>NC_140479.1:27609338-28194338 GCF_051167445.1 Perissodus microlepis | reverse complement strand
GATTTCTGCTGTCCCTGTATCGATACATTATTAGCAAACAAAATATCACGATACTACACAGTATCGATTTTTTCCCCCACCCCTAACAGCCATATACACTCTTAAAGCAGACAAAGCAGTTATAACTGAAGAAATAGATTAAACCATAATGATGTTTTTGCCAGATCAGTTACAGTTAGGTTGGTGTTATTGATTTAGTTGTTACATTGTTATTAAGTGAATTAATCAGAATGAGTGCTCTTCCTCAAACAATTTGATTACTGCATATTAATTTATTTATGCCAGCGTGATCTGTGAGGTTTGCATTAAGAAGCACATGCATCCACAGTGTGCTTACAGTTTCTCCCTGATACATCTTCAGTGAGGTTCTTGGGGTCATGAGGTGTTTTGGATCTTTTAGCATCAGGCCTCCTTACCCAGATGCCACAAATGGGGTTGGCTCTCTGTCTTCCGTCTCCTGTAGCGCCCAGTTGCTTGCACTTTGAAGAGTGAACATCCTGCAAAACCTCCACAGCTAACCTCTTTGGGCTCACAGAGCATCTTCCAGCCTCTGTCCTGGCACTTCCCCAACAGCTCCTAGTACTTTGCGTGCTTCTTCTCGTTTACTCTTCCCACATGCTCTTCCCAGGGCCTTCTAAGTTCTTGAATGATCGAGTGTTTAGTCGGTGGCCTGAGTGATTGCGTGACAGTGTCTTGCAGAAAATACAGCTGTTTGTCCAGGTCCATGCTCAGCTGCTAGTGGAGGGCTACATTCACTTTTCTTTTTACCTTTCTTTCTCTGGAGTATTTTGTTATTATTTTCTTCTAGCTGATAATATCCTATAAATAGTCACACATTGTTATTAATGCGGATGGATCCATGGCTGATCAGGCAGCTAATCATCTACACAGTAAGGGTTTCTACACAGGGACCAGTAGTTTGTCAGCCATAATTGGCACCAAAAACTGGTTTAATGAGGACAAGATGTGAGCATGCAGCTAAACTGAAGCAAATGGGTATCCGGTCGACACTGAGAATGTTTTGTTTTGTTTTTTTTGCCAGGCACTAACTATTAGGCTACCGTTGGCCTCCTACTCCAGAATTGTAGTCTTTCCCTGATCTTGTGGTTCATTCTTTGACGAACAGAAGTGTGGGAAAATTTAGTATGTCTCATGCATGAAACAAGGAAAATTGGCATATGAAAATGTGGAATATTTTGAATTACAACAGACAGAAGATACAGTAGGATTAAATACAGTTTTCATCATCTGTAAGCAAAAGGGACAGCAGCTGGTTTTAGTCCAGGAGTTCTTCTGTTTTTCATTTTTTCCAACAACTGATGGATTCAGAGCCAGCCCTATAAGGTCACGGTGAACTGCACAAAGATAATTACTAGAGTAATTGGCCGGATTAGGGCTATAGGAAGATGCCCTGCAATTGAAGACTTATGCGCACAACTTCTTAAAGATTGCACTGCTTTGGCTCCTAGTGTGGAGAACCAGCGGGCTCAGGGTCTTCCAGCATCAATTAAAGCTTGCGTGTTATGGCACTGATGGGAGTAATCATGCATTATTTAACAAAACAGCTCCGGAGGCACAGTAGAGACAAGATATCGTGAAGGATCCTAGAGAGAGTGAAAAGGAAACGATTGGAGGAGGAACTGGAGAGAAGGGGAGTTATGATGACATGCAAGATGGCTGTTCTCCACCAGAGCAACTTTGGTGATGACAGGTTGTACTTGTCAAGCAGCTCGGCTGGCCAGACGTACTTCCCGACAACGGCAAATATCTGCTGTTTGTGAAGACGTGGCAGAGACATGTTTATCTTGTCAGATAGGTGCAGGTGATGAATGTGAGAAGCTGACTGAATGTGAATTAAGGACACAGTATAAACTCACGGGTGATGTATTTATTTTTATAAAGGCTGCTTTTATTTCAAATCACACGTACTTATCTTCATGATGAACTCTGGTTACCCTGTTTTAGAATCCATTTCTGTATTTCTGAGTAAAGAAAGACTGCAGCCACAATTATTTATTAAAGGGTTTGAAATGTTTTGTTTTATGTATAAACGTGATGATACATTTAAAGGAAAGGTAAATTAATCATACTAATACCAGATCTCAACTTGAAGTAAATGCAGTAAATCCATTAATGGATTATCTGACAAGTGTTTGCCTGTATTGCTTTTTATTTTCTCTTTTCCTCAGTGCATCATATGAATGATGATCCAATTCGAGTGCAGTTAAACATTCACCTGTTGTGATAAAGAAATCAAGGGTTTTCTCAATAAGGAAGTAATCTATTCTTCAACCTCAGTTCCAAAACATTGGGACACTGTGTAAAATGTAAATAATAACGGAATGCAATGATTTGCAAATCACATAAACAAATAAACGTCTCAAAAAAGCTGGGACGTGTTCATGTTTACTGCTGTGTAGCATCCTCTCTTCTTTTAACAACAGTCTGTAAACATCTGGGAAGTGAGGAGAGCAGCTGCTGGACTTTTGGAAAAGGAATGATGTCCTGTCTGATATAAGATTGTAGCTGCCCGATTATTCTAGGTCTTCTTTGTTGTGTTTTTTGCTTCATGATTCGCTGAATGTTTTCAATCAGTGAAAGGCAAGCCTGGTCAGCACCCAGACTCTGCTATTATGTAGTCATGCTGTTGGAATTGATGCAGTATGCAGTTTAGCATCATCTTGCTGAAATGTGTAACGTCTGTCCCGATGTCCTCTGGATGGGAGCATATGTTGCTTTGAAACTCAGCATTAATGGTGCCTTTCCAGGTGTTTAGACTGCCAATTCATTAGGCACCCCCATACCATCAGATCTGCAGGCTTTTAAACTGAATGCTGATAACACGCCTGACCTTCTCCTCCTTAGTGTGGAAGTCATGGGAGCAATGTTTTCCACACATAATTTTATATTTCAACTTGTTAAACCACAGAACAGTTTTCCACTTTGCCTCTGACCATTTTAAATGACCTTTGGCCCAGAGAAGAAAGAAGTGTTTCTGGATCATGTTCAAATATGGCTTCTTCTTTGCAGGATTTTTAATCTGCATTTTTGGATGCAACAGCAAATTGTGTTCATAGACAGTGATTTCTGGAAGTGTTCCTGAGCCCATGGTGTAAGATCCATGACGGAATCATGTCTGTTTTTAATGCACTGGTGCCCGAGGGCCTGAAGATCACAGGTATCCAATAATGATTTTCCACAGCGATTTCTCCAGACTCTCGAAATATTTTGATGATATTAGGTACTGTAGATGACGAGATATTCAAAGTTGTAGTAATTTTATAATAACAAGTATTACTGTGAAACTGTTCCACAAAATATAGATAATTTTTTGCACATTGGTGAAGCCCTTTTTATTTTTGCCTCACTGCTTCAGGGAAGTCCTGGAAGCTGTAATCCGATTAATCTAAATATAAGAAATGCCAAAAGTTCAAAAACATTAGCTCATTAAAAAATTGCAGCCGGTGCTCAGTGCTCTGTCCTTTATGCACTACAAAATTTAATGCAATTCTTTAGCTGGAAAAAAGAAGGACTTTTGTTAAAATTGCATGAATAAATCTGTGAGCATGGCAACACAACTGGCCTTCTTTCAGCACAAGAACTTAAGTGCTGATCGGCTACGCCACAAATTTGTCAAATGAGGAAACCAAATAGCGAACTAACTATTGACTCTGGGCCCCTTTTATAAAAACAATGGATAAGCCTCAGATTGAACTCCTGTTACAACAGAAAGAAATCATTAATAGAGCAGGGCAATATGACCAAAAATATTTATCACGATATACATTTGAAAATTTGCAATAACGATATAACCGACGATATAATTGACACGAGACAAAATACTTTACAACTCCGCAATTTTATTAGTGCAAAAAACCCATCAATGTATTTTCACTTAAACAAGCAGCTTTTTTTATGTGCATTAAAGTTAAAAATGTAACAGTGCAAATGCAAATTCCTCGCTGACAGTTTAACCAAAAGACATTTCCAGTGGAAACTGGCCGACATATCCTCAGCATAACCATGTATAACATCCACAAAACTTAAGGAGGTTATACACACACAATACGGTAATATTATGTTGAAGCACAGTACGTATCGCTCCGCGAGGCTCCGCCTACGACAGCCGTAATGCTCCGACAATCCATCAAGCGGTACGGCTTCGTAGCTCAGCAAAGTCGTACTGAAACATTTGACAGATTTTTGAGCGCCGTGTACATAAAATTGTTTTGAGGTCAGTAAACACAACCAGAGTTCATACATAAGGCATACGGGATTATAAGGGGCACTGTCGACTTTCAGAAAAATCAAAGGATTGATTTTAAGTGTGCCGTATTTTCCAAAAAACACAGTAGTAACGACGGCCCGCTAGCATGCGCTACCAAAAATAGTGCTTTGTTGTGTATCTGACGGACGAAAGCTAAACCAGTTCCACACCACTGAAGTTGCAGCATTTTTACAAACCAGTTCTGGTTCATCCATTTTTATTCAACGATCCGCTTTCGCCCTTCTCATTCGCCGCCATGCTTTTTCCGCCATGTGCGTATGAAAACAAAGGCACTGCGCATGCGCGTTTTACCCATATTGCGATATTTCATTTTCTTATCGTTGTCCAACATTATACCGGTATTACCGTGAACGGTATAATATGGCCCAGCCCTAATCATTAATGTATTAATGATAATGCAAAGTGGTAAGGCACATGGTCCAGATGGTTAGCTAACTGAAATTAAATTATGGAGGATTTTACTGAATTTTATAAGAAAATGATCACACTCTCATTTCATCTTCCTAAATCTGTTTTTAAAAAGATATCATTTCATTTATATGGAATGAAAAAGAGCTCTTAACTATATATGGAGCTCCAACAGTGGCATAAGCTAAAGGAAGGCATAGCTCTTCCATATCTTGGCTGCTAACATTTCAAATGTTCAAAAATGATTTATATTGTGTTTTCTTTTTTTTTTTTTTTTTTTTTTTTTTTTTTACAGCTGTTGAACATAACAGTAGTTTACCTTTTTACACTTTCTTTGCTGTCACATTTTAACTTATAATTGGAAAAATAAAGAAAACAAAAAAAAGAAGAGAAAAAAAAGACAAAAAAACAAAAAAACCCCAAAACAAAACAAACAAACAAAAAAACAAAACAAAACAAAACAAAAAAAAAACTAGTGTTAGGAGGCAGCAGGGCAGGAAGGTTTACGTAGTACTCAGGGTTGTAACATCATATACAAAATCACACCTCATATGCTTAACATAGTCTGTCCATTTAGACCATATTCCGTAGAAGGTATCCCTCTGAAGTTTAAGAGAAAATGACACTTTTTCCATCGTATAGATCTCTTGTACAGAATGTATCCAGTCTTCTATCGTTGGTGGTTCAGGCTTAAGCCATCTTCTCGTAAGGGGCTTTTTACTTGCGGCCAGAAGGATATACAGGAGTCTTCTGTCATTGAAATTCAGTTTATCCGTTGGTGCATTGCACAAAAATATGGTCTCAAAAGTATATTATGTTTTCTATTCCAGATACAGACTGATGCTATTTTGAAAGCACATTGCACAGCTTTGATTACCTCAAGTTCCTATTTTACAGTTTACTAACAACTCCAGACATGATTGATACTTCCAAAAAAGTGTGTGTGTGTTACATATGTTTCTATTCCAGTTTAGGCACTGGTTCTCTGTGGTATAACAAAAGCTCACACACCTTTACATTTCAGTATTGCGCAGTACGATATAGCGAACATCAAGGCACAATAATTTTTGTCAAAATGACATTAATGCAGTGCAGGCTTGTTTTTGTCTCCACTTAAACTGCATTACCATCAGAAGATTATGTAACACTGATTTAAAAAAAAGAAAAAAAAGATGTAGACTTGTTTTCAATCATGGTCTGCACATCTTGAGCAAGTTGGTTGGCGCTTTGTGGAAATCCACAGTAAGCAACTCCTCACAGTGGTAGAGGGAAAAAGGACAGAGTAGGACCCATTTTTAGGCTGTGTTTTGATCCCAGAGAGGAGCTGCAGTTCACTCCTTTGCAATTCAGTTCAATTTTATTTATATAGTGCATAATCACAAGAATGGTGCTTGAGGCAACTGTTGTTGAAGAGGAGTATAATTTTGAGGCGAAACTCGAGTCTTCACTTTCTTGTATCTTACTAAAAAGCTTTAAAATGAGTTGGACAAAGGTATAATAGGGAGTGCATTGAACAGAATGTGAGAAATAGACAGGGGAGGATAATACAGGGGAAGCAGGCTAAGGCAAACAGTAAGCATATGTGTTTGGTTCTAGTCCACAGCCCTGCGTGTCAGTTGCAATCTGTAGGAACGCTATGTGTGCCAAGCAGCAAGACTAAATATCTTCTAATGATGTCTAGTCTCTCAAAAAGCCCTCTCACTGAACCAAGTTCTCATTTACTGTTGGAACAATAATGAACCCCCCCCCCCCCCCCCAAAAAAAAACAAAAAAAAAAAACGCAATCCAGTTTAGATAGAAGAAAGGACTTTTGACATTTAGGAGCTGTGTGAGCTGCAGTTATCTCCAGAGGCTCCACTGGAGGCTTGCTTGGTTCATATAATCAGTCAGAGGTTAAGCTCTTGGACCCTGGATGGAGGGCATCCAGTCTAATGTGTGACTGTACTTAACTGTCATTGGAGCTGCAGTTAAAAAAAGCCTGGACTCTGATTGATTACACCACTGTGCTTCCCCCTTCCCCCCAATTCCATCCATCCCCGTAAAGTCAGCTCAGTATGTTTTGGCATGCATTCTAGAGATAAAACTGTGCAAAACAAATTACAGGGAAACACTGCATATGCCAGAAGACAATGCATCCAATGCAAACGCTTCCCAGACATGAAGAAAGGGGCTCCCAGTTTTTGTGGCCCGAAGCGTACTGGCAGGAGATCGATTTGCGCTAACAGGGAGAATTTAAAAACATCCACAATGTTGGCATGACTGATTATGTCTGGTGAGAAAGTGCATGTCAGTGTTTGTGTTTGGTCTGTTCTTTAATGTGTATGTATGGGGGGGAGGGTTGGATGTGCCAAAACTTTAGCATGCAATGCATGTACTGTATATGAGCATGTGCGTTTGAGGTTGTGCAGAATTCTCAAGCGCTGGACTCTACAGCCCCCTCTGGTCTCTGCGGTAATTTTCCCATTTCCTTTCATTCTCAAAAGAAGCAGACGTCTAATAAAAACCACCTCTCCATTAAGTGATTCCTAGAAGGACCAATGAATGGTTAATGTTCCAAGCAGTGACCCAGAGTTAAAAAATCAGCTATAACTAAAACCTTATTTGGATTAACCCCCCCGATGCCAAAGGATGCTGCTTTCAGACTATGTCAGACTTGTTTTCATTTTTTATGACATATTCTATCTAATATTGTTTAAATAAAGATAGAATAATACTAGGTTGCAACTTCGTATTTATCTTGCAAGCTGACAACTGGAATAGCCTGAGAATAGTTTTGAATTCTTGCACAGTGCAGTATGTACCACAGTGGTTAGAAGGACACGAAGCACAGGATCGGCTTAAAGTTTCAATTTGATCCAAACAAAACAATTCCATTAAAAACCACATTTCACCTCAGATGTTTTTATGTCAGGCTGTTACTGTCTTTGGCATTATTTCAATGAGGCCATAACTACTTTTTCTTTTTTTTTTTTTTAGTTAGACTTCTGGGCCAAACTCAACATTATAAAATTATTGATACACAGTAAGAATTATATCTTTACACGGTGCCCAAAATATGTGCTTAACCTCCCAAGACCCCGAGCCCTCATATGGGGGACATTACATTTTGTTTTATTCTTTTTGTAATAGGTTTCTTCCTGCTAAAAGGGAGTTTTTCCTCCCCAGTGTTGCCAGTGCTTGCTCATTTGTTGTTTGTTAGGGTTTTTCCTCTATTTTTTTAGGGTCTTTACCATAAAGTCTAAAGCACCTTGAGGAGACTCTTGTTGTGATTTGAGGATATATAAATAGAACTGAAGGGTAAGGGAATTGTTCATTTTCCTGCGTTCTAACAAGCATTTTCCACTCTTCGTAATGTTTGGGGTTTTTCCCTCTTACTTTTTCAGATCAAGAAAGCGTATCGACAGAAAGCGTTAACATGCCATCCAGACAAGAACCCAGACAACCCAAAAGCAGGTGAGTGAGACAGTTTTTGTTTTGCATTTACTGTTTTCTCACATGATCTCCAAACCTTATCTGACAGAGATGCATATAAAGATGCAAATGATTGGATGCATAGAAGTTCTGGTGTAGATCCACGTCTCTTGGCTTACTAGCTGCGCACTTGGTAATAGTGCAGGTAATTGTCAGATTCAGAGCAGGTGAGTGTAGTGGTGAGAATACATCTCCTTTTGAGGGCTATGTGGGAGGAAGTACAACCTTAGAAAATTTCCCTCCCTGACTGTCCCAGGTTCATGTGTATTCTGTCTCCATTCTGAGGCATTGACCGTTGCCACTGAGGAGTTAGTTATGGCCACTCACTGAGTTGCCATTAAGGTCCAGGGCCAAAAATGAATGCTCCAGAGTAACATTCTCACAGCGTTAAACTCTGCCAGATGTCCTGGCCACAGCACTCTGTCGCAAGGCAACCAGCGCATGTTTCTCCCGCCAGCTTTTTAGCTAGAAAAACATGGCCAGCATCACCATCCTCACCACCCTATATTGTAATATATCTATATCACTAAAGCACTTCTGGATGGATGCAAACTACATTTCGTTGCCCTGTACCTGTGCATGTGCAATGACAATAAAGTTGAATTCTATTCTATTCTCATCCACACTCTGTCCTCCCTGGGTTCATGTGTCCTTCTGCAGCTTGGTGCCAACCAGCATGTCAACAATTAGACCAGAAAATCTCAGCGTAGCTTTTTGTCAATAGGGGAAAAATGCACCTTGGACAAGAAGCTGGTCACGAGGTATGTTTTCAAGTTAGGTTTATGTGGTTTCTGGATGGTTCAGACAATTTCTGATTATGTCAGGAAAAAAAGGAAATTGGTAGGGTTGAGAGGGATAACACAAAAGCAGGGGGTCGGTTTCCCAGAAATGGAAAAGTAGTGGTTTGGAGGGCCTCAACACTCGAACCCGCGCATGAAGAGAATTGGACTCTATCGCACGAGAGCGGAGCAAGTCTTGGGACTTGCTGCCCCTCAGGGGAGGGTTGTTTGCATGTAAGAGGTGACATAGGGGTCACAATTCTTCACTGATTGACGATACCCCTCCCCACTATCCCCTCTCCCCTCTAAATACCCCATATTGTGACACTCGGAGGTGCCTGGTGGGCATGGCAGGTTTCCCCCAGTTGGATTTCATTCCAGCCCATTATATGCGTGTAGGTAACCTGACCGCCTCCGCTGGCAGCGCGATCTCGAGAGCCTTCTGTTAGTGTGCAATGCCAGTCCCCACAGGGAGTAACAGTATCAGTCTGTTAGGCCTCCCATAAGTGAATGATTAAGCCTGGCTAGTATCGTGCAGTAATGTGCTGTTTGGATGACAAGCTGGGGGGAATGTGGTCTCCCAGTGTACATTTGTCTGTGCGTGTGTGTTAAATGACAACTGGTGTAGTGGTATTTGCCGCAGGCTGGGCCAGGGGAATGCACGGCCGTGTCACTGGAGGAAACAAGTTTCGTGAGACCTGCGGCAAATTTTGAGACACAAATGTCGCAGTTTGTATTGGCTCCATGTCCCATCATCTTGAGGCATTCGTAGACATAACTCTGCTTTTGGATTAGGTGTCCTGTCCTTCTCAGTCTCCCCGTTTCAGTATAATTTTACGATCTGTCTTTTTTGTTTCAAACTGGCACAATTATCAACCCAATCTTTGTAAACCTTTAGCCACGTTTTTCTTTTTTATAGGTAATATCCCACAAGATAAAAGTTGAAGGCAGTAATGTAAGAAAATGCTCTTATTCTGTCTTTTTTTTCCTTTTCTTTTAGTTGAGCTCTTCCACCAGTTATCCCAGGCTCTTGAGGTGCTAACTGATGCCGCCGCCAAGGTAAGACCGCTGGTGTCTTGTAACCTCTAATATGGATCCTAGCCCTCAAGTAAACCAAGACACAGCAAGCCCAGCAAGGAGTGATCTTGAAGTCTAACGCTTTTTTTTTCAGGCTGCTTATGACAAGATTTGTGCTGCCAAGAAACAAGCAGAAGAAAGAAACAAGAAACTAGATAGCAAGAGAAAGAAAATTAAACTTGGTGAGTCATTTTTCTGCCGCATCCCAGAGATTATTTAGTGATATTATCTTGTTTCTTTCTAATTGTCAAGTTTTAATGCTGAAGTACTGTTTCCTCTTTAAAGAATAATAATAATAATAATAAGTCAATCAATACTATGAGTATATGATGGAGATGTGGATTAGTTTGTGTGCGTTGTTTTGACAGACTTGGAGGCCAGAGAGCGACAAGCAGAAGCTCAAAGCCAGGAGGAAGTGCAGATCACTAGAACACTCGAGGAAGAGGTATCGCATTTTATAGAAATCACATTAGCAAAGATACTGCGCTGCAATTTGCCTTAAGAGGCTGCAGAAAATTTAAAATTTCACTATCCTGCAGGTATATGTGCTGTATTGGAAAATGCATCTAGGAAAACTCTAAAGCACACCCAGGTGCTTTCATTCTGTTTTTCATCAAATAGTTTTTCCTGATTGAGTTGAACTCTTCCAAATACTTGGGTCACGAACAAAGGCTCTGTCTAAGAGCTCCTCTCTTTATTTTGTTTTTTCACAGACATAATTATCAGTAAGGTCATTAAGGTGATATTGCATGACTCGGTGCAGTTTGTGCAGAACACCCATAAATAAAAATGGTGTGCATGCTTCCACTGTGAGTAATTTCCATACGCTCAAGGTGCTTCATGCATATACATAAGGAAGGAGGCTATAACCAGCAGGTGGCACTGTTCCATTTTCTGACTTCATCGAGGCGTTAGTGCCTTAAGTGATGAAACAAGCTGGTTTGTATAGCCTCCTTGAGTAGAGGACATAAACACAGAATTGCAGAGTAACAAAGCTGATATTCCAACAGCTGTTATCTTAACATGTGCTGTCACTTAACACTTGGCCACCTGTTCATTCACATTTCTGCATTTTATGTGCACCTTCTCCAAGATTGCCCGCTTGAGGGAGGAGGGATCCAGACAGCTCGAAGAGGAGCAGAGGCTCATCAGAGAGCAGATCCAGAGAGAAAGAGAAGCACATCAACACGGAGGAGACCACACTCAGAGAAGTACATGCATTTAACCAATCCTTGCTGGTCTGAGTTAGCTAAACCAGTTTATTGTAGTCCTGACATTTTTATATCATCCCAAAACCTTGCTGGGGTGAACCCCCTGTGTTTCCCATCCCTCGTCGTGTCAGCACAACCACAGCAGCCACCAGGCTCCATGTGGCTCACCATGTATTATTCACATGATAGACTATAACAATAACTGAAATTATATTGGAAGAGGTCTATTTTAGTTTCTTGGCAAGATAGCAAAGGGATGCCAATCACTGCGTACACACAGCGGTCCATCAAACTTTTAACCTCATGGTAATATTTTTTGCAGCAAAAGGAAGGCAGCGTGTATGTACTTAGGAAAACAACTGACTGCTGCCCTAAACTAGACCCCTTTTGTGGCCGGACAATTACTAATGCATTGTCAGTATGTCTTCTGCGTCTTTTCCATTTGCACGCACACAGCTCTCCCCTGGATCAGCAAGAGCTATACATTTAACACATGACATCCATTTTAAAATTGCTGTCTATCTGCACTAGTCCCTCGACTGCTCTCTTGCGTATAATATTTCAGGAAAACAATAGTTTCTTTGTTTTTTTTCAATTCTCTGTCTCATCCCCCCCCCCTCTGTTGCGTTTTGTCAGACTCAGGAGTGGAGAGATGTTCCAAGAGCAACGTAACCCCAAAATTGAAGGTAAGGCTCAGAATATGTGAAGAGAGGTCAGGGTTGGGGTGAATAATGTAGTAAGAGAATAATGTAGGTCCCTCAGTAACGTGGAGGAGCGGCTGCTATATCTGAGTGAAATTTCAGGCAGGATCTCAGCGGGGAGTTTGATAAAAACCTTTTGCCATTTGTGTTTCATTATTGGAGACCACATAAGTTGCCTCACTACTGAGCACACATGCTATTCTGAAGTCCAGTCCTCTTGAGAGGGCACAGTGTCGTCAGGAGACCAGTATCTAAACTAAGAGAAGGCTTATTATATTTCCTCCTGGAAACAGCCGAGTCTGCATGTATTAACATGGGATGTTAGCTAATGTGTTTAGACAGTAAATCTGGTTTTAAAATTTGATAGCCATCTAGTGCCGCAGCGTATTCCCTGACGTTTGTGTGTTCAGCTAGAAAAAACAAACAGCGGCCAGACTGACAGTATCACAAATCACGTTGCATGGACAGGGACACGTTTACTGCAAGATTTATCTCAGAGGCTCTGCTTCTATCTCAGATTGCAGCCCTGCGTGCAATCAAAAATATTTTCTTATTAATAATTTATTGGCTTCCCACATCAGATACCTGCATCTGAACTTCTTAAAAGCATAACATGGAATATAATCTCTAGACAGTTAACCACAGCCATTTTTTCTATATTCAAACTGCCCATTGCTTCTCACTATATAAAGTTTAATTTGATTTTAGAAAGTTCTCTATGACCTTAGCATAATTATCAGCTGTGTTGATGACTGGCTTTTTGAAGAATAGATCTAAATTTTGAGCAAACGCAGCAGTGTTTCTGTGTTGCAGGCTGAAATCACAGACATCACATCATAGAAATACCTTAGCATTTTATTTGACGATTACCGGGTAAGGAGGTTATCGGTGGGGAGAAGAGAATGCTCTTGGATGGACATTTTCAGCCGTAATTGCTGGTAAAAAGACTTCATTTGCACTTGGAAGTTCCCAGAAATCCTGCTGCTCTGACAGTGAGCAGAATGCTGGAGCTGAATCAACATTTATAATACTACTCTGAGCAGTTGCTGTGATATTTGCCTCATTTCCCTGTTCTTTGTACATGCATATGAGAAGTTACACAATATCTGTCTTTTTTTTAGGAGTGCGGGAACTCGCATGAGCTTTTAGTGACAGAACTCCAAACAGAGTTCATATGTTTTTCAATTTCTTTTTAAACTAAAGACACACTAACATTGTTATGTAAGCAAAGAAGTTGACCACAGTTCACATAGTAGAGGACTTCCTCTCTTTTGCCTGTGACCAAACACGTTCTTAGACATCGAACTGCTTTGGATTATTTCTTGATTAATTTATGATAGTTAAAGCAAGTGAGTCACCATATTTTCTGTGGTCCAGGTGTCCATGTTTTGAATTTCACTCATTTATCTGGTGCTTTCGGTATGAATGGAAATTGACTGCAGGTCTTGCAGATGGTGCCATGGTGATGTTCCAAGAGCTTAATAATGTCTTTTTCTCGTAGCTCCAGCGTGTGCTGATGGTTTTTGTAATCTGTGTCTCATCAGAAGCGAGCCCGCCTGGCACGCTTGGCCTCTTTGTCAGCTGACTTTAATCAATTGTGTTCTAATGATTAGACATTATCATGCACTTCTTTAGCTCATGAAAACCTTCTTGACTAATATTAGCCTTTCCTCTCTCTTTCTCTCCTCCAGTTGAAGTGGAAGTGTAAAAAAGATGATGAGACGAATGGAGGCTACTCTCATGACATTCTGTTTAAACTTCTACAAAAGGTATGCGTCCTGAAAAGTAAGTAATGCCACAGTGCTGCAAAGTTATTGATTTGCTTTTAGAACTATTTAAAAAAAATTACAACACAGTAAAATAATTTAGGTTTGGCATTATACAGTATTGCCTTAAATAACTACTCTTTTTGTATTGCAAATGAGTGTTAAATGAATGCAAAAATTCCCATGAATTTATGAGGTATTTATTTGACTAGGTTAGCCAAATACAATCATTTTCCTCTCTAAAGGGTCTGCAAATTAAATTTCCTGGGGAAAAATACACTGCTGAATTTTTAGGTTTGCTCACTTCCAAAGAAATGCCTCAAAAACCAGAAAAAAATACATCACATAAGTCACAAGTTATAAATTGATCCCGAAGAAAAACTTAAGTTGGTACTTGATGGAGAAAGCCTTGTAGGAAAGCACAATGGTAAGATGTTTCTTGAAGTCAATAATTCAATTCAGTTTTATTTATACAGCACCAAATCACAATAGCAGTCACCTCAAGTCATGTTATATTAGGTAAAGACCGTACAGTAATATAAATAGTTTTATAAATATCTATATGTGATGTTTTTCTTATCAATATTTTTTTCTCAAATGGTTACAGATTTATTTGTAATGAAACTTATGAAGTCATTAGTAGTTAAGGTTAAAGGAATGTTTGGTTCAACAGAGCTCTGACTCTTTGTCAGCCTGGCTACATGCTGAAGACGAACCAAATCTTTCTTAGTTTCTTCAATCAGTGATCAATAGTAAGATGTCCTAGCTTTGTGTGAAGAAGACCAAATACATGAAGAGATTGGAACAGATTTTCTATAGGAGTTAGGTCTGGAGACTGGCTAGGCTACTCCATAATCATAATGGTCTTCTTCTTTAGTTACTCCGTTGTTACCTTGGTGATGTGTTTTGGGTCACTGTCGTGCTGGAAGACCCATCCTTGACTCATGTTAACTGTTCTGGCTGAGAGAAGGAGGTTCTCATCTGGGATTTTGTGGTACATGTCCATTGTCCTCTCAATGTGGTGAAAACACAAAAAAAACAGCCCCACAGCATTTTTCTACCTCTGTGCTTGACTGTGGGGATGATGTTCTTTGGGTCATACTCAGCATCACTTTGCCTCCAAACACGGCAGGGTGAGCTGATGCCAAAGAGCTTTCTCCCAAACCTTCTCTGAATCTTTTAGATCTCCACTGGCAAACTTGCAACAGACCTATACGTGTGCCTTCATTAGCACAAGGACCTTGTTGACACTTCGAGATTTCAGTTCATTGTGATGTAGTGTAATAGCAAAAATGTTCTTGGTGATTGTGGTCCCAACTGCCTCCAGATCATTAACAAGCTCCACCTGTGCAGTCTTAGGCTGATCAACCACCTTTCTCATGGTCATCCTCACTCCTTGAGGCAAGGTCTTGCATGTCCAAGGACAAATGATGGTCATTTTATATTTCCTTTATTTCCAAATAATCGTAACAGCAGTTGTCAACTTTTCACCAAGCTTCTTGCTGATGGTCTTGTAGCCCACTCCAGCCTTGTTCAGGTCTACAATCTTGTCCCCAATGTCTTAATGTCCATTGACAGCTCTTTGGTCTTGCCCATGTTGGTTCTAAAGGTTGGAATGGAAAAATTAGATTCTGTGTACAGTTGCTCTTTAAACACATAATAAAGTGAAATGAGGAGTATCTGTTATTGATTGATTAGAGCTATATATATATATATATATATATATATATATGTGTATATGTATATATATGTGTATATGTATATATATGTGTATATGTATATATATGTGTATATGTATATATATATGTGTATGTGTATATATGCATATGATTGCATGGTAAAAAACCTACCTGCAGAGTCCAGCCTTATTTGAGGTTTGCATGACATCACTGTTGTAAATTGTTTTGTTCCTCCCCTTAAATAAGGCCCATTAAGTTTTGTTGCAGTGAAAGTGCTGAGGGCAATGTTGTAGTGCCCTTTTAAAGCCATGCACACCATTGTTTGTGCCCCTCTCACCAAGTGATTAAGCAGTGCCGAGGGAGGCATTAGGAAATGTGCTCTTCTCATGCAACCTAGTACCACCTTATGCTGTGATCCGTCACAGGGGCTTTTGGCGTGGCATAGGTTGGCCTGAAATGAGGATAGGGCAAGTGTCAGTGACGTCAAGCTGGCTGGAAAAAGGCATTTCAATTTCTCTTCTGCACGCATGCAGTCAGTATGCTCCCAAGCAGGAGGGAGTAAAAAAAAAAAAAAAACCTCTGGAAAAAAGTGTTGCTTCTTTTAAATTCTTGAGCAAAGGGAATATATTCTAAGAAAATCCTGTTTAAGATGGCAAGCTCCAATGAGTGACAGTTAATGGTTTGGGCAAGTAGAAATAGCCACTGCTGTGTGGGAACGAGTTTGATTGTGTGTATACGTGCATGTGGGCGTGTATGGACTTGTGTACTTTGGCTGGTTGAAGTAATACATCTTTGTTTCAAAAATATGTTACGATATTTATATTTCATGAAACAGAGGCCTTTAGAGAGTCTCCTTTGTCACTGTTGGCTTGCTTCAGAGTGTCCTTAGTAAGCATTAGCATTCTTGGACTTTCCCGTTCCCAGAAAGCTACATTTTTTCAGAATGAGATTCTTAAAGGCCTCTTTCCTTGTACTCTCTGTTCCCAAGCCCCACTTTAGTTAGGAAGAAGTAAATGGCATTGAGTTTTTTTACTTGATCCACCTGAGCTAACCACGAGGAATTTAAAAAGCCCTTTGTGCTCCTCCATTGTGTTTATAGTCTCCCCCTTCTTTTCTCACCATGTCTTTCTTAAAGAGGTTGGTCTTTGCTTTGCTGCACTTTTAGGCCAACATAACATAACATAAATCAGTACAGTTGGATATGAAACACATCTACTGTCAGCTTTAATGCTGACAGTAGATGTAGATGTTGTTACTGTTCAAAGTATAACTGGTTCAGGCTCAAACATACGAACAATATCACGAGGTCTAATAACAAACACATATTGAATGCTAACTTCTCAGGAAGTCTTTTATATTCACCAGTGTTTTGAAGTTTTGTGCCTGTGTGTGGTTTTTGTTTTTGTGGTTATGGATTGTGCTGTGAAAAGGAATATTAATTTGAATGTTCACAATCATTCCTCTACCTCAACATGACTTTGTCCCCCCCCCCTTTTTTTTTTTTTTTACTTCTAGTATGGCGATGTTTTGAATGTGATCATGTCGAGTAAGAAGAAAGGAAGTGCTGTTGCAGAATTTGCAACTGTGAGAGCTGCTGTAAGTACCTTAACTCCTGAATAAAAACCTCAGAAATCGTTTTCTTCAACATTCATTTGCCTCAAAATTTCAGGTCACCCGTTGAGTTTGATTATTACTCAGAGTGATAGCTGTCATAGACTTCCGTGCCTGGGGACGGTCTGTGTGAGTGAAACTGATATTTTAGTCATTCTGTACCGCAGAAGTCCCGATGCTGATGGAAACCATTGGACGGACGGAACTGAGCCGTCTTATTGTTCCCCACTGTCTGGTTCCTCAGGCTCTTTGTCATCATGATGTACTTTTTTTGTTGTTGTGGTTTCCTTACCGCAACATGTGTTTCGCCTGCAGAAAATATGCCTGCCAGTCTACTGGGATCTAGGTACAGGTTCTGTTGTCTCACCCTGCCCATCTTCATGCCCCAGCTCCGGTGTTGGCCCACCTTTATTTAGGTGTTATGTGAACTGAACAAATACCTAGGTGTTAGATGAATATATTACAACTTTACAACACTCTGTGCAAGGAGAAAGTTTTTTCGCCTTAATAATACTGGTAATGACTCTCACATTTTGTTTTTTGTTTTTTTAGGAGCTGGCTGTTAAGAATGAAAGTGGCGTAGCTGCAAATCCCCTGAAGATTTCCTGGCTTGAAGGACAGCCTGAGGTTTTTGCCGCAGCTTCTCAGTCTGGGCAGTTCATGCCTTCACAGGTACCGGTATAACATTAAAATGCGTTGTTGTAATTCCCCTCCTCTCTCATAAAGCGTGTCAGCCCCATGTTACAAAATCCTCCCGGTTACATTGCTTCCAGCACAAATACTCTTGCCTAAACACTGCCCCACAAAGAGAGGTATGTAAACGTTCGGAGCTTTTATTTTCGTATCAGCGGTGCAGATATTTCCCCGGTGCTTGCACTCCCATTCGTCTGACCTAGAACAATGTGTTTGGTTAAATGGTCCTCGGTTTATTTGTTTTGGAGTGGTGAGGTGCTGGCCCGGCACTGGCCCAGAGCCCCTCGTTGGCTGCCCATTAACGGAAATGACCTGGCAGACCCCAGGATTGCTGCATTTCGTGTAGCAGCATGCAATAATGGTAGTCTGGCACGGGAGAAAGTAAAAATGGATATTTTGGTGCCAAGTGATTACATTTTTCTTATTATTAATTACTTTTAGATTTGGCCTTTTTCATTAAGTCAAAAACCTTCTGATCATCTTAATATAACATTTTTTTTTAATTTGAAGAATTAACCACCTATGGACCACAGTTTGCTACATAAAACTGCTGAACTGGGTTTCACCTCTCATGCTAGTGTGGGGTCTACGACCCCCTACACAGCGCTAGTATCTGTGACTGAGTCTGCACACTGGGACTTGTCACACTAATCTCTTTAAATGTTATTATGGTAAACCGGTTTGCATTGCAGATATTCAAAGATGATTGCTTTAGCCTTTTTTCTTCTGTAACTCTGACTGGAAACATTACCATGCTAGAATTATTTTCAAATTAGCCTTCACTGAGAATACTTCTTGCTAAAGAGGTCCCACATGACATAATAGATAAACCATGGCAGATATTAGCGGTGTTGATCCACACCTATCCACGGGTCAGTGGATGTGAATGTTCTTTTCTGATTCTTATCTGGGATCTACAAATCTGATCCCTCTCCTGTAGCCGACCCCTTCAATAGTGTCCCAACATTATCCAGCTGCAATCACATATGAGCAAAGTGAGGACTTGATTCTTTAACCTCATCAATCTAAACACAGCTCACAGAGTCAGCGTCTCGCCACAGGGAGCTCAGATACACGGATGACTTCACCCTTAACTTTAGTTCCATCTCCGCTGGGCTTAATAAATGAATTTGAGGCCAGTATGAGGAGCCTAATGGAGTAAAGGGAGGGGCAAATTCCCCATGAAGACCCCCTCAGGGTACAGAGACTTTGATCTATCTCATGGTGTGTTAAATTTTTAACTTCTCTCACAGAGAGGAGTGTTCATCTTTTGGCTCTGTTTTTGTTGTAGATATGACATGATTTATAACTGGACCTACTGCATTCACCCAGTTTTTCTCACCATGGATATTAATTTCAAAATAGGGGAGGGCCATGTCTTTCGCACCATGTGGAATCCCCACGCTCTTGACTAAATTCAGACCCTTCTTTTGGGAAAAGAATCCAGTTTCTTTTCCTGATCGTTCACTTTTGCGTGTGTACCCGTTAACATTACTGATATGACAAATACGTCGTAGTGACAGGCTGAAAAATGGAGAGGTCAAGAAAAAGAACCTTTAAATTTTCCCAGAAGTCCAAATGTTTCTTTTAGTACATGGTTCCAAATCTCAGTGAATGCTAAAAGAACCTATTATCCATTGCTAAACATTTCAGTGCAGTCGTATCCGAGAGCGACAAATAGTTGCATCAGAAAAAGGGATTTCACATGGATAGTTTATCTTAACATACAAACTCTCGGATGTGGAATCCCCATCTATCTGTCTGCTTTGTTTTTGCCAGACCTGACGTTCATGCCTCCAGAGATATGATGCCATCATTAATCACTGTGTCTTGATTCATGGTTTATTGCTCAGTTTAGCATACCGTATTATTTAAAACCATTCTATTGTAAGGGTTTTAAATTTGAGCCTTCTATGCCTGCTTCTTCCATCAAGAGCCAGGGAATCATTGCAGGGTTGTCACGGCATAAACCAGATGCAGTAGATCAGCTATTCTGGGATTGTTTTTCCAGCCTGCTGGTTTGCTAGTGCTTTAAAAGTGCGTTATCACCTAAAATAGTCCTTGTGTCTGGAAGAGATGCATTGGATGTGGCCTTGCTGTTGGCATATTCAGTGCTGGCCTGAAACCTGCTCTTAATGGAGATGATAGCTGTTTAGGAAGGAGACTGACAGCTTTCTGTTTATTGCAATGACCAGACTTAAAATCTGAATATTTATTATTGTTATTTTTTTGGTTTTGTTCTATTTCACATTTTTGTTAGTAGTAATAAAGTAAAGGGAAACGAGCAGTGAAAATACATGAGACTGAAGGATGATTGGCCACTCATGAAACGGAGGATGGGAGATGTTTTAAAAAAAGATGTGCTGGTTTAGAATACATAGAAATCTATGCCTAAATGCATTTAGCTCATCATGCATATCATGAGAGGGAAGAGCTGTTTTTAATTTGCTTGATCCTCTTTGCAGCTTGATAATATTTTCTGTCTTGATACACGATACCGACAGCATAAACAAAAAAAAATGTTGGTTTTATGAAATCCCCTTTCATGTGTAAATTAGGGCTGCCACGATTAGTCGACTAGTCACGATTACGTCGACTATCAAAATCGTCGACGACTGATTTAATAGTCGACGCGTCGTTTGAAGCTTTGTAAGATCCCAAAAGACGCAGGAATAAGTAGTAGGATTTAAGAGTGTAATAACGGACTGAAACAGAAGATGGCAGCACTGCATGTACAAGGATGCCAGCTGCCGTTAAACCCCGAAGAAGAAGAAGTAGCTCTGTCCCAGAATTCATAGCGCAGCCCAGCTCAGTTTCCAACAATGGCGGCAGCTAGTTAGTTTTAATATTACTCTTATTATTCTTTCTGGGTCACAAAATAAACGTTTAACATATTTTCTGGCGAGAATGTAGCTGTGTAAACCTCAAATATCTGCTCAGTTTATCAAAACACCACATATTTTCAAAAGCGCTCCGACGTTTTCGGAGACGTCTGTTACCCACTAGCTCGATAGCGAGCCGGGGGCAAGGTCACTAGAGCCGTGAGAACACCGGACTCCCGGCAAATCGTTTCCAAACCCACCGCCGTCTTTCGCTACTCAGGTTAAACATGATATATAAGTCACTTAGATAACTTAAAAATGTTATTGTTTGGCTTTTTTTTTGTATTTTATTTGTTCCTGAGTAAATCGGTTTGGCTGAGATTAAAGTTATAGTTTTTACACAGCTGAATAAACATCAAGCAGACAGCTGATCATCAGAAGTGTGAGATGCTCGAGAATTTACTCCGGTGTCCTGTTATATTTTAGATAGCAAAGAGTTAAACTTCACCGAAACAATCTGCAAATTTCATTAAAATTTAATAAACTATCATCTTGTCTTTATTGTTAGTTAGCACATACCTTAAACACTTAAAGCTGTAAGCTAATGATAGTTATATAAGAGCAGATGCTGCTGGTGCAATAAGCTGTACGTTTTACGTCCAATGGATGATGATCTGATTAGTCGACTAATCGCAAAAATAATCGGTGACTAGTCGACTATCAAAATAATCGTTTGTGGCAGCCCTAGTGTAAATACAAAAAAACAAACCAGACCAAAACAAAGACATGTAGCATTAGATTTCACTGGGAAGCACAATTACAGGCGCAGGACTCTTGTCCTATTTGCCAATACAGTATTTTTAATGTTTAAGTTGGTAGCCGACAAAAAACACAGCTCGTACGAGCTGCTTTAGAGGTATGACAAGATTTTTTTTTGTATTCTGCATGACAGCAAGTTTAGATTTTTAAATGGAGGGAAGTGATACCAGATGTGATTGGGATACTTCACAGTTTGGCCAGTTTTTTGCAGAGCAGACAAGATAATTTGTCTTCCATCACAGACTCTTTCATCTTGCATTAGCCATGTGGCTGAACATTTGCTCAAGTTGTGTCCTTCACAGGACTTTCACACAGATGACAGACTCATAGAAAACCAAGGACACATGCATGCAGGAAAAATAAGATGCCAAGTATTATTTCTGAATGTTTTAATGAGGAGTGGTTTTCCATAAAATGCAGCAGCTCTCTGATATTGCACAATTCTTCTTTCTCTTGTGAATAGATAAGGTTTTGATTGCTTAGGGAGTTATTGCATCGAGCAGGGCAACACAGTCAACACAGTGTAAATCTCTGTCAGTGAATAGCTCATTCTCCTGCTTATCCTGAAGTTTACTAACAGACTCTGGTTAGCTATTGATAGCCACCTCTTTGTGCTTTAGCTGTGCTTCAAAGTCCACTTTACTCTAGTGCAGCATTCATGCCTCTACTGTGCATGAAATTCTGCCATGCGTGTCTAATTTTGGCCATCTCTACATAATATTATTGTGTTGCGGAGTCCCATATAAGCTGTAGTTTCTCTAGAAAAAATGATACAAATACATAAAACAACGTGTAAAATAAAGAAAAAAGCAATCTCATCATACGAGTATTTGATGTTTTTATTTGCTTTGCACAAAAAATACATAAAAAACGATTTTTTTCTTCAGAAGGAAAAAAAACATTCACAATGTGTTATTGGCAGAAGTCTACAAGAAACGGATATATAAATGTTCCCACAAACAGTGCTGTTTCTGTTTTGGACTTGCATTGAATTCAAAATTTATTGCTTGAAGAACTTATTTTGGTTTCTAGATTTTGTACCATGACCCGTGGCGCTCTTAGGAATTTGACTTCTTCTGGGTTTTGTGCCACATCCCATCCCGGTAACTCCCCAACAAAGACAGAGTGAGGCTTGTCTCGACCTCTCCTCTGTAGGTTTGAGGAAAACGTATGGACGAGTGTTTCACGCGTGCTTCCCTTTGCTCGTGTGCCAGTGTGTGAGATACAGCATGCATTTTTGTGTGTTGGGTGTATTTGGGTAGAAGGTAGTGTTTAAACCCTCATCAGAACTTTTGCTACAGTAATGATGTTTCTGGTCCTCCTCCTCCCTCAACACCCCCTGTATATGTGGAAGTATCAAGTTACCCTTTACCACTTTTCTTCTCGTGCACTGCTCACCAGAGCATTGAACGCTGATTTGCAGCTAAGAAAACAGCCTGCTTTGGCTTTTTTCTTTTTTCATTTTTCTTCTGAGGTCTTGGACCTGTGGCCTGGCTTGGTCGGTAGCCCAAACTGCCACCACTGGCTGGCTTTTATTGGAAGCAGGACTAAGTGTTTGTTTTCACTGCCTTGTTGGGAATGAGAGATGGGGGGTACCTTGGTCTACCATTGAGTGGGGCCTCTCAGATGCGTGCGGAGTAAAATTTGCCCTCTGCACACAACAGATTGGCAAGCACGCCAAGGCATCGCAGCTCCAAGGACCTTGGATTCCAGTCGTTGCGTTTCTTTTCTTAAACACAACAATCTTAAGTCTTAACAGCCGTCGTCAGTGCCGTGATGTGTGGTTTGAAGAATTAAAATAGCTAAGGGGAAATGTGAAAAGGTTGAAAATGTCAAGCTCTTAGTTTAACATGAGACAAAGTTTAATTATTAACTTAAACACTGGATCTGCCTCTGCAAAGGGTGATTGCTTGGAGAACATTAACTTTGTTTATGTGCCCCCTTTTCAAACAGAATCACGCATACTTTTTAGTAAACGCTGTGGACCACAGTGCTCTAGGAGCATATCCTGTGCCTTTAAAAAAGTGTACAGTGTTCATCTGTGGTTTATTATTCATTGTTTGAGATTCTGCATTCCAAAAAAGCAGATATCTTTAGATTTATCCGAACATAATGAACAAAACAATATCCAAATGTGATGATTTCGTCTCCGATCAGGATTCTGGACAAGATGGGGCCCTTATTGCTCTCTATATTCCAAACCTTTAGTAAAGCCTCTCCGAGACATTTGGCTAATCTCTGGTTTATTTGTGCAGTTTGTCCATCACCTGAAGGACATCGTCAAGGATTGAAGGACCCAGGTCGAGGCTGAATGAAAAGCCACTGTCCTCATCCTTTTGTTGTCCCGTAGTTTTGTCACAGGTCTCGTTAAAGTCTTCATCCCCATCTGAACCTGTGCTGCCCCATCTGGAGCTATGAGTCTGATTGGAAGAAGTATTATTCCCTCTTTGGTACCCATCCTCTTTTTCAGCATCTACATTTCCTTTCTCGCTGTCCAGCAGGGGCAGAGAACTGCATTTCTTCCTTTTCTGGGAGTTATTGTGCTGGTGGTCCACAGACAAGTCAGGGGTCTTTTTGCTCTCAGTCTCGTCCAGATTCAGACGAGGCGGCTTTGGAGGCGGTGAGCAGGCCAGAAAGACATTCTGCTCACTTCGGGAACTTTGTAAAAGCAGGTTGTGACTCAGCTTTAGAAAAGACAGATCTCCAAAGCTGTCGGCATTGTTTCCAATATGAGTGATGTGGCGGAAATCGGCGAGCGGTAGGCTGATCATGTTGACAGACAGAACCTCCTTCCTCTTGGAATTCCTACTGGACCAGCGTCCAGAGGCTGGATTTCTGTGCAGCGATGCTCGGAGTGGCATCCTAGCAGATCTGGTTGAGATTTGCTTAAATGTTTCAGTTTATTCTTTTTTGTTTTTAATGTATCCTCAAAAGTCTTTGTAGTCTCTTTCTTCTTTGTTCAATTTGTTAGGAAGTTTTGATAATTAAAAGCATAACTCCATCTGCAACGAAACACAAAAAGAGAGTATTAACATTTTAACAAATAACAGTTTGATACCACATTTCCCGCAGCAGCATGTCATCCAGGTTCTCTCTTATTCATGCTAGAATATGAAGGAGATCTGTGCTTGTGTTTGTCGTGTTTTTCAAAACCAGATGTAAGGATTTGACTGTGTCTGTTAGCTTTTTTAAATTCACATCCATTATGTAGCGATTGCACCTGCTAGCCTTGATTTTCATTTAATGAAATGCAGCAATTATTTGGCAGCGCAGGGATGTTCAAACAATGCTTTGAACCTTTCATTTACAAATATTTACTTTTCAAATCCCCTCTTTTCCGATAAATGCAGGTGTGGTCTGCTGCACGTCTTCCAGAGGAAGTCTTCTAGTCCATTTAAGACTTCCAGTAAGAGAGTCAACAAAAAAAATAAATAAGAAAAAATGCCAGAGTGGTAATTGTTATCCTGTATGTGGTGCATTGTCTTCACTTTCTCTCAACTTCTGTCAGAAATTATGATAATAACTTCACTTTAGAGCACATGTTTATAATTTCCTCAGAAGTCTAAATAACTGGGATACAATTAGTTTATTTTGCTGTGGTGTGAGAGGTATGCCCCGAGTCTGGATTTGAAAGTTATTTAAGATAAAATCAAATACAGCTATTCCGTAAACAGCATCGCACTCTAGGCATTATCTTAGAGGATAAATCTGTTTTTAATGTCTTTTGGAGGATAATATAATCTTGAAATTTCATTTCCACCAACAAAACCTAAAACATCTTGGTCACAGTGAATCGAAAAAAACAAAACAAGAAAGCGTTTTCACATTCCGTGACCAGTAATGATTTTAGTGAGCGAGACAGAAAGTTCATCAACGCAGGCACGCCGATTAGATAATCTCCTCTGTGTCTGTGATTTTTAAGCCTCCCAACAGCTTTGCCCACAGTTAGATCTGTGTTCGTGACTTGAAACACTCACTCTGTAAATTTGTAAACCACTTCGGCAAACAGGTTTTGTTGGCCTGTAAAGGTTTTATCGGCACTTTAGTAGCAGCGGGAGATTGGAGCACGCGGACTCGACTGCATTCCTTTCCAGACATGTCAGTTTGGCCAAGGAGGAGTCTTTGGGATTTTAGCCATGAGTATCGTGTTCAGGAAACACTTCGTGGCCAAGTTAAAAACTAAAGAAGCTCATTAAAACACATTGGCCAAGAAACACATTTTAAATTATGGTTCCGAACGCTCCATTAATTACACATCTCGGAGACTGATAAGGACTCAGTCTGCTGAAAACTTTAGCCACAATTAAAATAACTGATGTTAAGATTTTTTTCCTGCCGTGCAGTTACTTTAGTGAGAACTATAACAATAATTAGACAAAAAAAAGAAAAGATGTTAGTTTTTACCTGTCTTGCTGGGAAAATCAAGGATAATTGAATCCCACACACACGCACACCCGTCTCTGCCAGGAAGCTAGGCTGTGTGTACCTGCACACTCTCACAAACCTTCCTTTGACATGACGGGGCTTGTCAGCTGTTACAGACAAGATCTCATTGAACCACCTTGAGACACAGAAACAATGTGAGCTACAACAGTCTTTTCCTCATCGTAGAAGAAATTCTAAAGAAAGTATTTATATACCATTTCTTACCGTTCTCTGCTTCAACGAGTGTTTTAGATAATCCTTGCAGAAAGATCTTTTTGTGTCTGGCTGATGAACGTTATCTTCCCCTAAGTGATAAGCCAGGTGAGGTCAAAGTATAAGACTGTTAAGAGATCCAGGTATTTCTTAGTTGACATCTGAAGTCATCCCACCTCCAGTCAGGAGATTATATCATCCTGTTTGCGGAGTGAGTTGGCCTTTTAGTCGTAGGTGTTACAGTAAGTCCTGCTGGTTGATTGGCTGCACCCATCACCTGCGGGTGAGTCGGCACAAAGCACAAGCTCCTGGTTTAATTCCCATGACATTGAGAAACGCAGAAACTGCCGTGCATGACTTATTCTTAAAGCTGAATGGTGTGACTGAGAGAAAGGAAAGGGGCGACGTATAGTTTGAAGTTTGAAGAGGTTGGTCATGTACAACTGATTGTGTTTTAATAAGAGTGTGTGAGACTGTTATAGATTCTGTGCTTATCTGGGAAAAAAAAGAGGAAGTCCTAGTAAGTGAGAAACCGGTCAGCCCTAATCTCTGTCTTATTGTCCCTCTCTTCTGCTGATTTCCTGATTTCCTGTCTGTTGTTGACTTGTCTAATGCCGCAGAGTTGAGCCCACTCCAAAGACTCTTCTGCCTGAGTGGAGGCCTGTAGCTATTCTGTGTAATCAAAGCTCAGTATCCCACACAGACATGTATGAGCAGGCACGCTGGATTTCACAAGAGGGATCACTTGTTGCATTTCTAATTCTCACGCCTCCAGCGTGTTGTCTTTGCTATGGAATGCTATAGTAATGGATAACACAAAACTGTGTCAGAGCAGAAAACGCTTGTGCGCTCGCTGGAACGTGTTTGCGTAAAAAGGTTTAAAGCCTCAAAGTTTCAGTAACACTCACTGTTACGCACTTTGATTGTGAGCCTTTTTTTGGGACTATTATCTTCTGAACAGTTGCATCTACCTGCATAGTGATGTTTTAAAGATAATATATTTCATAATGCTGAAATATTGCCATGTGTTGGAGAAAGCTGTAGATCTGTGTGCAGTATTTGTTTGTTTTTGCCTTCCTCCCCAACCCTAAACATGCCGGGCGTGAAGGACAAATCGTATTTTTTAAGCGCTCCTTTGAAATTGATCCAATAAACAACATACATCCCGCCCTCATCCTCTCTGCTGCTCTGCAACTCAGGACCAGAACAGTCTGCAAGAGCAGACACAATTACTCACGCAAATGAAATTATCATAACATTTATCCAAGGCTGAAACAGAACATTTTTGAACATCCCTCTTCTGAGAAACCCCCTCCTTCTTCCACCTACAACCACAAAACTGCTTTCATGCTAGAAGACAATCAGGGTGAAGAGCTAGTGTTATCTGTGGTATTTGGGTATGACCTCACAAGACCTGCTGTCTGACCAAGGTTGGGCTCTCATGCTATGTAGCCTCTGGGCTTATGCGTTTAGCCCGAACTGGATTTCTGCATAAGCCTCTTTTCTAAGGCCTGACCATAGTGGGCAATGTGGTTTGATGCAGCTATGCCGGGCCTGAAATCTGGGATGCTGCATGCTTTTGTTGTTGCAGGATAAAAAGTGTTTCCAGATATTGCTTTGACTGGCGCAACGATTCCAAACTGAGGCTTTGGTGGATATTCTTTTGGCTCTTTGTTGTATGTACTTCAGCTTCCGCTGTATCAAGGCCCTCAGACAGCCAGCATTTAGAATAGATTTACTGCAAGATTTGGCTTATTCTTTTATATGAAAAAGCTTTTTTGTTTTATTGGCAAATACAGGACATTGGGCTGTGATCAAATTCAGCGTGCAATACATCAATGAATTAACCAGATTATTTAGCTTGTAAGACTTGTTAAAGTAGTCATTCCCACCTGTCTGTATTTTGTATAAACAGTTTCTAGTAGTTTTCCTTTTATCATTTCTGGTGGGAATGTTTAAATATGCATTTGTCATCATCTTCAGCATTGTTGTCACTGTTCGTCTGCAAAGTTATGACTCAGTGATTAGCCGTCTGAAGGTTTTCCAACAGAAACTTGGCTGTGGGATTGCTAAGAGGAAGTGCAGACGCTCGCTTGCATGATTCCAACATGACAGAGATCTGACACTGAAGCCCAGGTGTTACTTTACTGAATACCAAGCGCACACTCACCAACACATATGACGTAGCTAACAGTAGCTTCTAATCAACACAACAAAGTCACGTCAGGTCCAACACAGTAAGCGGATGGCTTGGCTGGGTAAAAACAAATATTCTCTGATGAGGTAATGCACTGGGGTGCCAAATGTCACAACACAATAAAACAGCTGGATTATTTACGTTTTGAGGTTTTACACCAAAGTTTGTCAGTCAGTGACAGAGACATTTAATGTTTTTGAGTTTTTCATTTGTGTGTGTGTCTGGCCGGTATCATGATTGTCAAAGTCAAAAGTGCTCAGAAAAATGGAAAAATAAAGTGAATAGAATTTGGTCATCCAAGGTCACTGAGGCCTGATATTCTTCCCATTCTTGCAAACACAATATTTCAGGAGCACCACGAGGGAATTTCATCATAATCAGAATCTTTTACTGTCGTTATGCCAAAAACACAGAAAAATCATATGCTCTGCTATTCAGTGCAAGGAAAGAAATCTAACTATTCCCAAAAAATATAAACCATTTTAAAAGCGTTTCTGTTAACTGATACAATATAAACAACATAACATGTACGTGTATGTGTGCTCGAGTCATTATTAATAGCACAATTTTAAAATTTAAGGCAGTGCAACCTCATAAAAAGTTATTTGTTTGGGGTTTTTTTTGGCCATAAAGGAATAATTTTTACATTCATTATTACATAGTTTGCAGAAATATCTGATTGATGGCATTTTATGTCTCAAGTCAAGTCAAAGGTCAGCTTCACTGTAACATAATGCTTTATGACACTTTTGTGCATATACCAACTCGGGAGCAGAAAATTTCACATTTGGTCAGACACAGAATTGCCTATTAACCTTTATTGCCCTAAAAAAATTGTTGAACCTACACTACATACTGTATTACTTTATGAATCTGGGCACACTGGAATGTATTCTGCAGTTTGACTGGTTAGTGGAAGCTTACACTCACAATGTGATAGTGTAGGTTTGACTCGTGGCACTATTCTACATGACCCGAGGATGTTTAATATACAGTATGGTGCTGCATTGTCTTTCATTCCGTTTCCTTTAAGTCATTACCAGATCTTTTAATAAGGGAAAGCTATATTAGCATTATTATTATCATATTACAGGGAGTGCAGAATTATTAGGCAAATGAGTATTTTGTCCACATCATCCTCTTCATGCATGTTGTCTTACTCCAAGCTGTATAGGCTCGAAAGCCTACTACCAATTAAGCATATTAGGTGATGTGCATCTCTGTAATGAGAAGGGGTGTGGTCTAATGACATCAACACCCTATATCAGGTGTGCATAATTATTAGGCAACGTCCTTTCCTTTGGCAAAATGGGTCAAAAGAAGGACTTGACAGGCTCAGAAAAGTCAAAAATAGTGAGATATCTTGCAGAGGGATGCAGCAGTCTCAAAATTTTATTATTGAACAACAACCATGTTCTCAATGAACCCAAAAAACTCATTAATATCAAAGCTGAATGTTTTTGGAAGTAGTTTTTAGTTTGTTTTTAGTTTTAGCTATTTTAGGGGGATATCTGTGTGTGCAGGTGACTATTACTGTGCATAATTATTAGGCAACTTAACAAAAAACAAATATATACCCATTTCAATGATTTATTTTTACCAGTGAAACCAATATAACATCTCCACATTCACAAATATACATTTCTGACATTCAAAAACAAAACAAAAACAAATCAGCGACCAATATAGCCACCTTTCTTTGCAAGGACACTCAAAAGCCTGCCATCCATGGATTCTGTCAGTGTTTTGATCTGTTCACCATCAACATTGCGTGCAGCAGCAACCACAGCCTCCCAGACACTGTTCAGAGAGGTGTACTGTTTTCCCTCCTTGTAAATCTCACATTTGATGATGGACCACAGGTTCTCAATGGGGTTCAGATCAGGTGAACAAGGAGGCCATGTCGTTAGTTTTTCTTCTTTTATACCCTTTCTTGCCAGCCACGCTGTGGAGTACTTGGACGCGTGTGATGGAGCATTGTCCTGCATGAAAATCATGTTTTTCTTGAAGGATGCAGACTTCTTCCTGTACCACTGCTTGAAGAAGGTGTCTTCCAGAAACTGGCAGTAGGACTGGGAGTTGAGCTTGACTCCATCCTCAACCCCAAAAGGCCCCACAAGCTCATCTTTGATGATACCAGCCCAAACCAGTACTCCACCTCCACCTTGCTGGCGTCTGAGTCGGACTGGAGCTCTCTGCCCTTTACCAATCCAGCCACGGGCCCATCCATCTGGCCCATCAAGACTCACTCTCATTTCATCAGTCCATAAAACCTTAGAAAAATCAGTCTTGAGATATTTCTTGGCCCAGTCTTGACGTTTCAGCTTGTGTGTCTTGTTCAGTGGTGGTCGTCTTTCAGCCTTTCTTACCTTGGCCATGTCTCTGAGTATTGCACACCTTGTGCTTTTGGGCACTCCAGTGATGTTGCAGCTCTGAAATATGGCCAAACTGGTGGCAAGTGGCATCTTGGCAGCTGCACGCTTGACTTTTCTCAGTTCATGGGCAGTTATTTGGCGCCTTGGTTTTTCCACACGCTTCTTGCGACCCTGTTGACTATTTTGAATGAAACGCTTGATTGTTCGATGATCACGCTTCAGAAGCTTTGCAATTTTGAGACTGCTGCATCCCTCTGCAAGATATCTCACTATTTTTGACTTTTCTGAGCCTGTCAAGTCCTTCTTTTGACCCATTTTGCCAAAGGAAAGGAAGTTGCCTAATAATTATGCACACCTGATATAGGGTGTTGATGTCATTAGACCACACCCCTTCTCATTACAGAGATGCACATCACCTAATATGCTTAATTGGTAGTAGGCTTTCGAGCCTATACAGCTTGGAGTAAGACAACATGCATGAAGAGGATGATGTGGACAAAATACTCATTTGTCTAATAATTCTGCACTCCCTGTAATTACAACTTTAGCATTTTAGCTTTCGTTGTATTTTTTAAAGTCCCAGAAGTGATTTAGATGACAGACTGGAATTATTATCAAACATTATGAAACTTCGTTAGCTACCTGCATCCATATACTGGAAGGATGCAATGCACAAATACACATGCTCACTAATTAGTGCTGATTAGCAGATTAAAAATATAGTCACCAAAACTGAGCCACACAGGTCTTGTCTGGTCTCTGCCATAGCAGGCAGTAATAATTATTTGATAATTTCATTTTAAAAAATGGCATAAACACCACAAACATAGTTGAGAAATCCAGTTCAGTGACTTCAGGTAGCTTAGGTGAGCAGGGTCGTGTCCAGGATTTTTTTTTTGTAAATGGGGTGGCACAGGCAAATCAAGAACAAAAAGGTTTATTACTTAAAACGTGGTGCTGCACAGTGTCCAAAACATAGTAGAAAAAAGAAAGTATCCCAAGTTAGAAATACTTCAGATACAAGTATATTAAATTTGTACTTTAGTAAAGTATTTGAGTAAATCTACTTAGTCACATTTCTTATGGCTCTCTCAATACTCTCATGCAAAGATGTTGGACATTGTAAGACTGGCAGTACACTATGCCAATTACATTGGTATTGGGGGGCCACCAGCATCCTGGTGCCACCCCATGCCCTGTTCTGGATACGCCCCTGCAGATGAGACCTGGTAGACAGCTCCTGTAGCTGTCAGTATACCTGGCAATGTGGAAATCAAAGCCATACCCTTAATTTTAAGCCTCAACAGTATCCAAATGGACAAGTTATATAAAAAAACAAAAACAAAAAACACCCACAATACAGTTATGAAAGGTTCCAACATTTGTCTTTCCATCATTATTGAGCAACAAACTTATTATTTATTTTCCTGTTCCAGGCTGCAGACATGTTTTTTTTTTTTAAAGCTATTATATTGAACTCTATTGAAGCTGACTTGGTGTTGGTACAAGTCATTCCAGCAGCTATGTTTTTTTTTTTTTTTTTTTTGCAGTTTAATTTGGCTGCTTTGATCAGACATATCATTTTTTCTGTCAAATAAAGGAAGTTTGTGCATTGCATGAGAGGGGCTAAAAACAGGAAGTACATTCGGGTCTCAACCTCTGTGGTTTGTTTGTTCTTTAAAAATCGGTGTAGTAGAACAAACCTTTGGGGTTTTATGTCTGCTGACTTCTGTAATGAATGTTGATTAATCCGCTACCATTTAGAAAGCTTAGGTTTTGTCTGCACGAGAATTTTACCTCGGCTCCAGTGATGCATCTGCAGTAAGGCTGCCTCTTTGTTTGTGTTAGCATGAGCGCTTGGGTACCTTCACATACACACACACGCCCAAACGATCTCTATACTGGTATTTGCCTTTCATAAATCACAGCTCGGTGACACGCACACAAATACAGAAACACACACTACGCCACCACACGCCCGCCAGTTAAATAGTTCCTTGATTAACTTCACCGCAGTGGATCAGAGCACACATTTTAGCTGGGACCACAGAGCAGGCTTGTTAAAAAACCCATTCTTAAGCTTTGGAGGACTTTAAAGTCACCTCGGCACTGCAACCGTCTAGTTGAAGACATGTGATGCTTTATGGTGTTAATGAGTGATCCATTTATCAAATTTGAATTGGTGAGCCGTCAAGTTGCAAGGTTAAAAGCCGTTAAGTGTGAAATGGCAAGATTTTAACGGAAGCTGTTTTGAATCGATGTAGTTTCACTTTACTCGTGTCCGCGCTTGTCTGTCTCTATTAAATGTACAAACACTTTTTCAATCACTTGTCCTCACACGCTTGGCGATCTGACAACTTGTGCTGCGGCCACCTGCGCTCCTGCCATGCCTCCTGCCATGTGTGGGAAGGACTTTTAAGAGCGTGTGTGTGCTGCTTGACTCACAGCACTTGTGGTGATCATGATGTCATTACTGGCCTGGGGTCAGGCTGGGGTGTGCGTTTTCGAGGCCTCGCCATGGGCTGATGTCACGTAGCTAATCCTCAGCTTGTTTATATGTATGCATGTGCGTGTGTGGTTGTGTGTTTTACTACTATTCCACCTCAGCGGTGGCCTTGAACCCTCCTGTCAGTGGCCCATTGTTTGTGTTTTGTGGTTTCCCGCTCACCCCGGATCCTGGCGTTAAGGCACCAAACACCCACCCGCCCCTACACACACACACTTGCAGACACACACAGACATAGACATGCACATATGCACGCACCAAGTGTTTAGTTACAGAGTGATGCACTGGCTAAATATGTATATTGTAAGTTAACACCCGAGGCAAGGAAACTTCCCTCATTCTGAGAAGAAATGCGTCACACTGCCCATAAAGCACCTGTTAATGCACAGAATTCCCCTACATCGTTAGTGTCGTGCAGTCTGCCCATGATGCCATAATCATGCTGGGCTGAGAAAAAGGCAGACCAGTTCTAAAAGTTTTCCTGGTGCACTTCAGCATTGTGCCCAGTAGGGGGCGTAGCAGAGTATGGTTAGATTTGCTGTATAGGCAGGAGGATTTCCACAGCTTCTTGTATATTTGTTTGTGTTTTGTTTAATTTTTAGTTACAAGAGTTGTTTATTTACCTAATAGTGTTCGCGTGATATTTCATAGTTACGTGTCAGACAGGGGCTTGAGCTCACGTTATTGGAATGATAATAGCAGCTTTCCTCAATCCAGGGGTGGCGTAGGGGGGAGTGAGGGTAACGTCCCCCCTCACCGACCCTCTCTTTTTTTCTTCTTCCTCCACACTAGACCCTCTTTCTCCCCAGCACACGGATGCTGGAGTCCCTATGATATTTTCCAGATGCCTTAGTGAGTGCATCGACAAAACTTACCACTCTTCAGATCACTCCCCGTCCTTAATGCACACGCTCACTCTCTCCTGCAGCTCACTGTCTTGTTAAACAGACACTTCCTTGGCTCAGCAGACTTCCTTGATATAATCTGTTCAAAGAATGGCTTTCTTTGTGTACACGTGGTCTTCCTTCCTAATCAGTGATGGGATGATGGTCTCCATGAGTGCATATGTTTGTGTTGCACATACAGTATAAGCACAATCCTGGTGAATTTTAAATTGAAGTTGTCAGATTTCAATTTTTTCTTAAAGTGTTTTCTCGTTTCGTCACAGTCTGTTTCTTGTGTTTCGATCTTGGTTGACCGGTGTGTGGCATTGGTCATTGCACAGATGTTTGTGTGTGTGTGTGTGGGTGTGCATGCCCTTTTGGGCTGTGTTCCACCCTGCTTGATTAGCCATTAGCCAGTGGCTGCCCTCTCTGATTTCCCCCCACAGTATGATAATCCGTCGCCATCATCATACAAGCCAAAGCCCTGCCAGCAGCTGCCAGGCCCAATTCCAGCCCACATTTTAGGTTTAATGACCTAAGGCAGTGGAATTACCCCATCACAGTTTCTCTGTGGGCTGCTGTCTCATGCATGTTCACCATGTCGTCATGCAAATGTTAACTGAGATGAGAGCATGTGTCCAAATCTGCCTCACTGCGCCGCACTCAAAGGCCTGGTTGTGAAAGCAAACAGAAACTGGACATTGACTGCATTTTGGTTTTTTTTGCGTGTGTGTGTGTCTGTGGTCAGCTTTGAATGAGCAACGTGATGTTGCGTGTCTAACACAGTCATCTTTCCTCCACTGGAGGCTTCTTGTGTAGAGTTTACATGTTGTCGCCACGTACTCCAGCTTCCTAGGACATGCATGTTAGGTTAAGTGGTGATTCTAAATTGACCCTAATTGGTGTGAATCTGATTGTGACTTGTTCTCTCTCTCTCTCTGTCTTTTTTCCCTGTGTTAGACTAACAACCTGTCCAAACTGTACCTCTCTTCTCGCCCATGTAACAGCTAGGATAGGGTCCAGCCGTCCCGCAGCCCTGAATTAGCCAAACGTTGGATGGCTGCCTTGAAGGACTGTTGTCATGATCTAAAATTCCAAGATGTTTGGCTTTTCTTACGACTCTGTCGCAGGATCACAGGATCACTCCACAGATTTTACACTTCAAGTTCAGCTTACTTGTGAGGAGGACTGCAGAGACATTTTTTTGTAGCTTTATACGTTTTTTTGACAAGTCTGAAAAATAGAACTCTCAGTGATACAATCAGGATTATCACTGTTTAAGCTTGGACACCATACATTTATAACAGGAATGCTGCTCACTGATGAAAAAGCTGCTGCTTATAAATAAAATTCAAGGGTTTTTGTGGCTTGAACCATAAGTAGAACTAAAAGTTGATCTGTCATGAAATCTGATTGAAACTACTCTGCTGAATTGATTTTCTAAATCAACTGATTGTCTGGTCTATAAATAAATCTTCTTATGAATCTTGTTTTTGTAAGTCCTACTAGTCTGTGTAGCTCTGTTTCACATTATTTTAATATCCACTTTTTTGTTATCGCCCCTTTAGGCTTCCCTGTCCAATGAGCGTGACTACGAAAGCATTGTGATGATGAGGATGAGGCAGGCCGCCGAACGTCAGAAACTCATAGAACAAATGCAGAGGGAAGACGAGGAGGAAGCTGCCACGTCGTAGAACCACAGGACTCAGCTTGTTACCAGCGCTGTGAGAAATATTAGATACAATCCTGCATCAGGCTTTAGTTTCATAAAGCCTCTTATTTGTTTTTATTTTTATTTTTGTATGTAATGTGATGTGTGGCAAAATAAACAATTTTCATAAACAAACAAAAAACAGTTTTTGTGTCATGGCCTTTCCTGAGAAGAGATGTGAGAACCAGCAGGGTTTGATGCACAGCTGGGTAGTGCCAGATAGTAGATACAAATTTGGAGATTTAAAATGATTTAGACTGGAATGCATCTTATGACTATGTTTCAAATGTTGCGCTATGGTGTGTGCATTACGGGCCTCTGGGGATTGATTACTGGTCTATTGGTCTAAGCGTCACTAAGTACTAATACATTTCTAGGTAATTTTTTTGACAAAGTATTAAGAGAAAGTTTTTATTTATAGTGTTGTAAAATGTTATTATCCTTTTCTTTATCCAGGTGAAAGTCTCATTGATATTTAAATGTCATTTCCTAGAGAGAGCAGGCCATCATGGCAACAAAAGTTACAACAAATACAACATAAGTTCAAAACAAATACAATATTCCATAGAAACAAGTGAGCAAAAAATATGCAACAGCAGATCATAAAAACAGTCACACTGACTAAAAGAGTTTTTCTCTCTGTCCTCTCCCTCAGTTCCTTCTGTAGATTATTCCTGGAAACAGGGGCGGCATATTTAAAAGCTTTTTTCCCAGTTGTCTTCTGATTTTTGTTACAGTCATTTGTATGACATTATGAGAGCGAGGCTATATTGGATGTGGCTTTTACACATATAAACACACAGATAAGAGGGAACCAGCCCAAGGAGAGATTTATAGATAAAAACCAACCAATGAGAAAGTGGAGATCTACAGAGATGGTCAGGATTTCAAGAGCCAGTAATAAAACGTAAAACACAATGGTAGACAGTATTTAAGCTTTTTAGATAGTGGGCAGGTGCATTCATAAAAAGCAGGTCACCACAATCCAATAAAGGTAAAAAAAAAAAAAGTTGCATAAAACAAGTGTTTCATTTACTTGGAGAGAGAAACGACATTGATTTTTAAAAAAGTAACGTAATTTCAACTTGGACACAAGCCTTTCAATGCGAGTTTAAAATGACAAATTCTGATCTATAATGATACTTAGATACTTATAAGATGTGACCATTTCTATTTAGGTCCATTAAATGGTTTTAATCTCAGGAAACGTTAATAACTAACATGAAGTTGGATTTCTCTGCATTTAAAATTTACTTAGGTTGAGTTAAAGGGAACTTAACAAAATCAAAGCCAAACTGCAGAAATTTAAGGAGTTGTGCTGCTGATGGAGATGAAGAATAGATAACTATCATCTGCAAAAAGATGAAATGGAATGTTTGATAAATTTTCAGAAAGGTTATTTATATAAAGAGAAAAGAGTAATGGCCCTAATATGGAGCCCTGAGGAACTCCTTTGGATACTGGGCAATAAGAGGAAGAACACCCAGCAACGTGGACACATTGTGTTCTAGCTGACAAGTAATTTGAAGACCAACTTACAGCATTTACAGACAGACCAAAAATTTTTAGTCTGTTTACTAAAATGACTCGGTCAACTGTGTCGAAGGCCTTCGACAAGTCAAGAAAAAGAGCAGCGCAGTATTCTTTGCAGTCCATTGCATCATTAATGTCGTTCAACAGTTTAATAGCAGCGGTAATAGTGCTGTGTTGTTTTCTGAATCCTGACTGATGTTGGTAAAGAACCGAATTTTGTCCAAAAATTCTTTTAGTTGTTCACTAATAAAGTTTTCTAGAACTTTTGCTAGAACACACAATTTAGATATGGACCTGTAGTTATTAACATCTGAAGGATCACCTTTTAACAATGGGAAACCATAGGCAGATTTCCATATTGCAGGGATCTCATTGTTCAAAAGGCTAAGAATAAAAATATAAGTTAGTGGTTCTGCTATAAAATTTGCAACCAACTTAAGAAAATAAGGATCAAGCTGATCTGGCCCTGCAGATTTGTTTGGATTCAACAGATTTAAGGTCCTGTGGTCTTCAAAGAAATTTAGAAGAGAAAAGCTGAAGGATTGGTCCAAAGATTCAGTTTGAGTGGTAAAAGAGAGAGCCTCCTGTTTATTAGGCAGTTTTAAATATGGATGTAAAGATTCAAAGACCTGGAAGAAACAAAAGACTCATTAAAGCAGTTTAGAATTTCACATTTTTCCGTCTTTTACAAAAAAAAAGCTGGCATCTCATTGGTAGTTTTGTCCCTATAAGAACATGTTATAATTTTTTTAGGATCATTAAGATGTTTAGTAGTTTTTGAAAGATAAAATTCTGATTTGGCTTTTAATGAAGAAGGCTGAACGATTTCTTAGCTGTCTAAAAATCAGCCAATCTGCCTCAGATTTAAAATCTCCGGCATTCATTTAGGGCCCATTTCATTAAAATCTAAAGTGGACAGTTTGTCACTAAGTGAATTTAAAGCCTCAATAATAGCTGAGGGGGGTCTCTAACAACCTACAATAGGAATAAAATGGTCCTTAAAAAATTGGAGCTTAAATGCAGGAAAGAAAGAAAGAAACTGTTTAGTAAAAGATTAAAAGATACTGATGATTGGACAATAACATGGAATTAGTTTTTTACATAAATTGCAACACTAACACAATGAAAAAACAATTGTAGCTCGTTATTGCAACGTCTTTGTCAGTAATTGCTATTGTAAGCCAAGTTTCAGATAATGTAAGAATATCAGTATCCAATGCGTTCACCCAAATTTCAACAACAAATCACCCAAAGTCCAGTTTAGGAAGAAGATTAGTGACATTTAAGTGAATAATAACAAGTCCCAATCTAGCTTTAAATCACAAGGAATATTTAAACATTTGTAATCTGGACCAGGATTAGGCCGTATATATTTCCAGATAAAAGCAGCAAAAGAACAACAAAGCCTTTTTTTAGTAGTAGTATTACAGACTGATTTCTCTTAGTGCTCAGTCTCTTTGGGAGGTGAGAGCACAGGGAAATAAACCAGTCTTATGGAATAAATAAATGAATTAAATCAGACGAACTGAGATCTGCACTGATGTTCCCTATGAGAGGACTAGAAAATTAGGTTTATCTTGCTCTCCAGACTGTTGTTGTGCCTCACGTGGACAGAGAGCCCAAAGAGATTGGCCTTGCTACACCACACATAATCAAAGTTGCATAATGATGTAATTTGCATCTGTCAACCATTGTCTGGTTCAGTGTGACTACTCACTGCCTCATTATTCAAGCCAAACAAGTGTGATGTAAAAAAAAAAAATCATTCTTGTCTGCACTCTCATTCAGAAGCCCTGATCCAAACCACAGACTCTCTGGTGTAACTACGTGGAAATCATTTTTTTGTCCATGCTAAACCAGTAATCAGGCTGCGATTGGAACACAAGGTAGGCTTTTATGGAATTTTTGTGGGCTTGTGTGATGAAAAGTGAACATACTAGAGGCCCTCCATTATAGAGTTGGTGGTTTAGATGATTTTTCCCATTTCTTTGTATTCACTAGAGAAATTGTCTACTCCTGGGTCTGATCTTTGGTGGTAGATGGGACATTGAACATATGCATTTTCTATGCAAATCCTTTATTTTATAAAACTCAAACAAATGGTAAAAAAAAAAAATTACTTCTTCATGGATCTTCAAATCCAGTTTTTATTTTGCGACTGATGAGAGTGAGTAGCTTTGTGTAATTTACACGCCATAGCAGTTCCTTGCAAACACTTGCTTTGAACAGAAGGTGGTTGTGGCCCTCCGATGACCATGTTGGGGATGTCCTCTCCCTTTATCATCATGCAAACCCAAGAGTAAGAGAACCAGTGTTCAGAGCAGTCTGAAGCTTGAGCTTTTGGGTTATAGAGACGGTGTGTACATCAACTGACCTTCTTATTTTAGACATGAACATTCACCACAAAATGTATATACAGTACACTGTACAGCAGGGGTGTCAAACATATGGGCTGGGGGCTAGAATCTGATCGACAACGACTCAAATCTGGTCCATTTATATTTGCATGGCCTTTGAAAATGTAAAGGAGGGCATAAATGTTGGACTTTTAACTGTATTTCCTTAGTTTTTACAGCTTTTACTATATTCATACCAAAACAAAGTAACTATGTAATAAACAATTAAGTGACAGGAAAGTACTTTTTTCAGTTTCTACCATAGTTTCTTTTTCTTAAGTAAGAAAACAGATTTCTTTCATTACAGCAGCATTTATTTATCATGCAGAAAAACCGAAACTTACAGTTTAAAATAAACATCTTTTTTAATACATTCAAATATCTCAGTTGTGATTTGGTTCTTGTCAGGGACCAAGCAGTAAGGCATAAAGGACACAGGTGTTTAATTTAAAAAGAAGGGGGTTTTATTGACCCAAAAATATGAAAGATAATCAACAAAGCCAAAAAGCTTAAACAGGCAGACCAATAAAAGAGGTCAACTCAATAAGCTAAACTCAAAATAACAACTAACGAAACCGCAAACAAACATAAGACAAGCTGACCTGAAATGACACACGGGTAACTTAAATACTGGCTTGGCTAAACCAAATGACACACAAGGGGGAAAAAATGGCTGCCATATAACCAACTATCCATCCATCCATCTATTCGCTTCCGCTTATCCTTTTCAGGGTCGCGGGGGGCGCTGGAGCCTATCCCAGCGGTCATAGGGCGAGTATAACCAACTAATACAAAACAATTAAACAAACTTGAAACAACCCCCAGGCAATGAAGCATGTGGTTTTGTCCAATTAGGCTGTCAGCAGTACTTCAGCTCTTCCAGCCCTTTGCCACACCTTTTGCCAACCAGGAAGGAGAAACCAAACCCCAGGTAACTCAAAGAAAGAAAGATATATTAATATAACATAAAACAGAACTTTGACATTGCAGTGTTAATATGTGTGCACGCCATATAAACATTGGAAGGTGTGACGGAAAAGAGAAGAAACAATATATTGGACAATAAGTAGAATATATTTAAAGTAGCGACTGCAAAGTTAACTAAAGTGAAGCAACTAGTGTTGAGGTGTGGAGCTTACCCTGTGTGGCTTGCCATCACAGTGCTATATAAATAAAACTGAACTGGTCTGGCCCTTCATATCAAAGTGGGTTGTGTGTGGTCCACAATGTAAAATGAGTTTGACAGCTCTGCTCCGCAGTACATATACAACATAAAAGAAAATGCCTTAATATATTAGTGACTTTGGCTGAGGTGAATTGCGTGAAGTACTTTCACTGTCACTGTCGAGAAGACCCTCAGATAAAGACAAATCTGAGCAGTGAGGAGGTTACTAAATGTATAATAACACAAAATTATATTTTTTGTCTACTGTAACCTTTTTGTTACAAAACACTGAATAAGTCCAAAAGCCCTTCAAATTAGTCATAGCTACATAGCAACATGTTGGCACAGCAGATAACATTTTATTACTATTTATATAACAATACTCAGGCTTTAACGTAATTAATTAAATCTGATTGGCAAGTTAATGGCTGTTATTGTTGAATAAGTTAATTTTTTTTAAACTTTTTTTTCCCAAAGGTGAGCACTGCTCAGCAAGTGACATTTGATAAACTTGAAATTTAAAGTTTACATGTGATGTCCTGATACGCTTTACAGTTATTAAAATCATTTATCGGCTTTCTACATCACGTTTTTCGCTAAATTATGTTTTCATGAAACATCTTGCAAAACTAAGTATAGCGCACTAAATTTTGTGTTATTCAAAGGCTGCATGAAAACACCGGGCAGTTTAGTGCAAGCTGAACTGTTAGTTTGCAGTGATGCACGAAGTTGTACTGGTTACATCTCGGTTACTGTTACTTGGTTGCATCAGCGATTGCAGACATCAATTTATTTTGATCGATGAATTTATATTTACTTTCTGAAGTCTATCTTTCATACTAGCTTTATTGTGTCTATGGGTTGGAAATCAGCCATATAGATCATGAAACATCTGAGTGTATTTTCATGAATTCATTTGGCTAAATCCACAAAGAGCAGTGAATATCCTAGTAGCAGCAAAATGTCGGATCATCACAGTATGTACACAAAAAATATCACTGGAGGCCACAAAACAACTTATGTGACTTATTTCTAAGTAGTTCTTTTCACCACGTTACACGGCTACACCCAGTCTTAGGGTTCCCCCACCTGCCAAATCCCACTTTAACACCTTCTTACATTCCTAGCTGCTTTAAAGCCCACTAATTAACACATTTTTATTGTGGGTAAGTCTAATTGTGAAAAAAATAAAAGCAACACTCTGACAGGCTGTTAGGTGCTGAACTATTTCTTGGCAGATGACTTTCTGGGGTCATGCCGTCATTGTGAGGTAACCAGTGGAGACTCTGGGAAGTTACTGGTCTGAGCCAAGAAACAGTCTGGCGCATAACCCCCCCAATTTGGCTCTGGCTTAGGCCTGAACCCACAGACACAAGATTTATCAGTCTTCCTATCATCCAACTGTTGATGAAGTTTTTTTTTTCCTTTTCAAAACCAGTGCACCATTGTTTTAATCATTAATTTAAAGCCCACCCTCTTGATGAAGAGCTGAGCTTGTTTCAGTGCAACCAAACTCAGCATTTCTATTTCACTCGCCCCACTCCACCCTTGGTGTCCGAAAGTCTCCTTATATTTCAATCGCATCGCTATAAGTGGAACGTTAATTTCTGCCGATAAGTTCCACTTTGTTCTTACTGTTTGCTGCGGTGATGACGTCACATGCTTTTACGACGGTCCTGCCGTATCACGAGTCGGAGGAGCACTAGGCATGTTTTTCTTCATGAGTGTGGGGGAATAGCGATCTCCAGCCGTGTGCGTTCCTGTGCAAATGTGAGTCAAAATCCCTCCAGTTCTACGAGTCTATTTCCACTTATAGCACGGGTTGTACTTTGACGTTAATTACAGGGGGTTTATGCTAGGAGATTTATCGAGATTGGTAGAGGCATGTGACTTACCACCGTAGCATTTGTTGCGGGTTGGATCTGTGTACCGCAGTCGTGTTATTTAGCCACTAGAGGGCACTGAAGACCATGTAATTGCTGACCTTTCCTAATTTGGGGGCATTAGGTCTTTTCTGTTGTCTGAGATATGCAGATATTCTTGTTTCCTGCCTGTTCAAATGGGATTGTGGGACTTTCTTATGTCAGAGTATTCAGCTGATTATTTGTGTTACAGTTCATTATATTGGCATGATGTTGGGAAGTGACGATTGTTATATTTACATGTGAAAATTGTTTCTCCTTGTTTCTTGTTATTCAGAACCACACGTCTGTCCACCCCTCCCACATTTGTTAAGTATGCCCACTGCTGTACTGTTGAGCTGCTGTTGACTTCCATTAAAGTATATCCGGACATCACTCTCTGTGCCCCACTCTCTGACCGGAGTTTAAGTCCTGAGGGAGCTATCATCCCAGCATCCCAGAGATAACTCTCTAACAAGTGGTCCTTCGAGCCGGATGATAGCTACACTGAGGACGACATGGAGTTTAAGCACCAGGATATCCCTGACATATCCGTGCGACGGAAAACTCAGCGAGAGAGACATCACCCGGCTTACTTTGATGATTATGAAGTTGAATACCAACCCAAATCAGGTACATCCACTGATAAACCAACAGCAGGTGCACAGGCAGGGATGGCTATAGATCAGCGCTCTGCCAAGCAGCGCTCGACCTCTTCACGATCACATGCCTCAGGTTTTCAATGCAGCAAACCTAGATCCCAGGCTAGTGGTCACTCACCTTCGGGAGGCTCTATCATCGCAGGGCTAACTGATTTGCAGACAGCGATGTTGGAAGAGAAGATGAAGGGCATGGAGCTAGCAGAATTGCAGCGGCAGATGATGGAAGAGAGCCTAGCTGAGGAACAGTGTTTAATCTTGGATGCTCAGGCCCGGGAAGCCCTCAGTAAGAAGGAAGAACTATACATGCAGCAAGAAAGGCAAAGACGTCAATTAGACGAAGAGGCACGTACTGCTCACAACACCAGAGAATCTATTACCAGACGTCTATCAATGCAGCGTCGACTCAAAGAGAAGGAGATGGAGCTAAAGAAAGCTTCCCTCATTGCTGCTTTTCTTCGTGATCAGGAAGATGGGCTGCCACCACCTAGACCTTTAAATAACTGTGAGTATGACTCGGGGCTTCAGGCTTACAGCAGTGGTGTAAACTCCCAAGTGAATCTGTCAGAGCAGCCAGCACATAACGGACAGCGACGTAATATGACCAGCTATGCGAATGCTTTCCCACCTTCGATCTTGCCAGTGGATGCATCAGTACCAGATACGCAGCCCTTACATCCCACCAGCTCCTCGGCTGACCTGGAGCCAGTATCTGAACCTCTCCATGGGTGTCCAACGCAACATACCAGTCCCACTATGGATACTCCCTCAGCTGGTCATCAGTATGGTCAGCAGCTAGGTGGAAATCACCCCCCATTACCTACTCGACTCAGACTCTCTGACCTGCAGCAGAGGACAGCTCTAATATCCCTAACCGACAATCACAGCCTCCTGGAAAGGTGAAACATCAGGGATGGCTTCCTCCAGTGCCATACTCAACACCTAATCAGTTTCTACCGCTTCCTGATTTACAGTCCCGCCTGCGGGATAAAGTCGGACCAGCTGGCTGTGGGCCCACGGCGCCGTCTTTACAGTCAGAGATACTGTTGCCACCTACTGACAGCAATGGTAACAACTTGATGGAACTGCTAATTGCCAGCTCGTATGGGATCCCCAAGCCAGCACTACCTTCTTTCGCCAGTGGTAAGGAAAGTGATTTTGCACTTCTTAAGATGGCTCTGGACAGTCTGCTTGGCAGCCATACTCATCTCACAGAGCAGTTCAAATATCAAATCCTTCTGGAGCAGTTAAAACTACCAAGTGCTTACAAACTAGCACAAGCATATATGCATGATCCCCTGCCATATACTACAGCACTCCAGGCTCTCCAAGACAAATATGGTCAACCTCGTCAGCTTGTACAGAGTGAACTTGGATCTATCCTGAACTCTCCCCAAATCCGGGTGGGGGACCCAGAAGCCTTCAACAATTTTGCTCTGGATGTGCAGGCTTTAGTAGGTATGCTTCGATCACTGGAAGGTGAAAACGGCTACGAACTGCGATGTGGCTCTCATGTCGATAAGTTACTGAGTAAGCTCCCAGCAAGCTACAGAGATGGGTTTGTTGAGTACAGCCTCAGTCGTGGGATACTGAGAACTGGAACTGACAAGACATATACCCTGCCAGATTTTTCGGCCTGGCTCCAAGTGAAGTCGCAGGCCAAGCGCATATCCAGTAGGGCAGCTGACATGTTTCAGGATCAGACCAAACAAGGTCAGAAAGGCAGGAAAAGCCAAAGATATCCTTTCACTGTGTATTACAACACAGACAACAGGAAGGGGGATGGAGCTCAGCTGGAACCAGGTCATCAGACACCTCCCATTAAAGGGAAGATTAAGCCAAAACCTTACTGTCCATACTGTGACAACCGTGAGCACTACCTTAATCTTTGCCCCAAATTTAAGACACTGTCCACCACCCAAATTGCAGAGTGGATCAAAGATAAAGGTTGTTGGCGTTGTGGACGGAATCACGCACCTGATGTGTGCACCCTGAAGGCACCCTGTAAAGTGTGCAAACAGCAACATCTTACAGTGCTGCATGAGGTTTGCCAACAGGAGCCCAGGAAAGTCCTGATGGTTGGCACTGCCCCAGATACGTCCACCATCTACATTGATCACCCAAACCGTCCTCATAAGGTCCTGCTAAAGGTTGTGAAGGTGTATCTGTACAATGCTGAGTATTCATTAGAGACCTTTGCTGTACTAGATGATGGTTCTGAACGATCCATCATCCTACCACCAGCCGTGCAGCACCTCAATCTAGGGAAGGAAGCCGAGACACTTCCATTAAGAACTGTTCGTCAGGATGTGATTCACCTGCAAGGGGCCTCGGTCTCCTTTGAGATTTCCCCTGCCCATGATCCTAAGGTGAGATACCACATCCATCATGCCTTCACTGCTGACAAACTGGGCCTCTCCGAACACAGTTATCCGGTTAAGGCACTCATGCAAAAATATGCACACCTGCAGGGACTCCCACTTTCCCCTGTCGACAGGGTGCAGCCTTTAGTCCTTATTGGCTCAGACTTCCCTCATCTGCTTGTCCCAACGAAGCCTGTACAGTCTGGCCCTCCTGGGGGTCCATTGGCAGTCTGTACCCGCCTTGGATGGGCTCTGCAGGGTCCAGCTAACTTAGCCCAGTTCGCTGTGGAAGAGCAACAGTGTCTCTTTACTGGGACCACAAGCAATGATCTCCTTCAACATGTAGAGCGATTGTGGAAGGTGGATGTACTCCCATACACAAATATGAAGACCGCGACACGTTCTAAGGAAGATCAGAAAGCACTTGAAGCTCTTGAGCTGCGCACAACCAGGGTGCAGGTGGAGGGAGCGACGAGATATGCAACACCCCTCCTCCGTCGCAAAGACAGTCCTCGCCTCTGGGCACCCAGGCTGGCCTTGCTACCACAGCAACGGAGTACTGAACGTCGGATAGCGAGAGACCCAGGGCAGGCTGAAACCTATTGTCAGGAAGTGCATAAACTGGAGGTGGTAGGCTATGTTGAGAAACTATCACCTGAGAAGGTGGATTGTTCGGGCGAGTCATGGTATCTACCCCACCATGTAGTTCACCACAACAACAAGGCTAGACTTGTATTCAACTGCTCATACCAATACAACGGGCTAAGCCTCAACAGCCAGTTGCTTCCAGGTCCAATTCTGGGACCTTCACTGCTTGGGGTCCTCCTCCGCTTCAGGGAGCATACTGTGGCCATAAGTGGTGACATCAAGGCAATGTTCCACCAAATTCGGTTGCTGCCCGAGGACAAACCTCTGCTCCGCTTCCTATGGAGGTCTATGAGGAAGGATGAGGAGCCAAGCGTGTACGAGTGGCAGGTTCTGCCTTTTGGTACAACGTGCAGTCCTTGTTGTGCCACCTGTGCCCTCCAAAGACATGTCAGGGACAACAGCCAGGGTAATGAAGATATCTTGGACACGGTGGAGAGGGCCTTCTACGTCGATAACTGTTTGCATAGTCTCCAATCTGCAGAGGAGGCTAAGACACTCATAGATCGGATGCGGGAGTTACTCGCCAAAGGGGGATTCGAGATTAGGCAATGGGCCAGTAACGTTCCATCGGTGGTGGAGCACCTGCCAGTGGAAGCCAAAGCAGCCAGCACAGAGCTTTGGCTCTCCCAGCACAACCAAGACCCAGAAGAACCAGCTCTGGGCCTTCGTTGGAACTGTCTCACTGACCGCCTTGGATACAGGCATCGACTTGTGGAGTACTCTCTGCCCACACTGAGAAATGTTTACCGGGTGATGGCATCACAATATGATCCTCTGGGCTTCCTCATACCCTTCTCAACTCGAGCAAAGGTTCTAATTCAGGATCTTTGGAAGGCAGGAGTTGGATGGGATGAACAAATCCATCCTACGGCCCTACTAGACAGATGGACACAGTGGGAGAAGGAACTAGTGAACTTGCCACAGGTGGAACTACCAAGATGCTATGTCCCACCAAGAGCAGACGTCGGGAGACCAGATAGAGGGGCTCACATATTTTGTGATTCCTCCAAAAGAGCCTATGGAGCAGTAGCCTATCTGCGAACACAGGACTCCCAAGGCGACGCCCACGTGGCATTCATGATGGCGAGGTCAAGAGTAAGCCCCCGGAAACAGATTTCTATGCCACGTTTGGAGTTATGTGCCGCTCTTGCCGGAGCCCAACTGGCTAGAGTACTGGAGACCAAGCTGGCATTTCAACCCAGTGACATCACTCTATGGAGCGACTCAACAACAGTTTTGACCTGGATCCAATCTGATTCATGCCGCTATAAGGTCTTTGTTGGTACCAGGATTGCCGAAATACAAGATCTTACTGAGGTGTCAAGTTGGAGATATGTCAACACCAAGGACAATCCGGCTGATGACCTCACGCGAGGGAAAACCCTTCTCGAGCTGAGTCAACCAAACCGTTGGACTCAGGGCCCACCTTTCCTTTTAACGAACCCTGATACCTGGCCAACTCTCCATGAAGGTGAAGGTCAAGAAGACGATGGGGAGCTGAGAGGAACAGCATTCTGTGGAACCAACTACCACATGCAGTCCACAGCAAACGGTGCCAATTTCCAATTTTGGCAAATGGAGTGAAGTGGTTAAGGCTACCCATCGGATCCTTCATGGGGCGGCTGCTGATCACGAAAACCATGTCATGACTGCTACAGATGCATCAGCTGCTGAGCTGCATCTCCTGAAACAAGCTCAAAATGATAGCTTCCCCGAGGAATTACAGGCCCTGGCTGCTGGTAAGGCAATTCATAAGCAGAGTCGCCTGCTAACACTTGCTCCAGAGTATGACCCGACTATTGGACTGATAAGAGTTGGGGGAAGACTCAGAAGAGCAGAAGGTCTGGACTTGGATGCCATGCACCCCATAGTCCTTGACCCGCAGCATCCGGTGACTAAACTACTGATCAGACAATATGATGAGCAGCTGTTGCACCCTGGGCCAGAACGAGTGTTCGGGGAGATGAGGAGAAAATATTGGATTCTCCGAGGAAGGGAGGCAATCAAGCAGCACCAGCACAGCTGTGGTGAGTGTCGAAGGTGGCGAGCCAGTCCTGATATTCCTCGGATGGCAGATCTACCCCCCGCGAGGCTACGCCTATACAAACCACCCTTTTGGTCCACTGGAGTCGACTGCTTCGGCCCTTACAACATCAAAGTGGGACGGCGCACCGAAAAGCGCTGGGGTATCATATTCAAATGCATGACTACGAGCTGTGTGCATCTTGATCTGTTGGACAGCATAGATACCGATGCCTTTCTCATGGCTCTGCGTCGGTTTATTGCACGCCGGGGCAAGCCATATGAGATCCTATCTGACTGTGGTACCAACTTCAGGGGAGGAGAGACCGAACTGCGGTCTAGTTTCTCAGCTCTTGAAGCCCCCATTAAAGAGCAGCTGGTGGAGCAGAGGATTGAGTTCCGGTTTAATCCACCAGTTTCTCCCCATTTTGGAGGTACTTGGGAACGGGAGATAAGATCTGTGAAGACAGCTCTTCAAGTGGTGTTGGGAGGCAATACGGTCACAGAGGCAGTTTTGCAAACTGTGCTGATCGAGGTGGAAGGGATCATTAATGCAAAGCCTCTCGGGTATGTCTCTTCGGATGTAGCGGATCCGGATCCAATCACACCCAACTTATTGCTAATGGGGCGACGAGATGCATCACTCCCCCAGGTGATTTATGCTTCGAGTGAGATGCTGGGAAGACGGCGATGGCGCCATAGTCAGATTCTGGCGTACCATATTTGGTCCAACTTCCTGCGTCACCATCTGCCGGATCTTCAGAGGAGACAAAGATGGCAGGGGGAAACTGACAACTTAACCACAGGACAAGTGGTTATGGTGGTTGACTCACAACTACCGCGAGCGGAGTGGCCTATCGGAAAGGTGGTCAAGGCCTGTCCAGGACCAGACGGTCGGGTGAGAACTGCTGAGGTGACAATCAAGGGACAGACATATCTTCGACCAGTTGCCAGATTAGTCAGACTCTCGGCCTGGGAGGACGATGAGGACTGTAAACCCAATGATGCTTAGACTTTTGGTTGAAGAGCAAATTTACTACTTAAATTTGGGGGCGGCTGTGTCCGAAAGTCTCCTTATATTTCAATCGCATCGCTATAAGTGGAACGTTAATTTCTGCCGATAAGTTCCACTTTGTTCTTACTGTTTGCTGTGGTGATGACGTCACATGCTTTTACGACGGTCCTGCCGTATCACGAGTCGGAGGAGCACTAGGCATGTTTTTCTTCATGAGTGTGGGGGAATAGCGATCTCCAGCCGTGTGCGTTCCTGTGCAAATGTGAGTCAAAATCCCTCCAGTTCTACGAGTCTATTTCCACTTATAGCACGGGTTGTACTTTGACGTTAATTACAGGGGGTTTATGCTAGGAGATTTATCGAGATTGGTAGAGGCATGTGACTTACCACCGTAGCATTTGTTGCGGGTTGGATCTGTGTACCGCAGTCGTGTTATTTAGCCACTAGAGGGCACTGAAGACCATGTAATTGCTGACCTTTCCTAATTTGGGGGCATTAGGTCTTTTCTGTTGTCTGAGATATGCAGATATTCTTGTTTCCTGCCTGTTCAAATGGGATTGTGGGACTTTCTTATGTCAGAGCATTCAGCTGATTATTTGTGTTACAGTTCATTATATTGGCATGATGTTGGGAAGTGACGATTGTTATATTTACATGTGAAAATTGTTTCTCCTTGTTTCTTGTTATTCAGAACCACACGTCTGTCCACCCCTCCCACATTTGTTAAGTATGCCCACTGCTGTACTGTTGAGCTGCTATTGACTTCCATTAAAGTATATCCGGACATCACTCTCTGTGCCCCACTCTCTGACCGGAGTTTAAGTCCTGAGGGAGCTATTATCCCAGCATCCCAGAGATAACTCTCTAACACTTGGCTTTCATGGATCGCGTCATAACTCATTAACCAGCGTAAATTAAAAGTAGAAATTTGGTGTTCTTTTTCTGACAGTGGCCTCAAAAACACATTCTCACACTTCTGATTTTGTTGTTCTACAAGCAAACTGTTGCGCAATAGGCTTATGTAATACGTATCCAGAAGATTCTGTATTGCTCATTTAAGTTCTCTGAAGTGACGTGCTACCTCTCCGTGACCCACATAAAGGCAAGCCTTACCGTGCCAGACTACTGTGGTCACCCCTGGGTTTTGTAACAAGGTTCGAACAGTCTGTTTTTTTCCCTGTTCCCTTTGGGGGGGAAACTATTGCATAATCGCGTGTCTGCATTTGCAGGCCTGTGTGGCAGTGCTTTCTCCTGTCATTGTGTTATTTAGGAGCCACAGTGCAGCTTCGAAACATCCAATCTAGCCATCCATCTCCACACCACTCCTGCACCGCCTCACTGTGGCTGTTACACAATGTCCAGCTGTGGAGAACAGCAGTGGTGTGTTGGGAGACATCTGCGCCTCTCCTCCTGCAAAATCCCCTCATCACATGGTTTTGTTTATGCATAGCTGCTTTCAATATCCCAGCAATGTGAACAAAAGAAAAAAAAAAAACAAGGGGAACACACAAACTCTGTCCAAATGACACAAGGAAATACAGTCACAGGAAATGCATTCGCCACCAACTCTGCCCCAAGCCCACAGTGGCTTGTGCTGCATGCAAACCAGGATGGATGAGCCTGTTGCTCTGTCATATCACCAATTATGGCAGCGGCACGGAATCCTCACGGTATCTCATTGCTTCCCATTTTCCTCACATTGTCTGTGTCGAAGCAGTCACTGCGGTGTACCCAAACAGTATCTGGAATGTCTGTGGTAACAGAACTGGGAAGCACCGTCTCCTTTTGATCTTTAGCAGGGAGGTAGATGCTAAGTCATGTGTGAGGCAGCAGGTCTGGTAAGAGTTTGGCTGTGAGCTAGTTGGCAACGTTTCTGGTTTGCGGGCTAGCGATCCGGGCTGGCCCCAGACATTTGTTGGCAGACCCGAGGCTATAATGAAACCACCCAGAGTGTTTTGGCTCTCGCAGCCAGACTTCTGCTCTCAGTGTTCCTGCGACACTAGAGTCTCATCTTCAAACGTGTAGAGACCCTGTAATGCCCCACAGAGCTGTAACAGCCCACGACAAGTAACAATGTTTATCGTGTTTTATTTTTGATGTCCTGTATGCATCTGTTTTACAGATTTTCAGACGATTACACATTATGTTTAATTCTGTTTAAACTGATTACTTTTAATAATAAGTACACAATCCACATAATGACATCATTAAGTTAGAAACACATGTTTTAAAAAAAAAATTGTCTTTACACAGCGATGCATGTAGAAATGTTTCTAGTGTTTTAATTAGAAAAAAAGTGAGGCTTGGTTCAGGATAAATCTACTCTGGTCACTACACTGTATCACCAGTGCTAAACAGTATTGACAAAGGCAAACCCCTGTAGTTTCAGTAATCCCCTGAATCTGGTGACCTATCATCTAATCTGAGCCCTTATGTAAGGGATAATCTCAACTTTACTTTTGTTTGACTATGGCGTTACTTTATAGCTGCCAATATCTTGAATGTAGAATGTATAAAGTAAAAACAGGGATATTCTGCAGAATTCATTTACCCCTTTAAAGGCTTATATAAGTACCCGCCCTCCCAGTACGGTATCTTTGTGATCCATCACTCCATCTCCTTGTGAAGACACCACACCAGTGTCTGTCCCACACCTGTCATGGACACCACACGGAAGCCAATCTTCTCCAGCTTGTCCAGCACCAGGCGAGGCGGGTCATCCACGTGATACTCAGAACTGAAACAAGCATAAACAAAGCAATTCTGCTTTCCACAGATGTGGGAATTTCTGCATCTCTCAGTAAACTTCTCTTGGAAAATAGAGTGCTGTTAATTGTTCTAGTGCTTGTTCACTTCCTTTCACACCTTGTTTCATTTGAATCAGATTGCCAATGTCAACACCTCCCTGATCTGTATTCCATCACCTTGAACGGTTTACTTCAAATCTGCAAGGCAGCAGCTTTCCTCCCCCCTCCCCAACCACACTGAAGCCTTTTCTTCTATATGACCCGATTTCAGCTCTGCCATCAACATGTACATGTTAACTGCCAAAATGTACAAAGCATCAGTTTTAAGTGCCTAAATATGGAGATGCTGCCCACCGTGAGCAAATTTACAGTACACTTGGAAATAAAGTCTGCATGTTTGTGTGCAGCAAAAGATCAGAATGGAGGCAATGGTTAAATCTTACCCATTTACAATCACTGATAAAAATAGTTTCACAAAAACTATTGAATCAGGAGCAAAATCCTGTCAATCTTTGTAAGAGACATCAGCCTCATGGTGCTTAAAAGCTTACAAAACTTAACCATTTATCCTTGGGTGTTTCACATGGTAGCTCTGAGAGGTCAAACACAGTGCAATTTAAGAAAAATGAAAACAGAAAAACGCTGCAAAGACCCTCAACTAAAATGTTTTTTGGGAGACAATAAGGTGAAGGATCAGCTACAGTAAATGGCTAATAGCAAACATCTATAGTTTATATAAATCATGTGATTAAATCACACAGTGCCTTGCGTCTTCCCCCTGCTATTCCATGGTGTTACCGGCGTCACCCCAAAAACACTTCCGTTCTGATTTATTCAGCTTCCGTTGTGTTTTAGCTGCAAAAGATTTCACCTCTCAGGGCCATCATAACAGGCTTCCCACATTTGACCTATATTCGTCAAATGACTTCGGTACTCACAAATTGTTCCCCAGCATAGTCGTTTTCCTCGCTCCCAGGTAATTCATGACCACTGGATCCGAAAATTCATCCCCCACATTTGTCGGACCGTTCTCCTGCAAGGCAGCATTAAGTGTATTACCCACACAGCTTAGAATTTACTCTAGAATTATTGGGGGGGAGACAGCATCACTAAAACAAATGGTCTGTACAGCTCTCACTGATTGCACCTGCAGCCCTCTGGCAGGTGCACATGATAATCTCCAATATCTGAACAAGCTAAAAATAGATGATCCAATATACTCAAAGGGTACTGGAGGAATTAGGCTGCTGGAGTCGTGGAGACAACAAAATGAACATGCGCAAACAAGAGGCCGACAACTGAGCAACATGTGTTTTTAATTGACGTGGCACACACACATACAAAAAGGTCCCACGCACGCTTCTCGCTTCTTTTGTAACCTTAACTTTTTTTCCCCCAGCGTGCCGAATATTACCGGCCACTGCATAACCAACCTTGGCTGATCAGTAGGCTAGTGTGCGCACTGTTTTGCAGTCAAATAAACACATCTGCGACTCAAACGCGCCTCCCCCGACAGCATGATGGGAGTTGTTTACGTATGCAAGATACACACCAGTCGAATCTGTGTGCTGACGAACATGTACGGCATCCCGCTCGCTGGCTTCGCTCCGGTATTCCCCCAGGAGTGACTGAAAGAGGTGTCCTCACAGACAAACGGTGCCCTCTTCAACTCGAGCTCCAGCTGACTGCGCATAGCGGAATGCGGAAACACCCACCGCGACGAGCCAATCACAGCTCCCCTCTCAGCATCTGTCAACAGCCCGCTCTGCACAGGGTCTTGTTCAACTGGGATCGCTGGTTTGTTGATATGAGAAACGCTGGGCAATGTGCATGTACGAGAAGGAAATGTTAGTTTATAGTTTCATTTAACTAAGTCATTTTTTATTCTTCCAGTGCAAAAGTTCACTTTAAAATCTCATCATTCTTTGGATGGGAATTTATTTTATAGGCTACACATTTATTAAATTACATTTCAGTCACAACCAATTGTGCTACACATTTTTCTTTCATTTTCAGGCAACTTACTGCAAGTGGAAAGAAAGTTTTCGTGGTCGCTGTCGTACAGTCTGCTCTATGTATTTGCATGTATTTGTTTAATGCATGTATTATATTAAACCTGCACTGTCTAGAATTCTCTCCTTCCCAGAGATTTATTAATTTCCTCTTGAGTTCGGTAATAATAACTCTGGATCAGTCTTGTGACTGGGAGGGAAATGAAAGGCACAGACCAAAGGAAAGCAACAATGGTGGGAACTCCGATAAGATCAGTAATATGAATGTAATGTCCTGTGGATGCCAGAAAAGCCTGGTGGACTCTCGGTTAGGCTTTGCATGTCATGGTCAGTGGGAACAGTAATTTAAAGCCTGATCGCTGCTTAATAATATTGTGATGGTAGGCAGACGTGCATCCAGGCAAACCAGATTCAGAAATGTTCTGTGGTGCAATCAGTTTTGAAGGCATAAATCGAACCAAAGTGGTTTACCATCAAATCAAATGTGTTTTTCAGATTGGGTCGTGTATTTGTCTTAAATTTAATACGTCTTTAGCAGTCTGAATTGACAGTGTTAAATGGCTTCTGACATTATACAGAGCCTTTAATATGCATCTGCTTGATTCAGACTGGCATCTGTGAGTGGTGGGGACTGCTGAGAAGAGCTGACCTCTACTGGCTTCTGAGATCAGTGAAATTCATTTCCTATTTGTTTTATTTTCATTTTTTTTTCATTAACAAGTTAATTGTTTTGTATTCAGTAAAGTCAGCTTCAGTTTGGATCATCTGCACTACTCCTAGACATCAAAAAGAAACCAGCTGAGGTGGTTCAGCTCAGGGGACTCAGGGATCCCTCTTGGGTGTCTTCTGGGTGAGGTGTTCCAGGGATGTCCTACCGGGAGAAGGCCACTCTAAACAGATTATATCGCTCAGCCTGGCCTGGCAACACCTCGGCGTTCCCCTGGATAAGCCAGAGGAGGTAGCTGGGAAGAGAGAGGTCTGAGCTTCTCTGATTAGGCTGCTGCCCCAAAGCCTGACCTGAGATAAGTGCAAAAAGATTAATCTTCACCATTAAACCAACGAGATCTGCTGCAGGAGAGAAAACAGGAAGGCAGCAGAGTTGTTGCAGAGGCTCCAAAAACAAAGCAGAGACCCCCTTCTTGCCAAGAAGAACCCTCTCTCTGCAAGCATGTTCCTATGCACTGAGACACTTCCTGTGCTCCTGCAGCGTCTTCCTGCACTCGCTCATCTGCTGCTGGTTAATAGAGTCCAGGGTCAACTCCTCTCTGACCCTGTGGTGACAGTGGAGCACATCCCTGGTGGGTCCATGGGAAGCAGCGTGATCTTTTGATGAGGTCTCTGCCTTAGCCTCTCTCAGCTGAAGTGTGACTGCCTGCTGCCGGAACGCTTCCATCAAAGCTCCTTTTCTCTACACAACAGTCATAAAAATACACGCAACCAAGAAACACAACTGTGCTCAAGTTGAGTTTCGGCCTGTTTATAACACATGATATTGAAAACAGAAACAGACATCAATTAAATTCAAATAAATAAGCTTCATGTCTTATACGTCCAATCCGGCCGTTGTGTCGGACATCCCACTCGCAATATCAAGCTTCACATGATAAATGCGTTTGATGGATTTACTTGCTGTGAATAGGCGTGGGCGAGAAATTTGCCCTGAAAGGGTTGCGCTGCTAAAGCGATCGCTCTAAATCACTGAGTGGGAACTGAATAGGAATGAATTATACAGCAGACAGTGTATGCATTTCACGATTTACTGTAGGTGTGTGCTGGGGTTATTATTCCACTATTCAGCTGAGAGATTTAAACTGTGGGAGATTGCAGACAACAGGCACCTCTGACAGACTGGGTGCTAGGCTTGAGCACGGTGTAGGTTTACATTTGTTTAATTGTGATGAATCACTGCATTGTGAGGCCATATACTTTTTTTTCCTTTAGAGCTTCATAATTGTGTGCCTGCAACTGCCTTGTGTAGCCTGGTTCTCCTCCAAGGAGCCCCGCGGTCCCTCTTTTGCAAGGAGATACATCACTGACCTCCTTTTTCTTTGCTTTTTTCCAGATTTCACCGTGCAGCTTACATAAAGCATCTCCGTGCTGCAGCGATATTACCCGACAGCAAGGTTCAGCTCTTTCCTCCTCCTCCTCTTCCACCACCTCCTCCTCTCTGTTTTCACCTCACCTCACCTCGCCTCCTACTTTGAAATGCTGCGCTCACTGATAAATGACACAGCCGGCATAGCGTTATGAAACATGTGCGAGCGCTGTCACCAGGTTAACATTTTGCTGAGAAACACCAGGATGCGGTTTTGGCGGTTCTGCGTACTGAAAAGGAGGTTTTGTTTAGGGAGACTTTCTCCCAGTGATGAAGAAAAATGTCATCAAATATTTGGAGCAGCGTTTTCTCACACACTGTCTTTTCTCTCATCACCTCAATTTAGGGTTTTGTGCAAGAGGCATGTCCCTTTGGGTTACCACAAATGGGATTGATTGGGCTATTAGTAACAGGAAACAACACGATGTGCAATAAACAGAGGGGAACAGAGAAGAACTTTGCGAGGTCTTGAATGCATCTATCAAGCTATCAAGACTTTTTCGCTGGTCTATTCTGTGTTTCATTCTGAGGATTTGTAACCCCGACAGCCATCATTTAGCTGGAATATTTGTCTCTTTTTAATGTAGATTGTTGATGCTGTGAAAAAAGACAGAACAGTGATTTGCTTAAAATGACCTGGGACATATCTCAGTTTATCTTAAATGTTCCAAGAACAGCAGTATGAGATTGAAATCCTTTGGGATTTATAAGTAACTGAGCGGCTGCGCACCATTTACTGTTTGACAGCATGATTAAAACACTTCCAAGCATGCCTCAGTCCTTAGTAAACCTCAGAGTTAAAGACTTACTGCAAATAAAGTCATAGTCGAGGGTTAAAGATGATTTGTCTGTCTCAAAATACTACTTTGACTACTCAGCTGGAATGTTGATGACATGTCTCCTTCTAAAGTCTGAAACTTAACAGGATTTATTGTTACAAGATGTTAATCTGTTTGGAAAGTGCCATATAAAGACAGGGTGAATGAAATGGTAAGTGTGATGGCTAATTGAACAGGGAGAGGAATGACAGCATGGATGTGTAGCAATAGGACTGATTCAAATCTCGATTCTCATCAGGCCTGTGGTCATTGGAATGTTTTGTATTATATGCCGCAGCATGTGGTTGCTGTTTATGCACAAGTCCGGCAGAGGTAATCTGCTCTGTGTATCTTACAGCTTCGGTACACAAGGGATGGCTTCTCTTAGAATAACTACCATGACAATGAGTTGGGCAAGAGCAAAGGGACAACTTGGCTTTGTTTAATCCATAACGACGAGAGAAAGACAGGATATTGTACCCTTCATTGTGCAAAGATTGCTGGTTTCCATTAAAATATGGTCGTAACAGCTGTGTAATGTGATGTGTTATTATAATGACATGCCATGCTGGGCAGCAGCGACTACAGCTTTAGATCACATCAGTGATCAGAAGGCGATATGACGAGTTTATGACTTTTAAACATCTTTTAGTGACGCTTAACTTGCGCTTGTAATTTGTTAAAACTGTTGCACACATTACCAGTGAATGGCAGCAGGATTTTCCTGTAATAAATCAGCAGGTCCTTACGATGAAGAGCACACACGTCTGTTATATATCACATTTGGTGATAGCTGTATGGATAAACACTTTGTATCTACAACCCCAATGCCACAAAAGTTGGGATGCTCTGTAAAATGTAAGTGCAATGATTTGGAAATCTCATAAACCTATTTTGTTTTATTAGCAATGGAGCATAGAAACCATATCAAGTGTTTACACAAAATGAGGTCATTTTGGATTTGGTGGTAGCAACATGTCTCAAAGAGGTTTAGACAGGGTTCATGTTTACCACTGTGCAGCATCCCCTCTTTTAACAACAGTCTATAAATGTCTGTGAAGGGAGGAGACCAGCTGCCGGACTTTTGGGAGACGAATGCCGTGCGATTCTTGTCTGATAAAGGATTCTAGATGTTCAGCTGTCCTGGGTCTTCTTTGTTGCATTTTTCATGTAATGAAAAGTTAACTTGACTTCTTTAAGTTTGTGAAGATGTTTCAACTCTCATCCATGAGGCCTCTTAGACGTGAGCTCGATGCTCTCAGCAGGTGAAAGATCTGGACTACAGAAAGGCCGGTTAAGTACCCAGACTCTTGTAATAAATGCATGGTTAAGCATTATCTTGCTGAAATAAAGCCTGGCCTGAAAAGTATATCATCTGGATGGGAGCACATGTTGCTCTAAAACCTGTTTATACCGTTCACTTGCCTTTTCAGATATGTAAGTTGCCAGTTCCATAGGCACTAATGCGCCCCTATGCTATCAGGATCCAAGCTTTTGAGCTGCAACTTCTGACCACAGAACAGTTTTCTACTTTGCCTCAGCACATTTTAAATGAGCTTTGGCCCAGAGAAGACAGAAAGGCCTCTGGATTCAAATATGGCTTTCTCTTTGCAATGATAAAACTTGCATTTGTGCATGGCATGGCAAATTGTGTTTACCATGCCATCGGAGCTCATACAGTAATTTCTGTGACAGACTCTTATCTGTTTTTAATGGAGTACCCCCTGAGGGCCCAAAGATCACAGGTATGCAATATTGATTTTTGGCCCATGCTCACAGACATTTCTCCAGGTTCTCCAAATATTTTGATCATATTATGTCCTTGAGAAACTCTTCTACTCTACAATGCTCTTTAGATACTTAATCGTCAATGTACTGACCTGTTACCATTTAACCAAACTAGCTGAAAAATGTTTCTGCAGCTGTTTCTTTTTGCTTCTTTTTGCTTATCCTGCCTTTTGTTTTTCACCCTGCCCCAACTTTGTTAAGATGCGTTGGTGCAATGAATTTCAAAACATGCAAAAAATTTTCATGAAATAGTAAAATGTGTCACTTTAAACATTTGATTGGTTTTCTTTGCTCTGCTGTGGTAGATACTAAAGTAGTCTTTAATATTATAGTCTGCGATCAACATTACAATAGGAGAACAACTTAAATAGATGTGTCCTCTACTTGCCCTGGCTACACAGGAAGAAAGACAACGCCAGACAATGAGAGAAGATGATGTGACAATGATGTCATGGTATTTCTCATTCTGATCAAGGCCAAACGTCTTAAGGGATTTTCTTGCTGTAAGTCATGGCCTTCATCCTTCACATGAGAAACAAAGTTTTCAGATGTGGAGCTGCAGGTGTGGAATTCAAATCATGTAAAAAATAAAAACAAAAAAAACCCACAAACGCAAACTCCACCAGCAACTAGCTATTACCAGAATCATTGCAAAACACCACTTTGCCACACAGTGACAATAAATTACCATCTGGCACTATGATTTTATTGTCTTGTTTTGACAGATTACAAGTAAATTACCATCTCGGGCCTGAATCCATTGATAGAACACATCCTGGGTCCCATCATTTAACACGTTTACTGGGTTTGGGGTACTTTAAAGCTGATCTGACTATCGTGAGTAAGTCAGTGGGATTTCTTGGAAACAGACAGAATGTAGACACACACATACAGGCACACACACAGACTGTCATGGTTTTACAAGATGATAGATGAAGCTGAAGGCAGAAAGTCACATTCTTAAATGTAGTGTGGTTGTGATGGTTGCTGTGCTCCCAGACCAATAGCTCACTGACACTTATCTAATTCATAATTTGCTGCTTTATTGCAACCTTCAGCTGAAGCACAAAGTCACAAGGGAAACAGGGACAGCAAAAACACACACACACACTCACATGAAAAAATATACTTTGTGGCTCGTATGTTCTATCTCCGTCTCTCACTTGATTAAACTGAGTGGGAGGTTGAGTAATGAGGCTTAACATGTAATCCAGGCCTCTTTTTCTTATCTTTGGTTGTTCCCTCATACTCCTTCATCCCACCTCTAACCACTTCAGGGAAAAGTCTGGTTTGTCTTCAGCACTCCTTTGTGCACTTTAAACCACACACTGCATTCCACAACAGTCAGCTCTTCCTCAAGTCTGACCAGCAGTGTCTGTCATTTTATCTTAGTGCTGAGATTCAGATTGAGAGAAAGCGTCTGCTACACAATGAAATTCCACAGTGGAACGAGAAATATAGTGCACATGGCAAAGGCAGTTTTTAAATACCTATTAAAATGGGAGCAGTGAGTGAACAAGAGGGGATTTGGCAAAACCACTGGTGTCGTAAACGTCTGATAGCTTCTATGCTGAGGAGCAAGTGAACATTTTGTACTTGAAGTTGATGTGTTAGAAGCACGAAAAATGGGCACGCATGAGGATTTGAGCAAGTTTGACAAGGGCCAAACTGTGATGGCTAGATGACTGGGTCAGTGCACCTCCGAAACTGCAGCTCTTGTGGGGTGTTCCCGATCTGCAGTGGTCGGGATCTTTCAAAAGTGGTCCAAAGAAGGAACAGCCCATATAGCAACTGACTTCTGGCATGGTAAGTGGGATATCATCCAGATATATGGCCCAGATCTGGCCCACACAATGTGCTTACACATGGTCCACATACCGCAAAGAATGACAGCCCTTTGGTGGCCCAGATCTGGTTTGCCAGAGGTGGCCCACACATGGGCCAGCACAAGGCCAGTTGCAGACACACTGCTGGCCCAGAACAGTTTCAGCTCTGGCCCCAGATGTCAGCCTAATGTGTACCTTAATCAAGCCATGTAATAACAACATGTGCCGGAACATAATAGTGCAAAAGTAACAGGACGAAACTCTGTTGAGCCAGTGAAGGGACTGATTCTTATATAGCGCTTTTCTGCTCTCCCAAATCACTCAAAGTGCTCTATACAACATTCGCCCAATCACACAGTTTCTCTAAACTCAGTGCTTCCTAACTACATTCATACACTCTTGATATGCAGACTGGAGGAGCCAGGGATCGAACCACTAACCTTCCGATCAGTAGGTGACCTGCTCTACCTCCTGTGCTACAGCCACCTGGTGGTAGATATGAGTAAACCCTCACAAGGTTTTGGATAAAGTGTACACTCACAAACCTGTCAAGCCTGCATTTGAAATGTTGGCTACCATAGCTGTATAACTAAACTAAAATAGAAAAATAGGAACATAAATAGTGCCATCACTGCCAGACCTGACATCTGGTTGACATATACCCTGCCATGACACCAGTCAGTCAGAAGTGCCATCTTGATGCCGGATCTGGGCCAGACCTGTTTTCTATGAGCTTGGGCCACATAAACCAAACCAAAACCGAGCCAGATGTGGCATGCCATCACATAAACTGTGCCATCTACGCCAGGCCTGACCCATATCTGAATGACATACACTTACCATGCCAGAAGTCAGCCAGCAGTGCCGGCTTGACAGCAGATCAGGGCCAGACCTGTCTGCTATGTGGGAGTGATGAACCATTGACAGAGTCATGGGCTGCCATTCTCACTGATGCCTCCTGTCCACTGTTGAAAGCACCAACAATGGGCGCATGAGCATCAGAACTGGAACATGGAGCATTGTTGGCAATGGAAGAAGAACCTGCATGGATAGCCGGATGATTTGCCGAAAAGCAGAAATGGTTCAGGAATGGTTTGAGGAACTCCACAACGAGTTTGAGGTGGCCCGGCTCTCAATCCAATTAAGCATCTAAGAAAAGCTCTGGACAAAAAGATCAATCCATGGAGGACCTATCTTGCAACTTACAGGACTTTAAGGGTCTGTTGCTAACATCATGGTGCCAGATACCACAGGACATCTTCAGGGGTGTACGGGGGTCCATGCCTCGATGGGTTAGGGATGTTCTGGCAGCAGAAAGGGGACCAGCAAAAAATAAGGAGGGGCTCATAATGTGTCAATTAGCATATTTGATCCCAAACCAGATTGTCACCTTAAAGAAATACTGTGGTGTGAATAAGGCACGGCGGGTCCAGGGATCAGTGTTTAGAGCCATTTTATTTATATCACCTCACACCACAACCACCCAACCCCTGAGTCCTCGTGTTTTTAACTTGGCGGACAGGTGCGTCCGCCCTCCCTGCACGGCACTGCCGGCCACGCCACACCACATACCCCCATCGCCCGACTGAGGCCGGGGAGCCATCCGGCAGAACGTACTCCCCCCCACCGCGAGCGGGAGAGGGGATCAGCCCGGACCGTCGGCACCCCCGGGCCCGGCCTAGCGAGAGGGAGGTGTCTGTTCTGGTGGCCGCCCACTCATCCAGCGGCGCCGGTGATGAGGTGGGTCCGGGGGTCGACCACGTATCCAATGGCAGCCCCGGAGCTGGACCGGAGGCCACCCATGGGGCAAGCAGCGGCGCAGCCGGCGTGACGTTGAGCCGGGGCTCATGGGCGGCTGGGCAGGCATCCAGCACGCCGGACCACGCCACACGCCGGCCTCTGGTGGAGGCGAGGCCGCTCTACTCCACCTGCCGACCTCGGGCTTCGGTGGCGCGGACTCCCCTAGCACGGGCACCTCCGACTTATCCCGCGGCTCCTCGGGCGCCGCCTCCGCCGCTGCCCATCCCAGCTGGAGCGGCTCTTCGGGCGCCGCTTCCGCGGCTGCGGCTGTTGCTGCCGCCTCCGCCGCCTCGAGCAGCCCCTCGCGCGGCTCCTCCATCACCTCGCGCGGCTCCTCCATCACCACCCGCGGCTCCTCTCCCTCCAGCCGGCGCAGACCCTCGCCCGCCTCGTCCTCCGCCTCCGATTGGAGCGACTCCTCCACCGCTCCCGGCAGGAGCAGCCCTTCACCCGGCTGTTCCTCCTCCTCCTGCAGGCTCGGACCCCCGCGTGACTGGTCCACCACCTCCGGCTGCCGAGGTGCCCCACACAGCTCCTCCACCGCTTTCCCACCGTCAGTATACCCCGGTGGGGGTGGCGGCGTCGAGATCGCCCAGGCCTGGAGCAGCGCTGCCAGCTCTGCCATCTTCCCCAGGTGGCGTTCGCTCTCCTTCCGCAGCTCTTCCTGTTGGCGACGCACCTCCGCCGCCTGCTCCCGCTGGGTGGCCGCTATTTCGGCCACCATCTCGGCCAGCTCTTCCCTTCCCTGGCTCTGGTAAGTACCCGCCATGTCGCCTCCTGGGTTTCGGCACCAGTGTGGTGTGAATAAGGCACGGCAGGTCCAGGGATCAGTGTTTAGAGCCATTTTATTTATATCACCTCACACCACAACCACCCAACCCCTGAGTCCTCGTGTTTTTAACTTGGCGGACGTGATTAAGGATGCCGCCGGCCACGCCCCACCACAAATACTTTTAAGTGCATAAAACTAATCAGTGAGATAAAGTGAAAGTAACAAAAACAAGTGCCACAATTGGACACTTGTGTGTATCTCTATGACAACAGAAACAGCATCTGATGGATAATCGGTATTTGACACCATGGGAGGACAGATTAGAGAATCATAGCGAGTCACTTGAGGTGGTTCATTGCTTTATTCATTTTCCCTATAATCAGAGAGTCATTTATCACACTCAGACAGCAACTGTGTTAGCACTCACAGCTGTGGACATCACATGGGTGTTCCTTCTACGCTGGGACACAGGGGATGACAGAGGTAGGAGGATAGAAAATCCGCCTAATTATTTCCAGTATCAGACTTTAAATGAGGCACATTGTGGTATCTGAGTTTCTGTTTAGCAACTCTAGTCATCTGGCCAAGATATAGACTTTTTGCAGTTTGCCAAGCTGAACATGTCATGCACTGTAAAGTAAAAGCAGTCAAATTGTCCCGTTTAATCAGAGAAATTGGGAAAAATAATTCAACATATACCTGCTCTGTCATCTAACCACAGTCTGGGGATGTCTTTCTGCTTAGTCAAACCACGATTTACTCATCTGTATATATTGCTTTGGCATTGATTTCCCCAGTGCCTCAGTGCCAAGACAGGATACTAAAACAGTTGACAAAGATGTGTTCAAGATGACCTCAGAAAGATTAGTACACTGTGTTATTCTCTTTCGTGCTGAGTTTTCCTGCGGAGTTCCAGGAAAGAGGAGCTTGTCTGGGAGCAGTTGTACCGCTGACTCAAAGCCACAGAGGCTCCCCTTTCCCCTCTCTGCGTCCCTCCATCCCATTGCCTCCCTGCCTTCATTCAATCCTTCCTCTCCTTCTAACCCGACTCTCCATTTCTCTGCCTGCATTCATTCTTGCCATTTTTAATCCCCCTCCCTCACATCACTGCCTTCATGGGCTGCTTCCCATCTTCCCCCTTTTGTCTCAGTGCGCACTCCAAATGCACCAGCCTGGGGTGAGGAGCTGTTTCTTATTCCATGTCAGAGTGATTCCAACTGGGCCACAGCCTAATGAATCATTTCCTGAAAGATACAGTGAGAAAATCACTTTCAGAGTTTGGAGAGAGAGCAATCGATGCAACATGAATCTCATATGCCCCGCTCCTTTCTTTATCCCCATGACGCTGTGGTGGAACCAGGCGCAGTCTGCACACACGTGTGCGCACAATGGGTCACACACGCACACAGCACACGCAGGGCTGCTATGCGCCTCTTGCTTTATTCTTTATTTTACAGGCCGCTACTTAGGCTCCATGAAGCCACAAGCTTGGTTAAAATGGTTTTAGTCAAATGAACATATGGATATCAGATGTTCTGCATTCTGCGTCTCACTGCATCGTCTTTCCCATCCTTCCCCTGTTCCACAGAAACAAACTCATTCGCATAATTAATTCTCAAACCGCACTGCCACTCATCATATATTTGTATACCTTTATGCAAGCTTGCAGACCTTTTCAAGAGTGTTCACACGCACACACACTACGCATAAAATCTACTTTGGCTGCTCCAGTCTGATACACATTCGTACATAGCCTGCTCTCTGTCACGTACCATCTCCCTGTGGGTTTCTGGACCTCCTTGCTGCTCAAGCTGTGCGACTTGGCAGCAAATACCGCTGCACAGAAAATGGCACCCAGGAAGCTGAGTGTGTGTCTATAAGCGAGAAAGAGGAGAAAGGCAGCAAGAGATGTAACGTATGCACTGCCGGGCGCCGTGTATACAGTATGTTTTCACACGAGGGTGAATGCGGGAGCATGTTTTCTTTTTTCAAGAAGATGGTAAGCACCATTAAACAGGATGCTTAATATCCCTGTGCAACCAGACTCTGATCCCCTGCTCAAAGGAAACACTCCTACAACTCACATGTTCCCTCTTGGCTTTTCAGATTTTCATTTCTGTGCTGCATGGCATTTGTCTCGCCTTGTCTCATCTACCTTCTATATACTTTATTTGACCCTCTTTTCCCTCTGCTACTATGGTTTCCCCTTTGCCCCCTTGGGTTGTTTGGCTTGGCCGCTCGCCCAGATTAGTACACATTCTGTCCCTCAGCCATCACAGTCATTTGGAAGGACTATTTTCCTTCATGCATGTTCAGCGTTCCCCTCTAAAGTTCCAGCGTTTACTCCCCCTTGTACTCCTTGTACCACTCCATTAAACAGAGGTCTCTGGCAGCTTGGAAAAGGAATGAGCCAAAAAAAGAACATGCCACATGGAAAGCTTTATCTGTATACTCCCAACACTTATCTGAGGGGGATGTCACAAGCTTATCCAGAAAACTGGGAAAGAGCGGCAGCTCCCTCCTTTCCCACATCAGTGACATTTAGGATAAAGCAGTGGTTCTGTTTTGTTTTGGCCCCAAATTCCTATTTTAAATGCTAATGTTGGATAATTGCACACAATATTTTCATTTTGAGCTATTTGACCACATCAGATGGCATGTGGTAGCTAAGAGTGCCATCCAAGAGATTCTGAATCTCAGGCCAAATGCAAAGAAAATGCCAGAAAAAGATAATCTTGTCGACTTCAGTGCCAGATTCTTGAAAACCATGCACATTTTTCTGCTGGTTTGTCATTTTAATTTTACCAAGGTGAGGAGATGCCAAACTGAAATATGCCTCACCATTTATCTTTTCTCGCTTCACCCGTTCCTGTGAGTTACTCCCGTGTCCTATTCCAGTGACTCCTGCCCACTCAATCAACATTTTTGGCTGCACATATTCTTGCACTGGCATCGAGCTGCTGTTGTGTTTAGCTGTTTCTACATACAGTGATGAATGTCCTTGGCCTTTGTGGAATTTCATCAGTCCAGCTTGGCCATTTCTTCTGTGTGAGAGTGCCATTTTCTCCATGTTATAGTTGGCGTACGGACCAACGTGGTCTGCTTACATCTAATTAGTGCTCTGACAAATTAACACTCCTTGTGCTAAACAAATGTCTGCTTTATTTCCAATCACAGCACGAATGAGCACAATTCCCCGAAATGCACTGTGCTCAGAACTGTGCTGGCACTCCCAACACGTATCCTCTCTTCGTTATAGCCTTTTCTCTGGAAAAATGCACAGTCATAAAAGATTGCATTATCTCCACCAAATACATCCAGCTTTGACAGATGTGCTCTACAGATCCAAGTGTCCTGAAGCAAGCAGGCTGTTTGTAATCCAGCAGAGTGTTAGTAAAGACAGTTGATCCTGGTCATCAGCCAATTACATCTGATCTCAGTGCCATCCCAAGTCAGCTGATAGCTTGGGTGGTAAGCTTCTGTGGAGAGTGCACTATTGGAGTTTTCCTAAGTTTCTGCTACTCCTGAAAGCCACTTTGCAACCCTCCTGCACTCAAGCTCCACCTTTGTATGCTGTTCCTGACAGATCGGTGTCATGTCTGCTCTCTTTTGCTATCATTGCCTCAGGCTTTCAGTGTATTCTCGAGTGCTGGGAGTAGAGAGCAAATACAAAATTATACTCTGACCACTGTTTAATAGTTAGAGAGTAACACAAATTCCCCAGAGTTTGGTTTGAAAAATAGTGAATGTTTTTCCCATTTACACACTTATTATTTCTAAAGGCTTGACTGCATTTATATTTTAAAAAAACAAACATTGATCAAGACCTTTATTTAGTTACATGATTACAGTTTGTTGCTGAGTTACTGCATTTACATTGTATTTGACTATAGTGTAAGCATTTATGCAGTGCTTTAAGGGCATATTAACAATGTCTGAAAAAATGCTGAAGTTTATTATACTTATTATTATACTTATCCTGTTCTTAACGCATGTCTTTGACTACATAATAGAGTGTTTCACAAGAGTTCAAATTGTCAAATGTTGCCTGTTTTTAATACGATCACTGGATAATAGTTAACATCACTGTCATGCTATTAAAACCACGGTATGACCACACAGTCTTTACAAGTACGGACATGGTCATCCACAAGTTACCGCAGACATTAGGATACCAGTGCATTATGGGACCAGTGTTAGCAGTGATTAACATGTGAGCTCTCTGAGACATGAATTCAGTGTATGCTTTGTGTTTTTCTCCCTTTTAGACTCAGTGTAAGGACTTTCCTTTGAATTCCAGTTCTGAAGAAGCACTCCCAACACGTATCCTCTCTTCGTTATAGCCTTTTCTCTGGAAAAATGCACAGTCATAAAAGATTGTATTATCTCCACCAAATACATCCAGCTTTGACAGATGTGCTCTACAGATCCAAGTGTCCTGAAGCAAGCAGGCTGTTTGTAATCCAGCAGAGTGTTAGTAAAAACAGTTGATCCTGGTCATCAGCCAATTACATCTGATCTCAGTGCCATCCCAAGTCAGCTGATAGCTTGGGTGGTTTATTGCCAGGCAAAGATCTACAATAATACAGATTGAGAACTCCAACAATCAGATGAACCCTTGTAAGCAACTGCTTGGTGACAGTGGGAAGAAAAAACTCCAGCAGAACCAGGCTCAGGGAGGGGCAGCCATCTGCTATGACCAGTTGGGGATGAGTGGATCCCCAACTGGGTGAGGTGTCTCTTCCGAATCCAAACTGGGAGCTGGTTCCACAGAAGAGGGGCCTGAAAGCTGAAGGCTCTGCCTCCCATTCTACGTTTGAATATAGAAACCACGAGTAAACCAGCAGTCTGAGAGTGAAGTGCTCTATTGGGATGATGCAATACTATGGGGTTTTCACAGGGCACCAGTGAAGAGAAGCCAATATGGGAGAAAAATGTTTTAGCCCTTGTTAGTATTCTCGCTGCTATCAGATCTAGCTAATCCCCATTTGCTTTGCATCAACACTTCCCGTCCTGGAAACAGGGCTGATGAGAGCAGTGAGACTAAACCAAAAAGTACATTTGTGGGTGGGAAAGAAATGCTGTGCGCAGCTGAAGGGGGCCTGTGGAGCCAGGTGATAATTCTCTACTCACCAAATGACTAAATTCATATTGCACATACTGTACACGTGTCATCATAGTTATTGTAACTGCATTGATAGGTGCAGCTTTGTGTATTTAATATTTACTCATTCACTGTTGTTCAAAGTTAGCAGAGCATAAAATAATGACTTGGAGTGGTATAAGATCCAGCACACGAGTTTCTTCCATCATGTTCTCCTGAGTTTTCAAAAGCTCATGTTTGTTGTACTTTATGTACACCAAAAAGCATTTCCCATGCTATCCATTTACATGATGGAATTAAATAGGACTGAGCTGTGCTAAGTATGCTTTTCCCTGTGAAATCACCTGATAATCCATGTCTGTGCTAGATTGATTGCTTTTTTTTCAAGTGCTGTGGAGTGTGTAGCGACAAGTGTTTTCTCAGCTGGTCCCCTCAGGAGGATGCAGTCAGCCATCCATTTGCACTCAAGTGTCGTCACGTTTGCACTGGACCTAAAATGCAGATGTGGCCATTACAGTCAGTGAACATTTGTGCTTCAGTACATTTAGGTTCATCTGCCCCAGTATTAGTGAGCTATACCACAAGTACAAAGACAGATGTCATTTACTCATACGTCTGTAAGCAAGCACCAGTTTGCTTTATGTCCTGACTTCATAGAAGCTGTCAAATACGTACGAGCTTTTAGATCTTTTATTAGAAGCTCTCATGTAAAAGTTTTGCAGACATTTAAAGACATGATGTTGTGCTAATTATAGGTTAGGGCTAGATGATATAATGTTTTAAAAGCTAAAATGATGAACCGTTAGCATTGCAGGCCATCCAGCTTTTTCCTTACAGCAAATCCCGTGGACAGTAATGACATTACCGTGCTGTTTTTGTTCTTTTGAAACCCTTGTAATGATTCCTAAAAAGGACTAGAGCCAATACTGAAAAGAATTAGAAAATCCTGTTGTTATTTTAAAAAGAGGTGGCTTAGGGTTTGGGGGATTTGGAACAGTGTTAAAAATAGACTTGAGTTAAGATTAGGGTAAGGATTTCTGTAGAGTTTCTGAGTTTTATGGTTACGGTTTGCGCCCGGGGTTGCAGCAAGAGCATCTGCCAAGAGAATAAGACTCGGAGTCCAAGTACTTTTTATGCAAATATTTTTGTTTACTTTACTCTTTTTTTAATGAACTATGCCCCAGATATTGGCTGGTTCTCTTTTGAAAGTGCAATCCTGGGCTGGCTCTTAAACACGGACAAGTCCAGATGCTCTACAGACCATATAATCCTCAATTTCCAACCGAAGAACAATAAACGTAACAAGATGTTTGCTCCAGTTTGTACATAGAAACCTATCTGAGGCAGCAGACTTTACCTTTCTATCTGGCATGTCCATACTTCCAAAAATTGCTCTGAGCAAGTTTCATTTAGAGCCACAGGGGGAAAAGGGGCCAAAGCGGAGTGTAGCTGTTGGCAGCAGCTCCAGGCGAGGAGATGGGATAGGGAGGTGGGATGAAGAGAAGACAAGAGGGAGAGAGCAGAATGTCTTATTTTTGCTGGCAGTTAGAGAAGTGCTACCTTGGAGGCGTTTCTCTGCAAAGGGCTATGCATCTTAGTTCCTGGCAGCTAGCAGGGGGTGGGAGAGTACAAGGAAGAGTGAAAGCGGGGTTGATGTGGGTTATGTGTGGGGGGTGGTGGTAGAGTATGATGAGGGGGCCTGTGCTGCTGGGGAGTCATCCAAAGTCCAGACTTGTTTAATGGATTCTCCTCCGTTATGTGATTGTAGTTCGGAGAATTGAAGCAGACACCCAGGCTCCTGCCTCCCTTTCTCTGCCTACTGCAGTGGGGCTTGACTGCAGATGGTGGTGGACGGGTGTTTGAGCTGAACGCTGGTGGATACTCATCTCGCTCTTAGTCATGGAAAAGGAACTGGTTGGCAAAACTGTGCCCTCCTGTGTGCGTGCACAATAATCTGAGTCACCGTCTGTCAGTCCTGCCACAAACCCCTCATTCCTCTGAGTCATCGAATGGCACTCTATAGATTTCATCTCAAGTCTGACTGCATTTCCAGCAAGACGAAAGTGCTTTTGATTCAGTTTTAGATCGGACATTTCATAGTTGGTTAAACAGATTCCTGTCTAAAAATGTATTACTGTAGATTTTTATTTTATAGGTCTTTATTTCCATAGCTTTCTACTTTTTCTTATATTTTGCTACTCCTTTGCTAGTTAACAATCTTTTACCACTAAAGTAAATAATATTTATTATCAAACTCTTCTCCAATCCCCATTTAAGACATACGATGATAAAGTATTCATCCCCTGCCTGATTGTCCCCTCAAAGGGAAGGAGTATGCAGCCAGTTATGTTTGTTTGTTCATCTGTCAGTGTTAACAGTCTAGCATCAAAAGTATTCACATTTTGTGTAATGATGTATCCTAGTAACAGCTCAAGCTGATTTAATTTTGGTGAGAATCAGGTCGGTAAAACTTCAAAATGTACAATAATATACTAGGCCTTGGGGAACACGAGCACCTAGACTGGCTAAGTAGTAACACCAAAACATTGTGATAAAAAAGGGTAGCATTTTGTAAGAAAAACATCATAAAACCTCAAAGTTTTCATATGACCCTTGTCCTTTTGGAGGGAGTTGCGCTCTATTAGTTCTTGTGTTTCCTATTTTTTGTATATTTGTCACACTGACATAGTTCAGCTCATCAAACACATTTTAATATTAATCAGAGATAACCTGTTTATGTCATGGTGAAGCTTATTTTTCTTTGTTTCTCTAACTTTTGTACTGTTAGTCTCAGGTGGAGATGCGAGCTGGGTCCTCTCGCTAAGACTGTCGTCACCATTATGGCAAACATTAGGCCACCTTTGTTTCCCGTGTTTTGTAATTCCTTGCCTATACAATTCCCATCTTTTTATTAAATGCTGTGTTTGTTTTATTCCAGATGTAAAGGGACTGAAACCTTTTGCCTCATTAGTCCACTGAATATTTTCCCAAAAGTTTTGAGAGTCATCCAGAAGCTTTTTTTTTGGCAAATGCGAGAGGAAGCTTTGTGTTCTGTTTGGTCAGCGTTTTTGGTTTTCACCTTGGAATTCTCCCATGGATGATATTTTTTGCTCATTTTCCCTCTGACCTTCTGGGGTCTTTTGTGACCTCCTGGATAAGTCTTTGATGCAATCTTGGAGTAATTTTAGTAAACTGGCCACTACTGGAAAGGTTCACAGCTGTTCCAAGTTTTCTCCATTGTGGTTTGCTGGAATCCCAAAGCCCTAGAAATGGCTTTGCAACCATTTCCAGACTAATGTCTATGAGTTTTTTTTTAGCTGTCCATAAATATTTTTTTAGATCATGGTATCATTTGTTGCTTTTTGAGATCTTTTATACTGTGGCCCCTAGAGACAAAGCACGTACAAACTCCAAAACACTTGCAAACTCCAAAACACAACGGAAGTGCTCCAGGATGCTAGGGGCAGTGTTGAGCTCGATTTGCAAAATAAACGGCAAGTTTGTCTGTATGGGACGGTCTAGTCTCCGTCTCGCTTCCCAGGTTGCCTAGCAACCATGATACTAACCGCTGGAAACGTGTCATACAACTTTGTTTGACAGAAATGAATGAGAACATATTTTGTTAATTTGTTTGTTTGTTTCTACAAGAGCTTTGTGTGATTTGATAAGTATCTGAGGCTGAGACCACAGGACAGTAAAACATGATTTTTGGGCTTCATTTCTGTACTGAACAGTCATTTAAGATTAGTTAGTAAATAACAATTAGCTAATGTTGTTCATGAGACTAAAGTCACATCACTTTGGTAATGTAAATATAATATGGCCAATATTATAGTTATTATATTAATCATTATTAGCTATTACAGCAGTGAACATGAACTCTGTGTCAAATACTGAGCCTCAGTACAGATTCAAGTTGCAGTTATTTATATGTCTTATCACCTTAAATCTTCACTCAAAGACAAGTATCTTTGACAGTGCATATATAGGTGTATCATATATAAGAGACAAATGTTGTTCCTTCAGTATGTTGGCATTACTAAATTGGGCTCAATGCTTACATATATTTATAAAAAGAAAATGTACGAGCTGTGATAACTGTTTCTGATAAAATGAAGAGTAGACTGATATATTAAATATTCCTTTATTGGGTGAGAAAATCAGACCATGTCATAACTGCTTTAAGTCACACAGAATAGATATCAGAGCCTTAAACAGGCTGACTTCTGCTAAATGGGTCAAACTGGGCAGAAAGTAAACAAACACATAACATCCTTATAGAATATGATGTAACACTATAGATCAACTTAGCTCAGAATATATAAAGCATATAAACCATTACAGCAATATGATGCAACAAACACAGCAGTGCTACTGATCCAAAATACTCAAAGCTTCATAGAACTGAAACCAACATTTATTTTTAGGTCCATTCTGCTGCTGATACATACTTTAGGTTTCTGAATGTTAAACTTGTTGCTGCCTTTCATAGTGTGTAACTTGAAGGCCCTGAGTACTTTCTCCCACACTGAAAACACTGGGAGGATAAAATTATTTGAACATTACCTAATAAGACTGATTCAGGACAGACAGTTAGTGATTCTAAACTTTCCTAGCAGTCCTTCACAAACAGGGAACAGTCTGTCTATTCTCTCCATCTGTCAGCTGCTGCTGGCTCTTCCTCCTCCTCTTCCTCACACACTGCTGAGTTTGTCCTGGTGGATCATCAGGGGTGCAAAGCCTCACAGATGATGTGCAGCAGTGGGTCCCTCAGTCTGTCCTCACTCTGGACACTTGCAGTTGTCACACATGGAAATCAAATGTGTGATAAGCTGCAGGATTCAAACACAAGTGTAACTTATAAATGAATGTTCATACTTTTATTACACAATCAGAGAGAAAGAAACAGAGAGAGAGTGCAGGACAGACAGACAGGTGACAGTCTCAGGTGTACACACTGCTACACAACAGCACCAGAGAAGGAGGATTTAGTTTGTGTTATTACGAAACAAGAAGAGTTCCCAGATGGTCCAGTGGACACATGTGTGACTGCTGTGATTAAAGCATCTTTCTTTCAGCTTAACGAGTGAACCGTCAGCTCGTTCAAACACACGTTAAAGTCCGTTTGGCTCGACACCACCGAGCAGAGGCAGCAATATAACATAGCTAACATTAACAGTGCAGTGAATCCTGCTTGTGCCGTGATATTCAGGACTGCAAACCGAGCAGCATCACTGACTTTCAGCTTGTTGTGTTTGTGGATATATGACTGACTTTAATTATCCATAAAATCATCACATTCTCTGTAAGATTAAAGTCAACTATTGAACGGCGTATATTTTGAAGTAAAGGCTTTAAAACCAAGTTAGTACAAACATCGCTAATGTCACATAACTTTCCCGACATGTGGCCAACAGTAATGTTTTAATGTTCTTCATTATAAAAACATTTGCGCATAAATAAGTGACATAATATTCAGTACTTACTTCTGAAAGTTTACTCTTCGGCGGCTCCGCTTCCGCCGTTTTTTTCGGCAAAATTATCCACACCACCGCCGCTCTATGAAATCTGGGATATGTTGGGCCCATCCTTAAAATTCAGGGAAATTGAGGACGCATTTGAGGGCCGCATTTCGAGCAGCCTTTGAATTGGGACAGCCTTCGTCGTGTCGCTGTGACGTAATCGGCCTTAAAATGCGGCCTTTAAGGCTGCAGACCCTGAATTGGGATACAGCCCAAATCCGGTCATTGGTACTTCCTGGCTTGTGTAGTTACTAGGTAACAAAAGCTCAACACTGCCCCTAGCGTCCTGGAGCACTTCCGTTGTGTTTTGGAATTTGCATGTGTTTTGGGGTTGGCAAGTGTTTTGGATTTTGCAAGTGTTTTGGAGTTTGTAGGTGCTTTGTCTCTAGGAGCCACCGTACTTTTAGCCTACTTAACTTTGTTCTGTTTAAGCGAACAATTCTGTGTTCAAGAAATACTGTCACGGCGGGGTGCGCCGGTGTGAAGAATGAGGTAGACCCAAGAGCAGACACGGTGGAGACAGAACTAGGTTTCCAAAATAAGGCAAGCCTTTATTGTGGCTGAAGGCATGACAAAAACACTAGGGAACACTGAAACTGGGAAAACTAAGAAGACAGAGAACACTGTGTAAACTAAAAAGGCTAAGACACTCTGTGAAGGAACTATGGAACAACTATAAACACAGAGTAACTAAGCAGGCTATGAAACACAGTGTCACACTAAGGGAAACTACAAAAATACGAGGTGAGGATAACAGACGATCTGACACTGACATAAAGACACACTGGGCTTAAATACACTGACGAAGTCATCAAGGAATTAGAGACAGAAGGGGAACACAGCTGGGAGGAACAAGACCTAATGAGACAGGGGGGACAAAGCTAGAAACACTGACATAAGACAGGAACATGAACCTTCAGATTAAAACAGGAAACAAGACACCACTAAACAAAAACGCAGACACGACACAGAGAGACAGACTAGACACTGAACTAAACCTGCAATAAACATGAGAACACAAAAACCTACGAACTAATCCCTAAACAAGAATAACTGAAACATAGAATCATAATCATCATTATAAGAAAAGAATCCAAAATGCAAAAACACACCAAAACATAACAACTCAAAATACTGGGTCAAACTGACCCAGAACCGTGACAAATTGAAGTCAGCTTTCTAAAAATATGGATAATCGCAGTAAATTAATGATTATAAGGGGGTCAATAACTTTTTCTAATATTGCCTTTGTTGTAAAACAAATTTGAAAAAAAAAATCACGAGAAGCGAACAAATACTTTTTCACAGTACTGTACATTTTAAGATTTAAGTGTCAGCATCAGATATTTCTGAAGTTATATTTATCAAGTAAGTGGGCACACTTGCATGGACCTCTTATTGTATCTGAAAGGTGAACTGCAGGGCCGCACAGCCAGTAAAGTTCAAACAGAGTTACCTCACTGCATATGTATTAACTCCTTCTGCTCTCGATTTATGTAATGAACAGGAGCTGCTGTGACAATGCAGAAGTTTAATCTTTTAACCTGCTTACGTTTTGTTGTCCCATTAGCATAAAAAACTGCAAATATTTCAAAAACAGTTACTACCAGCCACTTTTAAAAGGCTTGGCTCGGGATTGTTCCCGGAGAAATCAACTTCAGCAAGTTCAACCAACTATTTCCAAGTATGGCAGGCAGAGGAGGGAGCTGCGTGCTCAGCTGCATGCACCTGAATCTCTCCTCTGCACTCTGCTTTGGGGTCTGGCACAGGCGCCGCCGTCTTACATAATGCTCTGAGATCACTCGCCAAACGTTTAATGGTGTAACACATATTTGTTGACAACAGTTTACTTTGCTTTACTTTGCACGCCAGTTAACTTAACAGCTTTCCCCAAATACCTATTCATGTGTGATTTAGTAATGATGCACTGGTATGCAGAATGTTATCGCATTTTTGCTAAAAATCTAAAATGCTGCCAAACCATGACACTGACATCTAGGCAGATTAATATCTCTCTGGAAATCAGCATTTACACAAACAGCCTGGACGCAGTTGGCTCCTGTGTTTCTTCTGGTTTTTCCTCTCTGTTAGATCAAACATGGCTGCTCACCCTGGAGATGGAGATGAACAGCCTGCTGGCAGGCTGAGTAAACGGTGTCTCCGGAACTTTGTGTTAGCCGCAGCATTTCGATAGGCGCCCATCATTCTCTCTCTTTTACTCTTCATAATTCACACCTCCACTGCAGCTAAGCCAGTCTTCCGGGACCTCTCTTGCACCCATGCTGCCCGTATGACGCTTTGAATACGGGGTGCACAGACAATCGCGCTCAAGCCTCCAGCAGATGCATTGTCCTGCACACTAGCATGATGAAAACCTCACGTAGTTAAAACATCAGCACTCACACATGTGACAGCCTGTGGACATCTGTTTTCTAGGAAATGTTGGACGCTCATCCAGCTGAATATTGGTGACGCTTGTTGCGCGTCCCTAAGAACTAGGCTTTAGACGGTCAGTGAAATTATCGGAATCTGTTTGGCTCTGATTAAAGTGTTGTGCTTAATTTCCAGCTCCAGTTTTTTGCAGGAATAAATGCCCACCAACACTGACAGTGAGGAAGAGAGCAGCTTCAGGGAGAAAGGAAAAGATGTAGGTACGACACACAGATAGGCAGGAGATGAAAATTGTCCGCTGCAATCGTCCAGAAACTGTGCACAACACCTTGGTAGCTTTTGTGCTCTAGGAAAACTATTGAGTGATGAATAAAGCACCGGGCATGCCGCACATCTATGCACCGATATGAACTTCAGGTAGTGACTCCTATGGATTTGCGAGCTACATCATTTATTGTCATTTGCAGAAATTTTCATCTGATTGTCCAATTCTGGAGCGGCTGAGCTTGGGCCCATCCCAGCTGTTGTAGGGCAAGAGGCCTGGTACTCCCTGGACAGATCATCAGTCAGGCCAACACACAGAAATAGCTCATGGGCAATTTTAGTATCACTAATTAACCTAATCCGTGTTTTTGGATCGCAGGAGGAAGCATGCAAACTCCACACAGAAAGGCCCTCTGCCAGATTTGAACCCAACACCTTAGGTATCTTAGGCAACAGTGTTAATACCACACCACGGTGCTGATGAAAGGGCTCTAAACCAAAAAGTGAAAAAATACTGCTTGTCTAAAACCAAGTAGCATTCCTAAAAATGTCAAAATGTTGATTTAAAATAAGCTTTCTGTTGATTGTGCAGTGCACATTTTTAGTTTTTCAGCCAATAATTACCCTCGAAATTGGCACCGCACATAGGCTGTGTGAAATTGTCATTTAGGATAACAGGAACTGAAATCTAACATCTCACACTGTCAACAAGCCTGCACGTTCCAAGCGCAGAGCGTTCCAAGTCTTATTAGAGCTATGTATTTCCAGTGTAGTGGTCGGCTCCAGAAAACCGTTTGCTCTTTCAGTGAGTGGGGAGACTCTGACAGGCAATCAAAGCCCACTACAAAAAAGAGAATGGAAAAACAACTGAAAATGAATCCCTATGAACACAAATAGCGTGTTGCTAAATTGTTTTGGTCTGGCGTTAAGCATTGCCAAAAAGCAGGCTTGAAGTGGGATGGCATGAAAGCTGGGGATGGAAGGGGGGGGGGGGGGGGGCTCCACAACAGCAGCAACAAAGAGATGAATTCTGGGTAGCTTGTTTGACACGGGACGATGTGACATGTTTTTATTTTTTATTTTTTTCAGTGCGATGGTTAAAATATTATTTCAACGAGTTAGACTTTCTCATATAGACGCCATAAAACCCCAGATTATGGTAAATGGACTGGTACTTACATAACACTTTTTAACACAAACTGAGCACTCAAAGCACCTTTTTACTACAAGCCTCACTCACCTAATCACACACACACATTTATACAAGGCACTTGTCTAACATTCACACTCGGGGACACTCGGGGTTCAGTATCTTGACCTCCTTATCGGTTGATGACCCATTCCACCCGCTGAGCCAAACTTTTGCCCCAAAATGATGACAGCACAAGGCTCATTGCTCCTTCCTCATTCACCTTAAATCATAATTACAGAAACATTTTTTCTGATTCTTCCATTATATTCTAATCTGTTCTCTCAGGTTTAGCATCATTATGTAATATTACACACTCACTCTGGATTCTGTAGCTACAGGACCTTTATGTTTGACAGATTAGTCCATCTTCGAACAGTAGGACCTGGAGACTTTCACTCAGTCCATTCTTTTCCACATTAAGTGCTGTGTAGAGAATGTGACAGTGACTAAAACCATCTGGGTTTTTCCTAAACGAAAACCTTGGATGACAAATAAAGTACAGGTGCTGATCAGAACTGAGTCATCAGGCTGAGGGACAGTTCTCAGCACTGCCATAGCCAACCTGAGGAGGGCCATCAAACAGGCCAAGTAGGCCTACAGGAGGAGGATGTACACAGCAAAATCTCCAGTGTTAATTTAACACTGGAGATTTTGCTGTGTAGCCCTTTTCCATTAGTACCTACTTGGATCGACTCAACTTGGATAGAATGGTTTTCCATTACAAAACAGTACTACCTAAAGTGAGTGGCTGTCGTCATAGCAACACGTCCGAGCATCCCGTGATGTAATTAATATGTGATACGAACACTACAACAAAGGTCGACTTCGAGGCAGGAATATGCCCGCTGCTCGGTCTGTGGCATTTTGTCAGACTCGGGGAACAGGGCGTTGCTTTGTAGCCATTTCTGTCATTTCCAGGTTTCAAAAATGGTGGTTTTGATCTTCGTGAACGAGACGCTCTCATGATTCATCAAGTGACACTACTGACTAGCCAATCTGCAGCCAATGCAGTCTGATGATGTCGAATTTTAGTACCTGCTTGGATTGCTTGGAACCCGGCTGAGTAGGTACTAAAAAAGTACTGGTACCAGGTACGATGACCTAATGGGAAACCCTGAAAACCGTAACGAACCTTCCCGAGTCGATCTGAGTAGGTACTAATGGAAAAGGGGCTATAGAGAGCTTCCTCACTGATAACAGGTGTGGAGAAACATCCAAGGGACCTCAATCCCCAACGGCAGCCTCAGACTCGCAGAGAAGCTCCACACCTCCCCTGTAGCTCAGGCAGGAGGTATAGACTGGCAGAACGTATAGACTGGTATATGACTACAGACCTATGGCCCTCATGTCTGTAGTAATGAAGTGTCTCCGCACCTCAGAGACTGTCCACCCCCCTCCCTCGACCCCCACCAGTTTGCTTACAGGGCAAATCGGTCCACGGTGGATGCCCTCAACATCACCCTTCACAGAGCGCTGAGCCATCTGGAGAACAGGAAGAGCTATATGAGGATGATGTTTGTGGACTACAGTTCAGCATTCAACACCATAATTTCAGAAATCCTCACCACCAAACTGGACCTCCATCACATCCCCCCTGCAGGGCTGCACTCTCAGACCCCTACTGTACAGCCTGTACACCTATGACTTCAGACCAACCCACCTAACCAAAGTCTCTGTGAAGTATTCTGCTGACACCACTGTTAAGACAGCGTACAGAGCAGAGGTAGAGAACTTGTCCTACTGATGCTCAGAAGTTAACCTGAAGCTGAACATCCTGGACTTGAGGAGGTGTAGACAGATCCAACCCTCACTCATTATAAATGGTGAACAGCTGGATTGAGTCTCCACCTGCAGGTTTCTGGCACCCACATTTCCGCCAATCTCACCTGAACCCACAACAACAACGCCCTGGTAAACGAGGGGACTTCCTCTGTGTCCTGAGGAAGAATAACCTGGACCAGAAGCTGCTGCTACATGCAGCAAGTCTTTTCTTTGCACTACTTCCAAGCACTTTACAACTTTTTCTCTAATTTCTTATTAGATAAATTATTAGCCTTATTAGCCTTTCTCTTATTTTGTATATATCCGTCTTGATTCTATATATTTCTCCCGTTTGCTATTTATTCCTGCTGTGTACAATTTTTTATTTTTTTCCTACACAGTTAGTGTGGAGCACCCACAACTTCATTGTATATGTACAATGACAATGAAGGGCTAGTCTATTCTTATTCTATTCTATTGTATTCTATTCAGATGATTGCTGAGACATGCTGGCACAGGCAAATGATGTTGATTTTGTGTTACACAACATACAGCCAGCAGTCTCTGCCTACTTGTATTTATTCCTGCTTTGGGGCTTAAATAAATGGAAATCTTAACGCTATAACATGGAGGGATTTTAGAATTTGTGGCAATGGATTGGAGCCTTTTCTTTCCCCCGTTTTCCTTTCCAATATGACAAAGTAAGTCCTAAGTACATTTCTGAGTTTGATGTTGAAGAACTTGACGTTCGTGCACAGTGCCTCACACTCTGTCCAAAACCTTTGAGCCAAAGATCTCTTTGCCAGGGTCCAAAGTCTTGTGAACGGCCTCTCTGTGGTGTGTAGGTGTCCGCATCAAATTTCCCCCTTTTCACTGCGGTTATTGCAATTGTGGGTGCCTGTCACAATCACGTCGTCCGTCATGAATTCAAGAAAAGGTTAAGTATGCTTCATATTATAATAAGTTCACTTAAAGAAAAATTTTGACATTTTAAGTGATTCATTTATTTGCTTTGTGGTGAAGATTTAAGTGGGGCAGCCTTTGCTCTCTGGAAACAGAAATTCAGCTAACTTTATTTTTCTCATATGCTTCCTCAGTTTTCCTTAGTGTTCACCTTTTCTCCATGGCTCTTCCCAGTCTGTGGGTGCTCTTCATTATTCTAGCTTGTCTTCTTGTTTCCTTCACTTGTACATCCTCCCTGCGCCTTAGCTCCTGTCTCCCAGACATTATTTATGTTGTACCAGAGAAATGGATCAACTCTGAAACCTGCTGATACTCATTTCAGCTCGGTTTAATTTATGTAGCACCAGTTCACAGTCATCTCAAGTTAGTGTATATTCTGTAGTACAGACCACACTCCATTTTAACAGGACGACACCTCCAGCAGAACCAGGCATAGGGTCGCCTTATCCAGCCATAACTCTGAGCTACATCATAGAGGAAAGTTTGAAGCCTAATCTTAAAAGTAGAGAGAGTGTTTTTCTCCCCATCAGAGTCTGGTGGCTTTTGTTTGTTTCCTTTCCATTTTGATTGTCTGTCCCATCCATCTTTGGTTTGATTTCCATGTAGTTTCCAAGTTAGAACAGTTTTTCTGCTCGTCCACTTGTGGTTTTCTGTGTTTATGCCCTGTGTTTGCTGCCAGCTCCAGTGCCAAGGTTCCTCATCCCTACTTTGGTTGTCTTGTGGTACACCTCACTGAGTTCTGTGTTTTCTTGGACTCCTTGCCTCCCTGCCACTTTGCCCTGCATTTGGGTAATCCTTTGAACTTTAACATGTCACTTTTTTACAAATCTTCTGCATTTGCAGTAACACTCTGTGTCTCTCCGAGCACAGGCAAGAGTCTGATTGGTATCATATATGTTACTAGAATGTGTTTTGATTGTAGATTAGACAGCATTTGGAGACCTGGAGATTTAACCTAGCACTGGCTTATTATACCTCTACTAATTAAAACTTTAAGGTTAAATATAATTTAAACAGGCAACCTTTATGAAAATCTAAACCCTACAAGGTTGTAATGAAAGGGAAAATTCTGTATAGAGAGCTAAAACATTTTTGTTCCATGCTGTAACACATTCATTTCTTCTGTAAAGTTTCGAGTTTTAATATTTACTTACTTTTGGTGCGAGCCTTAAGTGGCCACTAAAAGAATTGCAGGTTTTGGCACGAATGCTCTGGCGTTTTGCCAAGAAGATGTGGCGAAAATATTCCTCATCTCGGCTGCTTTATCTCTTTTCTTTACCCACAGACAACATTAAGCAACATAAAGATCTGTTTAAGAAAAAATCTTTATAGTAAAAAATCTTCAGAGTGAGTTTAATTTACACTAAGCCAAAATAAAAAAGAAAGGCAGTTCAAGTGAATAACAGTGATCAAGACACCAAAGTGCCGTAACAATAGCAGTCACCTGCTAGTGGAAATGTGGGTTCTGTTCTGGTGCCTAACTCAAGGACTGACCCAGTGTTGTGTCTACACATGACAGACAGTTGAGCAAAGAACCAGTTTTAAATTGGATCCTTAGGTACATTTTTACAGGCAGATGGTGACAAAAACTCCTAATTTGTTTCCCTTTCTTTAGCTGAATCTAAAAAAACAAGAAAAAAAAAAGGATTCTGACAGGCAAAAAATTTTATTTTTGCAACAAGAAGGTGACTCCCAAAAACTTGGCAAATGTCAGCATCGTGTGCAAAAGACAGGAAAAGAAATACCCCCCAAAGACCTGACACAGGACCTGAGAGACGCATCTGGCTCTTCAGCGGACCATTTACTGTTAAAAAAGGGTCTCAGTGGAAGGGTGGCTGGCAAGAAGCCATTCTTAAGGAGGGGAAACGGGGAGAAAAGGCTGAGGTGTGCCAAATTACACAAGAACTGGACTGAAAATCAGTGAGAGTGATAGAGCAATGCATGTTTTTGGTTCAAATCATCGTCGGTTTGTACACAGAAGGTCAGGGCAGAGGTGCTGCAAATTACAAGAAATCTGCCTAAGAGAGTTCAGGCTGTGTTGAAGAATAAAGGTGGTCTGACCAAATATTGACGTTCAAGCTCATTAAACTGCACAAACTCTGTTTTTGCCTTATTTGTTTGCTCATGTTTAAAAAAAACTGCAAGTATTTCCTATTTTCTTAACAAAATATAAAGTAATGGGGGGGGGGGGGGGGCTTGAAGCTTTGCACAGTTCAGATATACAACAGTCAGTTACTTCCTGATCCCACTGTCCCTGTTGCCATGGTGCGAGAAAATACACTCCACACGCGAGAGAGTGAGACAGATTATGTTTAGTTTTAGTTTCCTTTTCCAACATTAATTCCTACTAATCCCATCTATTTTGCTAAATTAATCAAAGTCGTGTCTTTTTAAACTACTTTCAAGAAGCTCTCATGTGCGCCCCTTTTTTATTTACTCTCAATTCTTTCACCCACCCGTGTATGGGATATCACTCTGCCGAGCGTTTCCAAAGCTCTTGTGTTACTTGAAAAAATACACAAAGCAATAATCTGATTTATTTCAAAAACAAATCAGATATGCGTGCTCCTCAGGGGGAGCTCTTTGTGCCTCTTGAGGAAGTTCCAGTCTGGGTTGCAAAACAGTTCTCCAGTGGTTTGTTATTGTAGAAGGAGACACCGCTATCTCTGACACTGCACAAGATTGATGGCCTCTTGAAGGTGCTGGACCTACAGGAAAGTACCAGAAACTTTCTCAGTGGGTCTGAGGAGAATGGCTTTATCGGGAGACAAATGAGGTCATGAGCTATTTGCAGGAGACATACTATAATAATCTAATTTGCTTTCTAGGTTTGGCAAATGAAAAGGGAGTTTTTATTTTTGCTTGAGTGAAATCTTGCCAAGTCCTGTTGTCATTCATAGAAAGTAAAGAGGTGCAGCTGTTTAGACGATGAGGAATGTGCATGGTGAAAATGGGGTCTCCTCTTATTTAAACCTTACTATAACAATTTTCACAACATATATTTTTAAAACATCACGAGAAACCAACAGTAACATGCACAAACATGAGATAATGAAGGCAAATCTAGACAAAACATGCATTAATCAATATAGATGCACATAATCAGGATTCTATATGGTCTATGATCTCCAAAGTGCGGTCTGCAGCCTCTTTGTGGTCCGTGAAGGTACTGCAAGTAAGTTTTCTTGTTATTTTTGAAATTTAATATTTACTATTAGTATTAATTTATTCGAGTTAAAGTGGTGCGCATCCAAGGAAAGCCATCCATTGTCTTCCGCTTATTTCTATCAGGGTCGCCTAACCCATCTGTCATATGGCGAGATGTGGGGTACCACCCAGACAGACAACCACTTACACCTATGGGCAATTTAGTATCACAATTTAACCTAACCCCAATAACTGCATGTCTTTGGACTGTGGGAGGAAGCCGGAGTACCTGGACAAAATCCTCGCAGAAATCGGGAGAACATGCAAAGTCCGCGCAGAGAGGCCCCGGCCAAAAGGTGGGCTTATACCCAGTCGAATGGTCTTGCTGCGAGGTAATGTGATAAATATGTGATATAAAATGAAAGCTTTTATGAAAATCAACCTAAACAAAACAACAATCAGAAGAGCAAAAAGAGGTCAGTGACAACAAGCAGATCCTAGTCTTGAGTGTTTATCAGAGTGTATGAAACTTACTTCCGGAGCCTACATTGAGGAGCAAAACTTGAAGACTTGAGCATGAGCAACCATAAGTTCTTCAGCATTCCTTCAGCAGCCTAGCAGAGTGCTAGTTTGTTCAGGCTTCTGTTTGGGAGCGATAAAAAAACACATCAGGTTTTCCAACAGAAGTCTCTCCAAATTTGTGAGCTAATGAGGACTGTATTTCCCAGGCATTAGGCCACATATTTTGAGTCATTTCATCATCTGGTTTACCCAGCATCATAGTTCTCATTCAGTGATGCGATGCCATGTAAGAGTTCTGTTTAATATTACTCACCACCTTCCAGCGTCACCTGGAGGAAGTTTTGCAACATCAGCCTCCAGGTCAGCGTGTCTCGATGATGGAACACTGCAGACTACTTCTCCACCACACTCTCATCCACGCCCACAGGGGTTTTTTGGCAGTCAGTTTAGCCATTTAACATAAAAACCTAAACCTTAGAAGGCAGCGTCGCTCAGTTTCCACACGTAACAAAACTGACCACTTAAATCCACTTAACGTGAGTGACCGTCAGAGCGTAATGTAAACTCCCATCCGTGAACAAAAACCACATGCTTTGCTGTGTGCTTGCGCTCTTCCACTTCCTGAAAATAATAATTGTTTATTATATGAAAAGAAATGCGCCAAATGGAACTGCTCATTGTGTTATTTTATATCAAAGACCTTTCTCTTTGCCGCTGTTCCAAAACATAATCCCAGCACAGAGAAAACAACAAGAACTAGCTGTTCCACCCTATAATAATGAGTTGGGTAATTGTTTATAGAAAGGGGGTCACTTGACATGTCTTTATGATGGTTGCGTGAGGCTGTAGCCCAAAACATAGGGAAGGGTCGCTAGCTGTTAAACTCTGTCAGCAATGTGTTAAAATGCAGAGACTACAGCAGGATCCCAAAGTTTAAGGTGGCACGGCTTGATTATAATGTCAACCAGACCATAATTATAAGTCCTGCTCAGTGTTTATGCCTATGACATAATTCCAAAGAGCGTTCAAAAGAGAGGAAACGCTGAACATCAAACAAAAATCCTCTGGTGGATGTGACACTGGCTCGAAATGCAAATTGCAGCTCTTTTCTTGTTTTCAGGAGACAAATCGATTCACAATGAGAATCATTTAAAAGATGGAGCACCAGTTTAGAAAGAAATCAGGATTATTAATGTGGCAGGCGGCCTGTGCGCTTTCATGGAGTGGAGGAAATTTGGCGTAAATCTGTCACAAATACACCACGGTTAATAGAAATAGCACAGCTCAGTGTTTGAGCAGGGTCGTGAGTTTCTGGGACATCTTCAGAGGTTTCAGAGGAGGTGGAGGTAGGACACATCAGATGTGTTCTTACTACTCAAAGTACTTAGTTTAGTTGTAAAGAAATGTGCATGCAAAAGCCAGGATGTTATTTCATGTGATAGGATATGAATATGTGGGGAAATGGCTTTGGTTACTTTACTCCTTGGAAATGCTACCTTTGTCACTTTTGATTTATAGTTTGTAGTTTTGTTTTTTTTTTATCCCAGAGACTTATTTGTTCTTGTTATTGAAAGAAAAATATTTGCTTGGTTACTTTATTCGATTTTTTTTTTGCCCTTGCTGCAGAATGATAAATGCTCTCTTCACATTTTTTAATACTTTGGGTTAGCTCCGACTACCACGCAGAGAATTACAGTCACAGTGCTTGTTTGCCACTTTTTGGATGCAGAGTGTATCTGTGGTCAGTGCGCTGGTGTTGAGGGCGGCTGAATAGGAAAGATTGGCTAAACAAGAACATGAGTCTTTTCCTAGTCAATGCTTAAACACAATGTTCCGCTGTGTTCCTGCGGATTTTTTTTTCTTCTGGAGAATGGGATATGGTCTATTCCAAGTAATACTACCTCACCATGTCATCTACCAAACAGTGACTGCACTTTGCATGTCAAAACCCTAGCAGTGTGGAGGGGCGTTTTTGGATGGAGCCCTGAGCTGTGGGAGGTCACTCTTTGGCTCTCTGTGTACGTGCAGAATGTGAATAACCTCAGAGCTGAACAATTATCCGCCTGTACGCTTTTTCTTTTTTTTTTGTTTTCCTTTAAGGAGTGAAACTCATCAGGTTCGAGGGCTGCGGGGTGTGCGCGGAGCGGGTGACTCAGGGTGAAAGGAAGGCTTTCAGCTGGACACATTTCATGGATGTTTTGGGAAGCAGTGATGGAAACGGGGGAGGTCAGGCAGCCCATTCCTTCCTCTGGGGTCCTTGCGGTGTCAGAGCAAAAAACAGAAGAAGGAGAGCTTGCAACAGTACAGAATGTCTTCAGCCTCGTCTGATTTTAACCCAAGTGGAAACAAGTTCAGCCACACTTCTGCTCCTGCAGGTAGACTCAAGACCGTTGACTGAGGCCAGTGCTCCCATGAGACATCCCAAGGGAGATAAAAAAGAAAGGAATGAAAATTATAAGCTGCTACCCACACTTAGACTAATATTTACAAACTATACTTACAGCAAGAGTAAATGTTGAACATGGGGGCGGTTCTGGTTTTCCCAAAAATAAGCCAGTCAGTCTGGAGGGAAGGAGGGAGGGAGGAATTCAGGAGGGGATGCTGAATGTGTTGGAACTGATACAAAACTTGCGTAGTTGCTGCTTTAAATCCCACGACAGTACAAGTGACATACAGGTGCTGATATAAACACAGGTGGGTCTGATCCTAAAGAACGGCAGTAAACAGTGCTCGCTGTTTATTTGATGAAAATAGGAAATAACTAATAATCAGCAAAAACAGATACTTTATTGGACACTTATATATGACACAACTCGGTTGGGAGCATTTTATCATTGAAGATGGCTTGAAACGAGCAAATAAGCCTGTGTAGTTAGAACACTATATATGCAGTGTAAGTACAGACTTCTTAGAAGGGATTGGGCTTGCTTCCACTAAACCAAAAGTGTCTTTTTTCACCTATGATGTCAGCCTAATAAATGAAAAGCATCTCAGTCTATTCGCTTAAAAAAAGAAGAAGAAGAAGAAGAAGAAAGAAAAACTAGTCGCACACTAGTCAAAAGTACAGCGCGATCCAGGTTAAATATTGATGAGGGCAGCTTGTGGCTGCTTACTGTTGCCTGTACAAATTTACTGAGTCACTGCCTGCATGTTAAGTTTATACAACAAGGCACACAGGGCCTGTAACCCATATTAATCTTTCACCACAACACTGAGCCTAGACATCAGCTTCTATTATTATCTCTTTGACCTCTCTGGCCCCTGTGATACCCAGCACTCCTCTCCGATACACCCCAAAGAATCAGTTAGAAGTCAGTAGGAAATGTTTATTGTACATTAAAGGCACTGTAGAACACAGACTGGATCATGTTGATTATGACAGCATTATGTTGCAATTCAAAAGAGTCTGGCTTATTATTCAGACAGTAGCCTGGTATGCACACATGTGGTATATTGTGTGTACAGAAGAAAACAGCATGAGGAACAATGAAATCAATGGCTTTTACACATTACATGAGTACTTATCAGAATACATCAGCACTATATGTGATTTAAGAGCGCACAAATGCACATGGCTTGCATTCTGGATTTGCAATAACTTTGATCATTCAGTACATACAAAGATAAATAGTTCTCTGGGTGAATAACTGTTCAAATGAGACCACACAACGGGCATGTCAGCGAAAAAAAAAAAACAGTCTAGAGGGAAATTTATTTTTCACCACCAGTTTATATTGCAATTCAGCGTGACTCCCACTAAATACCCTCATATAAATACCAATACATACTTAAGATTTATTATGGTATGTGGTTTTTGAGGAGCCCACATCAAAGTTGTCATTATATCTTGTTCCATATTTAGGCCTTCATGCCTAAGTCGCAGTTTTTCAGAACTGAAGGGCAAAACTGCATTTGAGTTTGCATTTTGCTCCCAATGCCAATTTCAGACTTCTCTTTAAAAAAAAGCACATCAGCCGTTGCAAATGTTTTTGCATTTGTGTGAACCGATAGCTTTTGCTTTAGTCACAAATATATCCTTTGTCATCTTAAAAGGGTGCACAATCTATTTGATGCAGACACAACTCCTCTTTAAGGATGCATACTTTACATAGCATTGCTCCCTTTTATTTTTAGAACCCATTCTCACACATCTTTTCACTGGCCTTTCAGTGATTCTCCCCTGAGTTTGGCAGTGATCTTGTAATTTAAAGGCTTCAGTGTTAAGCCATAGGAAGAGTTTAAAGAGAAGTCCTCATTTGGGCATTTTTCAAAGCTGCACTGGTGCAGAAGAATCGCAAAGAACACAAATATCTCAACTTTGGCTATCTGGTCCCCAATGCATCTTCTCTTCCCTGCTGAGAAGATCATCACATTGTTTGTGAAGTCTTTGTTTAGGGAGCCGTTTTCATCAATGAAGCGTGAGGGGTCAAAGATATGTGGGTCTTTCCACATCAGGGGGTCGTGATTGACGGACCACTGATTAATGAATACCACTGTGTCCTTGGGGATGGTGAGACCGCTGACAGTGACGTCTGAGGTTGTGGAGTGGGGGATGGTGACAGGAACAAAGCTGGTGTACCGCATGGTTTCATATATGAAGGCGTCCAGGTAAGCCAGGTGTTGTCTATCCTCGACAGATGGCAGCCGGTTTTGCCCCACCACGTTGTCAATGAGTTCATGGAGTTTGGTTTGAATTTCAGGGTGTTTGGCCAACAGAAGGACAATCCAGTGAAGAGCAGTGGAGACGGTATCCAGACCTGCACCAATCAAGTCTGCCACAGTCGCCTCTGTGTAGCCTACAGTGAGCTCCTCGCCTTTCTCTGCCTCATTAAGGACACCAATGATGGCATCGCTTATGTCCCTGGTCACCTCTGGATCAAAGGTCTCCCTATGCTTCTCCACTTTGTTCTTGATGAATGCAAAGAAGTCCTGATTCAAGCTTTTGAAATTTCTGAAGACGGTGCGGACTGGATTAGGGAAAGACTGAAGCCAGGGCATCACGTCAACCAAGCTGCCAGCCCCTACTGTCTGTCCAAACTTATCCACCTTGTGCAACAAGGCTCTAAACTCCATATCATCATGTCCGTAACGCTTCCCAAAGCACAAGGCACAAATCACATTAGCAGCAGCAACTGTCAACTCTTGAGCCGGGTTGAAATATTGGCCCTGAGCACTGAGTTTGAGGAAACTCTCAACTAGCTCTGTGGCTTCAGCCACAATCTGCTGCTCAAAGGCTTTCTTGGTCTGACTGTTGGCAGACGAGAAAGCTCTGATTGTAGATTGAGCAATTTTCCTGTGCATCTTCCACTGTTTGCTGTAATTTGTAAAAGTCATGCTTTTCCCCCCGGAAACGAATTGAAAAGATACAAAGTTGGGTCTACCTGCAAACTCTGTGCTGTGCTGTATCAGGGCCTGACGAATAACCTGGCCTCCATTCAGGACCACAACGTCACTGCAGCCCAGTCGTATCTGATACACTTCACCATACTTTTTCGCTAGTCTCGTGAAGGTGATGTGAGGCATCTGGCCCAGCTGCAAGGCATTGCCCACCACAGGCCATGCGAACGGTCCCGGCAGTCTTCTCTTGAGCTTGAGGTTCCTGACCCAGAGACAGGCTTCCAGACAGAAGAGGAAAACAAATGATACGACCAAAGCAGGCTGTACCTGTCCGCTCCATTCTCTGATGATGCTGCTGCTGCTCTTCACACCAAACTCTGCATCTGTTTGAGCCATTGCTGTTCTATCATCCACTGCCTCTAATAAAGATTTCACTCAAAATTGAAAACAATTTCCTCTTTTTCTGGTCTTTAATATATTGAAATATTTGAGTGGAGAAAAAAAGTAGAGGTTTGAGGGTGATTGAGAGTAGCTCGATCAGGTTGAGTAGTTAGCAGTGTAGCAGTGCGTCTTCAGACGACCACTTAAGAGGAATGCAGATTCAAGTCTTAACACTTCGCTTATATGTATCTCTACGGTGGGAGGGTTCAGCGGCTCAGGTTTTTTATTATCTCTCCCCTCCCATTTTGACCTTAGTCCTATTCCCACTCAGGACTGCTTCCAGCAGCGTCCCTTGTAGGATGATGTTGGAAAAGGAGAGCAGCTATTTAATTGACAATGTTGCCACAAAGCACAGAATTACTGTTTTTGCGGCCAAAATGTACAAGAGAATGGCACATAATTAAAAAATAAACAACTTTCACATACCATGTGTGGCCAAAAATGAATGACCACAAAATATCGAATATGAATTTATCGTTGTGGGAGTTTATTCAAGGAGGTATATATTGTAATATATAAGATGAGGAGTTAGAGATTTTCAGTTTCCTTTGTTCTTTTCACTTTCCTACAACTTTCTGAGACCATTTTAAACATGACTTGGTTTTGGTTATTTACAGCAAAGCTGTTAATTACAACCATGCAGGGAAAAGGCCTCTGGGATACCATCATGAAAGCTAGAGGTTTCGAACTCCAAACACTGAACCAGCACAATTTATTATGCTCTATAAAATATATAGACAATGTTATTGTTGGCATAATAGACCTTTATACAAAGGTCTCTGAGATAATGTCACTCTTAGGCTTGTGGTTGCATCAAAATTGTCTGAAACAGAATGCAAACAGCTGTAAATCTGCTTATGTGGGTGCCTGTGCAACAAGGAGATTCCAAAAAAAAGCATCAGCTTGGGTTTTATTGATATCAAACCACAATTCAAATATTCCATAGTGCTCTATTTATGGAAAAAAACAAAGTGTCATGCTGCTGATAACATTAACAGGGACTAAAAATCCTTTGAAACTGAGATATACACCTACATTAGTGAGCAGTGTTAAGATAAGTTATTTAGCGTAACTTTCAAGACTAAATAAAAATACACATTGAGCTTTGAAAATTCACTTTTAATCATTTCAGATACAGCTTATTTTTGCATTACATAGAGCCTCTGCAGGTCTTGAATGAAACATTATCACAAAAACAACGCCTTAACAGCCTACTCGTGTTTATTTCATTTTTATCTTTGCCCCGACGCAGACAGAGAAACACATCCCTTGGGCATCGCAACATCGATTCCTGAATACAGTGGCTTTAAGAGAGTGCAGTGACATCCATGTAGCTTTGTAAAAGTTACTGTAAACAAACATGTCTATGCAAATTTGCTGCACATGTGTTTCATTGTACTGGGGAGACATGCATTTGGCATGGGTAGTGCTGGAGTGCTTGTACAGTAAAAAGTTAAATCTGGGTCCATGAAGTTTGTGAAGTTCATTCTCCACTGCAGCATCACTTCTTCATCCTTTGAAAAAGGGATGTACGCTTCTTGATGAAAGACTCCGGCTCGGCTGCCCAGCTTCATAAACATGTCATTTTTGTCTCCTTTGATCAACACGCTCTGTTTATTTTGTTCTTTCTGTGAGTACAGTAGATAGTGAAACAGCTTAAATTTAAATTCCTGAAAAAACAAAATTATATATACATATATATATATAAACATTTTTATGTGACTTTATGTGGCAATGGTTAAATACATCTATTTTACATATTACAAGTTACAACAATAAGTCAGCTAGTGACTTGATGACATTCACAAGCATTCAATACACAGTTATAATAGTTTAAACTGACTTTGAAAGGTTTTAGCTAATTTTTCCACTCACATGCTTAATAGGCATAAGACAAACGCACGGCCCAGAAATATGTACAAAAATGATCAAGTATAGTGTGAAACAAACATCTATTACCTTTACACTGTATCACAAGAGTCCACAAGCATGCTTTTTGACCTTTTGCAGCTAACGATACATCTGTAAAATCATGTCCTCAGCCCTGCACTGACAATAATTCAAATACAGAACATGTTACGATATGAACTAAATATCACTGTTAAATATGATAATCATACAACCATACTATTTAGTGCAGGTATACGGATAGCCTACTCTCATCTAAATGTCACAGGTGGGAAAGTATTTGCTGGAGTCTCAGTATTTGGGGGCAAGCTGTTCATGCTGGGGAAACTAAGCCAAGCAGCTTTCCTCTCAGCTTGGTGCTGACACAGAATGGAAGGGGCTTCAGTGCGAGCCCATAAGAGCAGTCGAGAGTGACGGGCTCAGAGGGGTTGCTCTCAAAACTGCACTGGTGTAGCAGGACTGCTGTAAATATAAATACCTCTACCTTTGCGATCTGGTTACCGATGCAGCGTCTTTTTCCTGTTGAAAAAATCATCACGCTGTTGGCTTTGTCTTTGTCGAGGGCCCCGCTTTCGTCGAGGAAGCGTGAGGGGTCGAACACGTGATGGTCCTTCCACTTCAGAGGGTCGTGGTTGACGGACCACTGATTGATGAACACCACCGTGTCTTTGGGGATGTGGAGCCCTTCGATGGTGACGTCTGAGGTTGTGGAGTGTGGGATGGTGACGGGGACGAAGCTGATGAAGCGCATGGTCTCATAGATGAAGGCGTCCAGGTACGCCAGGCTGCTTCTGTCTTCAATTGATGGGAGTCTGTCTCGGCCGACTACTTTGTCTATGAGCTCCTGCAGTTTGGCTTGTATGTCTGGGTATTTGACCAGGAGGAGGACAATCCACTGCATGAAAGTTGAAACTGTGTCTTGACCTGCTCCGATCAGATCTGTGACTGTTGCCTCAACAAACTCTTTGGTCAGCCTGCTGTCTTCTCCGTGCTCAATCACACTGATGATGGCATCGCTCATGTCCCTCGTCACCTGAGGATTGAAGGACTCTCTGTGTTGCATCACTTTGTCTTTCACAAAACCAAAAAACTCTTCATTGATGTTCTTGAAGTTTTCATAGACACTACGGACTGGGTTAGGGAAGGACTGAAGCCAGGGCATGACATCTACCAAGCTACCAGCACCCACTGTCTCCCCAAACTTGTCCATTCTTTTTAGCAAGGTCCTGAACTCTAGGTCATCGTGTCCATACCTCCTCCCAAAGCAGAGAGCACACATGATGTTAGCGGAAGCTACTGTAAATTCATGAACAAGATCAGAATACCGTCCATCAGTGCTCTGACGCAATAATGCCTGCACCAGCTCCATGGCCTCGGCTGTAACGTGCTGCTCAAAGGCTTTTTTGGTCTGACTGTTTGCAGAGGAAAATGCTCTGAGGCTGGACTGTGCAACTTTCTTGTGTGCTTTCCACTGTTTGCTGTAATTAGTAAATGTCAAACTCCTGCCTCCCGAGATCATCTGGAAAGAGAGAAAGTTCGGTCTGCCTGCAAACTCGGTGCTGTGCTGTATCAGAGCCTGGCGGATTGCTCTCTCTCCATTCAAAACCACAACATCACTGCAGCCCAGCCGGATCTGGTACACGTTGCCATATTTTTTGGCCAGCCTGGCGAAGGTGATGTGAGGCATCTGGCCCAGCTGCATTGCATTGCCGACCACGGGCCAGGCGAAAGGTCCCGGCAGTCTTCTCTTCAGCCTGAGGTTCCTGACCCAGAGGCAGGCTTCCACACAGAAGAGGAAAACAAAGGTGGCAACCAGAGCAGGATGGACCTGTCCGCTCCATTCTCTGATGATGCTGCTGCTGCTCTTCACACCAAACTCAGTGTCCAGTGCCATTGTGACAAGCTTCCTGCACACTTGCTTCTCAAAAATGATTTAAAAAATAGTTTCAAAGTTAGTAGAGCTGCTGACTATGTGGGGAAAATATAAATCACTTATATATCCATAGCATCTAAAAAAAATTATATTTTAGATGTTACTGAAATGACAGTGAGGTCATTTTGATAATGAATAAAGTTTTTTTCTCCCTCAGAGAGTCTTTTCATCAAGATCAGGCTTAAGTGCCTGATTTTTTGCTTCACTCCAGTGTCTTATATGTTTTGCAGTTGGTGGGCAGGGCTCGGGATAACTTTCATACTCCTCCCATTGTGGTAGCCCCGCAGACCCCGCTATATTATCTCTCCGCTTGCCGGTCGCTGTTGGAGGCGCGCACTTGAGAGAGCCGAGGGACACCGTGAGCGAGCAGCGTGAACGACTGCCGACGGAGGAGAGGGGAAAAAAAGACGTAGCAACTGGTGACCGATTAACTAGGACAGTTTGTTTAACTGTCCTAGTTAGTGGGAGAACTTGCATAGTTTGCACATTTTGAAGTGCGTCTTTTGTGTGTGTGTGTGTGTGCTTTTTTTTTTTTTTTTTTTACATTATTTCTTTTTTTTTAAGGCTCAGCGGGAAAAATTTGGCTTTTAAAAATGTGTTTGCATTCGGTTTACGAATTATGCAAAAATATATTTCGGGGGAAAATGATTTTCATACTTTCACGTGTATCTATTTTCATGCTTGAGAATTTGCAAGAAACAAGCGCAGCGTTTTGGGAAAGTTGCAGCTCCTGAGTTCAACCTGATGTAATCTCTGTGCACTAACTTGTATTTAATGTAAGGCTCAGCCTAACTGTAAAAGCCAATGTTGTGACTTTAATAGTTTATTCTTTTTTCCGGGAAGTCCTGTGAGTTTTTTGTATAACAAATTAGAAACGTTGTGCACCACTCTGAAGCGCATCATTCTCAGGTTTTTTTTTTTAAGTCTTTATACAGCTTTATTGCAGAAATGTGTGTCTTTTTTTATTACAGTGACTCTTAACATTATAAAAACTTGCATTTTTTAAACAGACTCATCATATATCTCATTTGCAGTGTGTTAATTAGTGAGAAAGAAAGAAATATCACACAGAATATTAGATAAAACATTACAAGGTTTCTTATTTCTTCCATTATTCGTCTTAGCATCGCAAAGAGGTAGAATAGTTAGACTGAACCTTTACACAACAATCTTGCACAATAATTCAGCGTGGACAAAGCCATGAAATATTCATACTTGAGTTTCCTACAACAGCTTGTTTTCTCCAACACATAAACTGCGCTTCTTCATGAGACACCGGGTTACATCATAGCACAGGAAACTTCAGGTGTCCCCCCAACCCCCTTTCAGCAGTGATTGCAAAAGCAAAATGCGAGGCTACTTCATTGTCGCAGTCCACCTTTATTCTCTTCTCTCCCTTTTAAGTAGGAAATGACAAGCTCCGCACTTTCCCGTGGGTTTTCTCTTTAGATCGAGTTGCATTAATGGACAATCATATTCCCGTTAATTTTTTTTATTATAGCATCATGTGGTGTTATTTCCCAAAGCAAAACATTTTCCTCAAGCTGTGTGGAAGATTTAAAAAAATGCTGTTAAGTTTATTTTTGCAGGAGGTAATGACCCTCATTAAAGGTACTAAAACATCTCCAAAGTAAGTCACTAAGTCAGAGGGACAGAAACTTTGCTACCCCACAGGCGCACTCTGTCTTTATCAACAGGACAGGAGCGAGAGGAGTGTGGGTGGTAGAGAATGACAGCAGATGCTGAAAATATTTTTTAAGAGGGAAAAGATAATATGTTACTCAACAGATAGATCATACAAGAAACATTTGTTATTGGTCAAATTTATTATTATTATTATTATTATTATTAATAATAATAATAATAATAATAATAATTGTTATTATTATTAATAAAAACATTTTTTAAAAAGTTCATTTCACCACAAAGTTTATGTCACAGATTATGTGACAGCACCTACAAAGTAAACCAATCACTGCTCTGACACATACACATTATTTTTATTGTCACCCATTTCCATACTAACCATATCTCCACAGACTGTAGTGCATAACACTCTGATTGCATAAACACATAAAAACAGAAGTTCTTATGTGCACAGCATATTTAAATATGTGTGCAAACACAAAGGTAACAATAAAAGTCAGCGAAGTGTGTCATGTGTCGTTCTTTCATGATAATGGACCTTTGAGAGCCTTTTGCAGATGTCGAGCGTTTTCGGAGCTCTGCCTGAGAGCTGTTTGTCTTGAGAAATGTGGTGTGGCTGAGCACCAAACCCTCTAGAATGATTTCTTGGTTAACCAGAGACATTGCAATGTCTTCGAAATACTGCCTGCATTGGGGGATGACTATTTCTTCTCTGTTCCTATAAGGGGGGAATCCCCCCTCACCTCCACCAACACCACCGACACCCCTACCTCCTCCTTCTCCTCCACCTCCCTGAGCCTGGTCCTCATATGTGGCCACTCGCATCCCCATAATGCTAATTAGAGCCAGGTTTGTGGCTGACGAAGGGGAGGGGGTGCTTGGGTGGCAGGATGGTGGAGTGGGGTCTAGTTTGCGTGCATGTGTACAGGAGGTGCAGATGACTGGGTCTGAGGGAGAGGGGTGTCATGTGTGCATTTTGCGTGTGGTTGCCGTGTTTGCTTGTGATTGCTCCTTGTAACCTGGCTGTGAAAGGTTGGCCCTGACCCTGTGTTGACTCTGGCTGAGGGGGTGGATTAGTCGGAGGGAGGTTTGGGGCGGAGGCAGGGATGGGGTCTATGTGCCGCTGCATGTCATGTGCTGGCGGGTGGGTGCTTTCTGTGTGGAGACAGGACCAATGGTAGGCCAGGCTGCCTCGTCTCTGGAGCTAATCATTGTTTACTAGTCTCATTTCCACTTCTCAGTGAGCTACTGTCACGCACAGCACCGACAGGGAGGAAGGAAGAGGGAAGGGGGTAGGGGGCTTGGTGAGGTGGTGAGGCAGGGAGGAGAGGAAAGTCAGCGGTCCAACAGGCAGTTGGGGAGCTGGTGGAACTTAGGAAAAGGGAAGGGGAGAGTGAATACAGGACTTGAGAGAACAAAAGTGAGCCAAGACTTTAAAAAAAAGTGGTTAGAAGCAACCAAGACAAATCAGTAAACAAACCAACAAAAACATCTTCTTGGCTAGCTCCATCTCCGGGAGCCGCGAGGTAACCACCGGACGTTGCTAGTTAGGGATGGTGAAGTTTGAAATGACAGTGTTTTCTGCTGCCAGACCACAATATGAGGAAAGAGACACTGGGAAAAATTGTCACTGTCTGACCCAATTGTTGTCTTAGTGAAAAGACCTGACGAATGACAAGCGAAGCACCCCTTTTTTGTCCATACCAGACAAACAGAGATAGCCTGTTTCAGACTCATTTTCTCTTCTGGTAAGACTGTTTGGATCAGATGAAGGTGTTGTTTGTTCAGAGTGTCTAGGGAGCAGGAGACAATTACCTGTGGTATTCTCGCATGGGTAAAAATATCATTATTTGAACTCTGTTCCAGACAGCTGACGGGGTAAAGACTGTTTAATGGCTTATTGTGTTGTCACATATCTCCACTGGGTAGTGTGTAAAATTGGATTTAAAACAGTTCTGTATTTGACAGGTAGCCAGTGCTGGGAGTACTGGTCTAATTCTTTTTTTTCTTCAGTACCACAAGTGTTGCACCACAGTGCATCATGGTCTACAAAGAGCCAACCACAGAGATAGTTTGTTCATGAAATTTCAACACAGACTGAACAATGACAGCAAAATTCCTGGATTGCGTGTGGAGGTTAGCTGTCAATGTCTGTAAGTCATACTCACTGTGGTGTTAGAGGGTGGGGTGAAGTGGGAACTAAAATACATCCTGTCTGTCTGTAATCGATGTATTGATTCTCAGTGCTACCCAATTCTTGTTCATGTATACCAGTCAGGCATAATATTATGACCACCTGACCTGCCTAACATTATGTTGGTCCCTCTTTTGCTGCCAGACCTGACTCACTGAGGCATGGACTCCACTAGACCCCTGAAGGTGTGCTGTGGTATCTGGCACCAAGATGTTTGCAAAAGATCCTTTAAATCCTGTAATGTGCAAGGTGGAGCCACTGTGGATTGGATTTGTTTTTACACCACATCCCACAGATGCTCGATTGTATTGAGATCTGGGGATTTGGTGGTCAAGTCAACACCTCAAACTTGTTGTGCCCTTCAAACCTTTCCTGAACCCGTTTTGCTTTGTGGCGGGGTGCATTATCCTGCCGAAAGAGGCCACAAATATCATTTCCATCAAAGAGTGTTCATGGTCTGCAATAATGCTTAGCAACAAAGCATCACACTGCCACCACTGGCTAGCCTTCTTCCTACAGTACATCCTGGTGCCAGGTGTCCCACAGGTAAGCGATGCACGTCCATCCGGACATCCACATGATGTGAAAGAAAAGGTGAATCATCCGACCAGGTCACCTGCTTCCATTACCCCATGGTTCAGTTCTGATGGTCACATGCACATTGTTGACACCTTTGGCGGTGGACAGGGCATGGGCACCCTGACTAGTCTTTGCCTATGCAGCCCCATATGAAAATAAATTGCGATGCAATGTGTATTGTAAAAATGTTCTGTTGGGACCAGCATCAACTTTTCCATTAACTTTTTCTGAGCTACAGTAGCTGGTCAGTTTGATTAGACCAGCCTTCACTCCCTATGTGTCTCTGGTTCACAACGATCCCTTCCTTGGATCCTTTTGATAGATGCTCATCTAGCCATCTCAGTTTGGTCCTTGCCAAACTCGCTCAGATCCTTACACTTACCCATTTCTTCTGCTTCTAACACTTCCTGCTTCTTTGAGAACAAAATGTTCACTTGCTCCCTAATCTATCCCACCCACCACACTGATTTGCACTTTCACTTCATATATATTGTACATTACTAATTTATGTTTCTTATGTAAAAAATAATTGTCTTTTTTACTTTTCACATTTCTGAAACAATGAATGAAACAAAGGTTTTGTCACCAGAAGCCCCGCCCCCTGGGAAGGGATGCTGGAGGGATGCTATTTTTTTCCCTCTGGAAATTTTCTGTGGTCTGGAGTTCTACACTTTACATGTGTGTTTTTTGTTTGTATTTTTATATAGGATGGTTGTCCAGCTGGTTATGTAAGGCAAATGTAAGGCTTCAGTTAGCTAACATTAACTGTTTGCAAATGATAAGACAACAAAATCAGTAGTAATGAAGTACAGTGTGAGCTAAGTTTGTTTTAATGTTTTATTTTTCTGTGTACATTAGCAAGGTAACAAAGTTGTATCACTGTCTGTAGTAAGCGGAGTAGTAAGATTTAGTTCATATGTTTTTTTTGTTGCAACTCTTTACTGTTGGTTTGGCTGCTCTGTTAGAAGTGTGTGACCAGTTACATTACCAGCACAAAGCCACAGCCACTGTAAAAGTGCATACTAACACATTGATGTAGCTACTATAATATGCCATGTACACACTGAGCTGCAGTGATTAAGAAAGTCATCGTGGTTTGGTGCATGGATTTAACCTTCCTTTTATTTTGTGGGCTTGTAAAAGACACATAACAAAAACATTTGGAAAGCTGTTATACTAAAATTTAGACCTGTTCAAATGGCAGGCAGTTCACAGGGGCTGTGGCTATGTGCTGGAAACGTTACTTCTCTCACAAGAGAAAGTCACTCACTTCTTACAAAAATGTGATAGTAACTATGCTGTAAGTCAGTTTCACAAATACAAATATGTAACATATGCATGTGTTTAATTGAAAATTTAGTTAACCATTATTTTAAGAGAAATCTGTGTAAATATAAGTACCATTAAAAGGTCAAAGGTTTGATGAGTGCTTTCCTTTGACCGATCTGCGTAGGATCTTCGTATTTGGTGAGTATACCTCAGACGTCTTCATACTTTTCTTTAAACTCATTTGCATTTACATTAGAACATTTTGATGAGCTGCCTGAATAAAATAATTTTGGTCAAAAACTGAATTTTATGCAAACGCTTAATCTATTAATTCATAACTATCTGTAGTTCTAGTATCTGTATTAGTTCCCTTTGCTGATGCTTTTTTAATGTAATACCATCTATACACGTGCATAAGTGTGCACGTGAGCCTGAAAGTCACATCCAAGTATGCCAGTGTATTTAATTCTAATGAAGAACGACCAATTCAGCTCTAAACTACACCAATAAGCATTTTCGACTTTTTTCCCCCTTAAATATAATACAGGAAAAAAGAAAATAATGCGTCAAAGGAAAGTTCAAGAAAGTTTTCTAGCCTGATACACCCTGTTGCCAAAATTCCCAGAGTTGATCTATTATTAATAAAATAACTTTTTAGGATAACGGGCATGTTGTAATTCACCTTACTTCTTTTTTTTTGTTCTATAAATCTCCTCTCTTAACTGTGAGCAGGCTGCGTGATAGATTTTCTCCTAATGTGGCACCCACCGACAGGAGCCATGTATTATGTACAGTATAAGGATTTTTGTTTCTAATCCTGTTGAGTTTTTGCGTGCTAGGAGAGCGGAGCGGGGATGAGCTTGCGTGCCATGCCGACCTGGCATGCGCGGAGCTAGTTCACGGAACTACGGCTTCCCCGGGGAGCGGGGAGAGGGGAGAGGAGGGGAGGGTGATGCGAGGCTGCACTGAGTGATTAAAATGAGACGAGGGAGAAAGCACCGGTAGAAATGGCTTCCAGATGACCCCGACTCGGCGTAGACAGCCAACAGACAGTTTGTTATGCAAGTCTTAAAGAAAGGGGCATTCCACTGTCCAGAAATAAGTTTTTTCGAATAGTATAGACTACAGAAAGTTTAAATAGAACAAGAAAATTGGAATTTGGCAAGGTAGGGATATTAGTCCAATTTGGCCTATACAGCTTAAAATAATTGCCAGTCGGAAGCTGTGGTACTGTCTTTTGCACCTTTGTCTCAGTAATCAGTTTAGCTTTGTACAGTGAAAATTAAGGGAGACATAATTGTTAAGCTCAAGAAAACTTTTGCAAAATCTCGCTCAACTGGGATTTAATTTTATACTAAGATCCCATCCCTTAGGCCAGCGGTCCCCAACCTTTTTTGCGCCACGGACCGGTTTTGTGTCCGACAATATTTTCACGGGCCTGCCTTTTACGGTGTCGCGGATTAATATAACAAAACAGAACCAGTACCGGTACCAAAAAATGATTTATTGATAACACACAAGAAAAGACCAACGGGAACCGAGTTAATGATAAAAACGATTGAAAAATAACGATAAAAAAAAATTATTTTCACACCCGAGCCTCAACTGTCTCGGCCCGGTACCACACGACTCACGGCAAGGGTGTTTAGGACCGCTGCCTTAGGCTATGTGCTGACTTTATAGTTATGGTATTTATCACAGGATTTAAATTTAAATCTAAAATGAAGGATTTCCATGTATTTTGAAAAATGACTTTAAGATAACTGGGTTTTATCTGTCTTCCAGGAAACATTAAATTTAATCTCAACCTAACATGAATATAAAATGAAGAAGATGGGCAACATTACTATTAATACAAAAATCTGACATTTTATTCACTGGGACTGTACCAGTGAAACACCCCCTCCCCTTCTCCCCTTTATATTTTATATATTTTTAATATAAAATCTAAGATTTTATATACACTTAAGATTATTTATCATGTTTTAAGTGCTGGGATAATACCCAAAGCATTAGTATAACACAAAACAGAACTGCCTTTACCACAGCTTCAGTGAAATACTGCTCATTAAATGACAATCATTGCTTGCCAGAATTTTATTTTTTTTTCTTCACATTTTTGTTCTTTTTATTGACTCTGCAGCACATGCAAGGCTTTAAAATATCATCTTTGGGGTCCTTCCAAAGACAGTCGGAGCAGAAATCCACCTTGAAAAATAAATTACTTGCACATGGAGAAATTCCTTGAAACGCTTGAAAACTACAAGACAACACCTGCTGATTGTTTTCTAAAGATGGCTCAGGGATGTGAGGAGAATCCTGCTGAAGTTAATTTGGTAGAGTAAATATTTATTTAAAAAAAAGAATCAGAAATATGTTTTCCTTTTTTATTTCGTAATTAGACGGAAAACAAAAGAAGATGTTCTTAACAAAGACGGACAGATTTTGGCATTCCTCGGACGTATGTAGAACTTACCAGAGGTTTGGACAAATTGGCAGATGGGTTAAAAGTAGCAGGAGACAGACTGAGACCTCAAGCTTCAGCTCGTGTAGGTGTGATTATGTTTTCCCAGGTTGAAAATCCAAGCCAACATATTTGGAAGCTACTGGGTTTATTTTTCCAGATCTTTTACAGTCTCCTAAAGACAAAGAACTCCAATTGATTTTCCAGAGTTTTGGTTAGCTTCACTCTCTTTTCAGATTTTTCTTGCTGACATTCCTCATTCAGAATTGTTTGAACTTCAGTAATGATCATGCAACTTTTACCAACTGGATTATCACAGCATTTCACTAACAAAACCCACTGTATATTGTATATCTATGTTATACTGTATATTCTCTGTACAAAGTACTTATTGTTGTTTGTCTAGAGAGGTTCTTATGAAAATTATTGGCATGTTCTCTTCTTTCACCGTTAGATGCCAAAACATTTCACCATGACAGCATTTTGTCTTTTGAAATAATCTCTGCTCTGTTTGCAGTTTAATAAAAAAAGTAACTTTTTTCTCTTTGGATATGAAACAGAATGTTCCTGTTTTTTTTCTCTATTCTTTTTACTGGCTCACATATTTATGAGCTGCTTTGTCTCTGGCTCTCTTTGAGACAGCCTGTCCCAGGCTGGGATCACTGCAGGTGGGGAGGTTGAACTGGTCAGATTGCGGCTGAGGCAGCCAATGGCTCATCCACAGGCTCACTGAACATTATGTGCAGTATGGATCTTACCAGTGAGTTGCTCTTCTCATTGTGTAATTGGGCGGATAATGTTCCGTGATTCCCTCTTTTTTGCACCTCATATGTTCCGCCTGAGTAGCTCGGTTCATTTTAGTATCCTGAAAATGGAGCCGGGTCAGCAAGCGGTCAGGTTACCCCCTTCAGTGCTCCAGTTCTGCTGATGAGCCAGTCAGTATTACTGCAGCAGTGGGACAGATTCCTCTGAGGTTATTATTCATCAACTGTTTTAGACCCAGAAGAGCCTGGCTGTAGTGACGCTGGTGCACATGCAACTTACTCTCTGTCAAATTTTGCTTATACTCCAATTGTTTAGCATTAGGAGAGTGAGAATGGATGATAATGTAACAATGAAACTAATCTTTGCAATAAAATCAGATATATATTAGAAGCAAATCAAGTCTTTTTATTGTGCTGAAGTGGGAACAAACGCAGCTCTGGTAGAACAAAATAGGTTTGTGTGGGTGGGCTTTTTTTTGCTTTATGTACCACATGCCCACTTTGCACGCCATTGCTTTGTGTTTCTGGAGCTGTAAACTGTGACGCAATTACCATGGAGGAGAAACTTTACTATGACTTTACTTGACTTAATTTTAATTATGTTCCACTTTGGTCAACTTTGTCACTTACCTGTGAAAACGTCTCTCTCTTCACTGTTGGAGTGCATGGTGTATTAATGTTTTGTATGAAACCTTAAAAAGCTTCTTTTTTGGGTGTTTTTTCTTTTTTTTGAATACTGGTTGGGATGGATTTAGTAAGGAAAGTCGTTCTGACTTTTAATGCATATCTTTAAATTATTAGCAACTCAACGATAAGAGGTCAGGGACAATAGTTTGGGATTTTTTTTCCCACTTACTGAAAAGAATAGGTAAAATAGGGAACTTCTCAAATGTGTGGCTGAATTGTTTATAATTGTGTTGATGAGCACGGACAGAGTGATTGCAGCTCTTAGTGCAAACTGATCAAAAGCAAAACTGTGATAATTGGAGATGACAAAACTCCAGCTGCCTCTTACCCTGTGGTGTCCCTCAGAAAGGAGAGTCGTCATATTGGGTGACAGATGGCTCATGGCTGCATTTCATTTCTAGGGGCTTAGCTCTAGTCTGTGTCAGAGAATGTCTTTATGCTTCAGAGAAAATAACAGTGCGGTTACCAGATGAATGAATTACATTTATCAGCAGTTTAAACCCTCTGTTCTGACAACATCCTCTAATTTACACATAGCAAATTAATCCCAGATATTTATTGTGTTCTGACTTTTCTGTGTGATGTCGTTAATGTTGTTACTTCACTCTCTTGCATGCATGACTACTCTGCCTTTTCTCTACATGAGAAAAATAACCCAGAATTAAAGCCGACATCGCAGCTTCAGTCTCAATGACCCAGCACAGACATTTTTATACCTCTTAGTCTGATAATATTTTGGAATTCATGCAAATTTGAGATACCCGAAGAGTGAGCCAGCAGCTCCATTTACTTACTAAATGCAGTGCTGCTAACAGGTGGATCCTGTAGCATAGTTTCATGTAAATCACCTCACAGCTTCTCAGATTTAGCTCATTCTGGCACGTTCGGCAGTCCCAGCTGCAATTGTCCTCTCTGTCAAGACTGCAGCACACCCTGCAGCAAGGGCCTGTGTGGAAGTAGGCTGGAACTGCTGACCTGCTCAGCTGTTTGAATGAAACAAGCTGCACAGACATGCATGTTCACTGTTTTTGCAATGCAAGTGTACATAAGGAACATGCAAACAGATTCACCTATGTGTTTGTGTAGCAAGATCTGCTGTCATGATCAAGCACTTTTTGAATTTTATAATTCTGTTCTCACTAATGTGCAGAATTTCTGGGAGTCTCAGGAATGTCATGATATATATATATATATATATATATATATATATATATATATATATATATATATATATATTCGCACTGATTTTATCTTGGTGGTATTTAGGATTGAGACAAGATCAAATGGATTTTGTCTATATAAGGCATGATCTTTTCGGTGCTGCAGTCATTTGTGGGGGAATGTAAACACATAGCTGTCAGCAGGGTAATGACCATTAGCAGTGATATCGTTCAGAGAGAGTGTTTAAATGGTGTCCATAGAGTAATGCTGATTTTTGCACCAGACGAATAGAAGCACTGTTGGTTTATTCTCATATTTGGTCTACAGGTAAAAAAAATAAAAGCCAATTTACCATTTTACTCTTTTTTTATTGGAGTAGTCAAGCTTAGAGTGTTTTTTAGCCTTTTAAAACTGTTGTTGTGAGAAGTTTTCGCAGCCATGCAGAGCGAAGACCGACACTGACCTTGTGTTTTATGTTGGATGATATGTCTTTTCCTCCCATTCGACATGCTTTGTTAATTCATTATTATGTAGAGCTCAGTGAGAAACAATGCTTGAGTCAGATTTGAAGATATCACATGTCACATTATTCTTGAGCAATACAGTTCCTTTAGTTCTTGGCTACACGCAAGATACGTTTTCTTTCTTTAAGTAACGCTCCTCACATGACTTTATGAATGGTGTAATTTGAGACACGAGCTCTACCAGGCTTCCCATGGTGGCTGACTTAGACACAAACAGTGGCACGTTTCTCAATCAAGCAGTTTCTGCAGGGGGGAAAAAAGCTAAGGTTGCTTCACAAACTAATGAGCTCAAGAGAGAACAGTGTCAAAGTAGTCCCTTATGGACAATACATTCCATATGCTTACTCGGAGGCCAAGAAGCACCCTATACCTCACATCTGGCACAGACCACCAATAGCTGACATATTCTTCCTCTGACCATCGAACCTCTAAGACAGAGGCTGCTCCTTTCTTTTTTTCCCTTAATGTTTCTAATCTTGTTCTGAACTAATGACAGACAGAGGCAATTACTTTATCTATAATCTGGGACACGGATGTGATTATTTTATTACCAAAGCCATTACCTCGATCATTTAATATAAATACATGGAAATTGTGGATTTCTTGTTCCTGCCAAATATGAGTATCACGGTCTTTGACTACCTGCAATTCTGTGTAGGGTAGGCTGTATTTAACAGCGTTTTAAACTTGAACCTTTATCTGACAACATAGAAAGACAGCTTTCAGTATTTTTTTGTGTTTGGGCAAACCTGAATATTAGAATCAGAGCTGCTAAAATTCTTCCTTTCCGCAGTAACTTTTGGTAAAATCAATGGGAAGAGATGCTGCCATATTCCTAAATATGTCTTTCATGGAAGATTAACTTAGGACTTGTGTGTGTGGCTGACTGCAGACAGCCTTTCCACTGTGGGGTGTAGTGAGGCTACCAGAGTTGTTTTGTAAGACTTTTCTAAAAGGTGAGCAATATATCCTCCCTCTCACTTTTATACACTCTGAGGACAAGGAGGGGATTGCTTCGCTCCTCTCATTCTCCTTCTCTGCTCCTTCGCTTTATTACTTCCGTCAGCCCTAATTTGGGTTGATGGGGTGGCTGTTGCATGACAAGACACATGTCTGGGCCCCTGCGTGAGAAGGCTGGCTTGCTCTTGCTGAGCTTGTTTTCTTTGCGTGACCATGTCCCTCCCTCTGTCACTCCTGGAACCTCCCAGCAAGGCCTCCCTCTGACCCTGTTCATGCCCTCGTTAGCTGGCATGTGGCTGGTTTGTTTGCTTTGGCCAGCTGCCCGTGTGAAAGGCAAATTTTGACTATGCTCCAGGAGGGGCTATCTTTAGAGCGGAGCAATGGTAGAGGTGTTTGGTGGAGCTGGTGTGTGTATGTGTGTGTAGATAATGCAGGTGGGGTGGGGTGTCAGGATGAGCAGCAGGAAGAACTCAGCGCTTTGTGCATAGCAATGTGCAGTTGGTATATTTTAATGTGTGACCTGCGTGCCTGGTCAAAGAGAAATTTGCCCCACTGTAACTGCTTTTGAGGAATGACATGCAAAGACAGGTCACCCAGAGTTTACCGTCCCAGTTGGAGTCCACAGAGGGTGCTGGAGAAAAAAGGAGCATGAGGATCAGGGCAGTGTATGCAAAGTTCACTTGTTCCCACTGATGTAATCTATCGAAATGCTCACGCTAACATGCATGTTTCTGCATATACTCTCTCCTGCCAAACTTCCCCTATAGTTTTCTAACTGGGTGTACAAATTTACATATTGAGCCAGAGAGACAGAAGGATGCAATGAAACCCTTTCAAAGGGTTTCCAAAGCACCGTGTGATCATACAGTTGGGAGTAAAACTTGTGTGAACACTAAAAACAACTTTAACTTTGAGGTCACTTCATCACACTGCAAAAAGCTGCAAAAGTGGGTCATTTTGGGTATGCTGCTATGAGCAGAACAGCAGCTTTACTTTGAACATCAGGCAGATACAAAACTTTTGTTTTAGAAAGTCTTGTAGCATGCAGTCTTTTTGTTTTTTCCTTCTTCCACTTTAAACACGAGGGTAGTGAAATTAATAAAACAAAGCTGAATGATTTGAAATAGTTGGTGTCCGATCTATTTGGAAGTGAGAGAAAAATTACACCGAACCAAACAGTTTTTGGCTTCTACTAATCTATCTTATTGTGGTTTAATTAAATTAGGTCAATTTTATCTTTAGTCATATAGTGCCAAATTACAACAACAGTCGTGTCAAAACACTTGTAGGGTAAAAACCCCAACAAAGCAAAGTAAAAGTACATCAAAAATTTTACTTCAACCACTTGTTACACTACCAAAACCCACCTAGCCTCCAATTGCAAGCTTCCACACCTCCGAATTTAAGCAGTTAAGCTACAGTAGCCAAAGAATGACTAGTGTGTACCTTTGTGACCTTTGAATTTTGCACTATCTATAGATAAAGATAAGATCCTTGCTGCCTGAATGCATTTCCACTGGTTGTGTCGATTGTACCATTTGTCTATTATAATTTGACAGAGGTTACAGGTTAAAGCACATGTACCCCTATGCAGCTGGCATCACTTCCTCCTAATCCTGTAATTCAGTGAAGTGATAGAGTGAACAGCAGCAAGATGACGGACCATAAATCAGAATACAATGTCAGAAAAGCAGGATAGTACAACCCCACAGAGTCACAAGTATGTTCCAGATTAACCTCTGCCGCCCCGTCACTCAATACCTCTGCTGGGATGGAATCACTTGAAGCCGTCTAGGTCTGCACGCTGGAAGTTATGCTTTGGCTGTAAACACAATACAATAGGAAGGAGACATCACAGCTCCCTATAACTTGCAGAGAGTTGTGAAATTTTCATTTGAAGATTTTTAAACATGTTATTAGTAATTACTGCATCAAATATATTTAATAGACAAAATCAAAGTAGTGTGGGAAGAAAATTTATTTGCTCCAAATGAACGTTCATCAAGCCTAAATTTTGTGGTTTGTCCAATACCATTTTGTGCAAGAGCTGGACCACATACTGGGGCAATACACAAATTACTTTGGAGACCCACATCCTTATGTTCTGAGACTCATAAATGACAAACAAGACACATTAAGAATGCGCCATGGAGAAAATGAAGAAAAAAAAGCTTCCACTGCTGTTCCAGGAAACAAACTTTTCTGGTGGTCCTTCACATTAAACTGCCACTAACCCAAATGCAGACACACAGATACAAACAACATTTGATTAGGACTGGCACAAAAGTGGATGCTTTCCGAATTTGTCTCCTCATGTGATCTTAGCTCATTTATTTACACAGAAGAATATATTCTTACTCTTGGATGTCTTGTGGGTAAGATGATTAGGGGCTCCCTACGGAATTAGACACAGGAAGTAGAATTTATAATGCTAAAGCGAGAATGTGGCTAAGCTAAAATCAGATCCACATTTACCAAGATACATATGTACATATTGATAATAAAAGTATTTACTGCATGCTGTGTAATACTAGAGGGCAGTACATAGGAAGTACATGCAAATCTGTGGACTTTGAAAGAAAGTAGAATTTCCAGCTTTAAGCATGATTTAGAGTTCTTTGGGAAAGCTATGTCTTAAGTTATGATGTAATGTTTAACTCTATGCCGTAACTTTCCACTTAACCTGATGTGTACTAAGGTTGGGCGATTTGTAAACATTTTCCAACCAACAATCATCAGTACAATAACCAATGATGGGCGATATATTCGCACATGTGCAGACTTTTTGATGGGCGGAGCAATGTAATCATGCACGGATTGATTTGCGCGTTTACAACACAGAAGTCCAAACATGGATGAACTAATTGCCAAAAAAATATAAAGTCACCAATTTGGGATTTCTTTGGCTTTAAACTGGATGAAAAAGGTAAACCTAAGGATGTAACCAAAGCAGTGTGCCGCTTGTGCAGACGTAGAAGTGCGAGCAAAGGACTCAAACATGACTAACTTGCATGAGCATGCACATGTCCAGCATCCAAATGTCTTTTTCTGAACATAAGCTACTGGCTTTCTTTCTTTCTGTCACGAGTTTGAGTAAATGAATCGCTGCATTTGGGCGCACACTGAGGGGGTGCATTTGTTCACAGATGAAAGAGGGTGCTGTTAAAACTGCTAAGACTGCTTCTATTCGCTGCATCATTATTAACAAACTTACTCACAGGCTGAGCCTGTTGTCTATTCGCCCAACCCTAATGTGTACTACATGTCAGGTCAACACAGCCTGGAACAGTTGCGTTGAGTCCACTTGGAGGATGTGTCCACACTTGGTGCATTGCATTGTATAACCCTGAGCCTGATGTTCTCTATCTGATGGCAAAATTCAGACCATTTAAATGAGATGTTTCTAATAGTTTAATTAACCCAACAAACTTGTTTTTGGACTGTGGGAGGAAGCCAGAGTACCCAAGGGCCTCTCCTTGTGAAAGAAAGGCCCCAGCAGTTTCAAACCAGGAACCTTCCGCTGTGAGAACGTTAGGGATAAGACTGAAATATGTCTTTTTGGTGAATAAGAAGAAAGGCTGCTCAGTACTTAACACTGTGTGGTAAGGTTTTACTCCACTAGCCCCACTGAGCTCAAGCCTTTCTTCTTCTTTATGAAAAAATAAATAAAATCTTGTCCGTCCCAAGTTGAAGGAAGTTGTTTTTTGTAAAAAGAAGTGGTGTCATCTGCATAGACGTTTATAACTAAGTTTGCATGAACTTGTGCAAATAAGCTGTAACCATAACATTTTTACCCCCATCTTTGCAAAACATTACTCATTTGCATTCACAGCATTATCATGGGGTCATTTTTCTGTGTTCATCTGGCAGCAGGGTTTTTTTGTTTGTTTGTGGGTACAGTAAGTGTGTACATAATATGCTATAAAGCTTAGTGATGCAGGGAAATACTTGTTTGGTGAGAATCCTATGCAAATTCTTTTCTATTTGTAATACAAGCATACTGGGGAACTCAGCTAAAAAGTAATTTCTTATCTGCAGCTGCAATAGTCTGCAATAGTGTCCTTAAAAATGTAGAACCTGTTTAGCAACTAAAGTCTGCCTTTTATAAAGGTTTTTAAGTGTGCAGCATTAAACCAGGAAGTTAGTCCCTGTAGTAAAGGATTTGTGTGAAGCAAAATACCACAACTTCACCAAGTGTGAATTTTAAAGGCCCAAGCAGCAGCCAAGTCAATAGCAAGACTTTAGAGTTCTAACCATAGTTTTTTATGTTGGTAAAATGTGGTACCCAACTGGTGCTTATGAGGTCTGTTAAAACCCTGGTTTAATGAGGGAATTCTTCAGAGTGAGATGCTGGAAGCTGCTTTTAATGAAGGATGGTAAGGGTCAAAAAGTGGAAATCTAATGCAAGAATTATTATGGAAACTGTATTGATTAATCGCATTTTCTATGCTGTTCCCCCTTATTTAACCTGCTTTAAAGTTTCTACAAGAACTGAAACAACTTTTACAGCTGCCACTTTAACTTCCTTTGCTTGGAGTTTCACTCAAGCATTCTATACACGGTAGTAAGAAACAATACATTTCCATCTGTTTTCAGTTAGTATTTGTCTGCTTTCATAGCTCACAAAAACATACCACAAAATTCCTTTTGCACTTTTTCATGCAAAATGTGCACAAAAAAACCTCAGACTTCAAGTGTCAACTGAATGATTGAGTAATTTTGATGAAGGGTGACATTTGATAGACAGATCTGAACATTCGAGGGTTTTTCAGTTCTCCAACTTTTCAGGCCTTGTGCATCACTAAGCTGTGAGTGATTGAAGAGACTGATGAGGAGTTGCTAAGGTCGTGGGGGGATAGGGAGAACCACGTTACGTGACATTAAAGGCAATGAACCTTCCTGGTGTTGCACATAACGTGAGAAGAGTGGACAGGAAAATATAGGGAGGAGAACCTTCAAATTTAGAGGTCAAGCATTCAATCTGAATGTTTCAAAAGGTTGCGCCCCTTAGACACCCCCTCCCTTTTTTCTTCTCCTCTTTCATGACCCCTCCACTTTCTCCATTCTCCCCGCAGCTGATGAAAGACGCTGATGAACAGCAAAGACAGCACTTAAACTGATTTCCAGGACTCGGGAAAAGCAGTTCATCTCAGTCAAATCCTCTGTGTGTGCGTGCGTCTGAAGCCATCTGGCCACCCCACCTGAATTATGGAAGGCAGTGTTCTATTTGGAAAGTTTTCCAAGTCATGGTCAATAACCTGAAAGCACCTTTAATATTTCCCCTGCTCTCTCCCTGTTTTCCTGTAGGAAGAGGCCTCATTTTGTGCTCCCTGCAAAAAGTAACACAAATTCTCTGACACACCCATAATAAATCTGTACACTTAACTATGGGCATGAGTGCTTAGAGTCACACAGAAGTGGGGGTGCTCACAGGTGCCCCTCCACTAAGACTTATGGCTAGTGCTCCCCCACTCTGCAGTCACGCAAGCGCTGCCCTGCTCCTGGACCTCAGCCTGATTTTACTGCAGCCTGCGGGGAAACCAGACACTACAAAGGCCCTGGGTCCACATCAATTTCATGAGCAAAGTTACCAGGAAATAAATCATTTTCAGGATTTTTTTAAAAAGCAAGGAAAGGAGAGAGGGGTCCTAGCTAGCGCGCTACCCAGACCCATTGAAAACAACATAGCGGGGGAGCCGAAAATGAAGTCGACCGTACGTTTCTAAGAGTCAATTTTGCTTTGTCACACATTTGCTAGCAAATAGAATTGATGTTGTGTCATCTCAAATTTGATAAAAGCCAGTGTTAACCAGTAACCAGACAAATAAAAGATAATAATTTTTCCCTCTTTACACGCAAGTCTCCGGGAACAAGACCTCGGGTTTTATAGGTCATTTGAGATTGAAAATTTTGCTTTTACAGGCCAGGATTCAGTCTAGACTCCCTATAATAAAATGCATAAAAGCTCCTGCACACAGATTGTGGTAATCATACATCCAGTCAGTCTGGTGATTGGAAACTTTAATTATTCTTATTCCACAGAAACTGAGGTTAGGATGACCTTTCTGGAGCAGATTTTGTATTTTATGCACTTTTTTCTGCCTATATTTCGATATAGAACCAAAATGTTTTCCAACTTGAACGTGCATGTTGATGCTAATGTCTTTCTCTGAGCCACTACTGTACATGTGGTATGACACTGAGAGCAATTAAAAAGCACTTTCTTAGTTCCCATCTACTAAGTGAAACACATTAACACGTGTTAAAATTTTATTTGGTTTTTCACTCTGGTAAGGGTTTTGTTGAATAGCGTGAAAATGTAACATTCCCTGTCATTTTCATTATGAAATCATCTAGACTGACGTACAAAACAACAATCTTCCCAGAACATTTCTCAGAGATGCCTTGATTTATGTTTTTAGGAAAGCAGTAAAACTCTGCTCCAAATCTGTGCGGGGACTTTTACATACTTTTGATTTAGTAAGTTAATGAATCAAAAGCAGTTGTTTTTTTCACCCTCACATTCTGGCCTATCAAATCTTTTGCTATTGAGATTAATGTTCACGACTGCTTACCACAGAGCTATGAGTTGTAATCCTGCATCTTAAGAAGCCTCTGTTTTTTAATTTTGCATGTTCTAACATAAGGACACGCACAGGTATACCACAGAAGCCTGCTGTGCTTTGCATAAAAGCCCTTTTTTTGGAGCAACACAAATCAGACATGCATGGCAGTAATTACCCCAGTTTTTGTCTGGCACGCTGTGGTCATTTAGGAGATTAATCAGTTATAGATAAATAAACAGTCCTTCCTTTCTCAATGTCACTCATCGAGGCTCAAGTTCTGAATAAGGAAAAACTTTATTAGTCATTTAAACAACTCAAACTTTTATTTCAAGACTATGTTGTGTACATACAACAGTTTCTTTCACAAGATAATTTGCTTCTATGTATGAAAATCATATTTTGTCCTGATAAAATAGGAAAAAAAGTTATTACGACATTTTAGTCAAATCATTTATTTTGTCAAATAAAAGCTTGACAAACTTCATATGATATAGATTTGACTAAAGATTGCAAAGATTTGACTTTAAGGCTACTTTAATAAAACTGAGAAAAGCAAATCAGTTTCCCTCTAAATGAAAAAATAATACAATATTTTTTAAGGTAGTATAATAAAAATAAGTACTAACGAAATCCACAATTCCCAAAAACCACTAAACAAACAAAACAGTTTGCCAAGATACACTGCACTTATATATATGCTAGTGAAATACAGTAAACTTTAGAGAATAGTTTCAACATTCAAATACCCTCAGGGATCTTATCACTATAGGTAGTCATGAGCTCATTTCTTGTTTGCCAGTTAAGCTTCCCGCACAGTGGATACTGGTCTCTCTGGACTCAGAGTAATTATCTGAAGGCACGCAACACACTAACTGGCGAGTTCAGCCCCGACACTGTGTAGGATATGTGAGACAAGCCTTCCTTTCACCTTGATTCTGCTATCTTTAATCACATTGACAAGCACATCAGTCAAAAAAAAAAAATTATGTTTAATTTCTTAAACGTTTAAACTCTGCATTCCACTCTATGACTGATTCAGGAGGTCTGTAATACAACCTTAGTCAATGATTTACAAAACCCATATTTTATTTACAATAGACCACAGAAAACATTTTTAAGTTTACTGGTAAACCTGAAAAATCTGCTTTTTAGCAACAAACTAAACAAATGACAGATTTGTCATAGAACCATTTAATGTGACAGTTACAGTGTCAGGATTGTTTTTGCTATGGGAGAAGCATGAAGCAAATTTCAATGGATAATATATACATATTTTTAAATGTTTAAATTCAGACTTTCTACTGTTTCATGAAAAATAACACTCATTTTGAATTTGATGGCAGCAACATCGCTCAAAAGAAGTAGGAGGTGAGAAAAGGCTAGAAAAGTAAGTAGTACTGAAAAGAAACAGCTGGGGGAACATGTTTTAAATAGTTAGGTTAACTAGCAACAGTTCAATAACGGGACTGGATATTAAAGATAGGCAGAGGTTCACCAATCTGTCATTGTGTTCACACAGTTCACAGTGCCATCCAAAAATGGAGGTTAATGCTTTATCATGCAAAGAAGAAGCCATATGTGAGAATGATCTAGAAAAGTTGCTGTCTTCTATGGACCAAAGCCCATTTAAAATGAACACAGCCAAAGGGGAAACTGTTATTTGGTCAGACAATTCAAAATTTTAAGATTCTGCTTGGAAAAAATGGATGAGGATGGAAGAGAAGGAAAATCCAGCTTACCAAAATTCAATTACTATACATCTCTGATGGTATTGGGCTGTGGAATTGGAAGCCTGGGCATCTGGAAAGGCACCATCATTGCTCAGATGTATATACAGGTTTTGGATCAACATATTTTCCCATGCAGATAAAGTCTTGTTCAAGGAGTTGCTTGGATTTTTCAACAAGAGAATGCTGAACTGCACAGTGCATTCATTACAGCAGCTTGGCTTAATAGTCGAAGAGTCAGGTGCTGAAATGGCCAACCATATCACCAAATAAAAACGTTTGATGCATCATGATAATAACTCGAAAGACAACCCAGCTAGGATCCTATATCCAACAAGATGGAATGTTCTTCTACCAAACGTCCAGCAGCTCATCCCAGCAGATGTTTATGGATTTCTGTTTAAAGGAAGATGGGGTGCTACACAGTTGTCAACATGTCCCTGTCCCAACTTTTTGAGAGGTGTTAGGACCGTCAAATTGAAAATGTCCTTATCTTTGACATGTTTCACTTTCCCAATTTAACATTTTACACCTTAACATCCTGACATGTTTACAATTGTGGTTGTGTATTCTGACTGAATCACAGCCTTCTATGAATTATTTGGAGTGAGTAAGACAAGTTTTCTGTTAAAATATAAAAGCATAGGAACAAACATAGAGTCGTGCTCTGAAATGACTTCCAGAGTCTCAATCTCTAGTCCACATGAGTATTTGTGTCAAAGACGGTAAACCGGGTTAGAGATTTCATGTCAGAAAAGCCATTCAGCGGCGAGCACATGGGAAGAATGACCAAGTTGTTTCTACACAGAGCAACCTGCTGGAACTATATGAAATAAAATGCTGCCCTCTTGTGTCAAAATATGGTAAAACAGCAAGCCTTATGCATAAGGAGACGTTACAGCTGTGTTTGATGTAGCTGTGCTGCTACTTTGTGTGTGGATTTTGCCGTCTCCAATAATCTTGCTGGATTTATAATAGTAGATGAACAGGAAGAAACCTATAAAAATAAAGAAGAAGGTTAAGAACTTTTAATCCAATAAAGAATGAAGTCAGCTCACTGTGACAGTTTTAGATTTACCTTGAAAGGAGTTGAGGATGGTAAAGATGTAGTAGGAAGCGATGAGCAAAGGTCCGTAGCTGAAAAAAGCAAAAGCCCAGGTGATGCCAAGAAGGAGGAACAGGGCCAGAATGGTGGAAGTGTTGCTCTTAATGGAACTCTTGTCTTGGGCTTTTCCTGCTTTTGGCATTAGAACGATCTGCCTTACAGTTACAATGAATACACTCAGAGTGAAGACGAACACTACAGCATAATAACCAATGTTGACCCCCTGGTGGACACCAGCATCAGAGATCCAGCACCTGAAAATTGGGAGTACAACGTGATCCTCTGATGAAGATGTTTGTGTTTTATCCAAGAAATCTATTATCAGATTTACAGACTTACATTGTTGCTGCTTTCCCCTCATTTGTATTAATATTAATAGAATTATATTTCTGGGAGGCAAGAAGAGCGATCACCACCACAGCCGGTATGACTAAAGAGAAGATTAGGAATATAAATTCTCCTGTGATTATTATTCATAATATGAGAGCATAAGTATCATTTTTGGCTCAGGTCTCTTACCCCATCCTGTGATGCAAATCTTCAGCATGTAATGTTTCACTTCAGTGCAGATTCGACGTAGACTGAGGTACAAGTGTAAAGCCTGCATGAAGAACCAGGTAAAAGTGGCCAACATCCCGTAGTGCAGAACTGCTGCTATTGCCACACATGCACCTTTGATACCCAGATTTGAAATGCTCTCATTGGTCAAGAAGGACAAGTTCAGGATCAACATGGCGACAAAGAGGTTCATCAGAATCTTTGTTGCTTCGCTTGCTTTCCCCTTTCTGTGGAGCAAATTAGTGTGCGTAAGAAAAAGGACATTACTGAGGTAAAAATCCAAACCCCAAACTGCCTCGGATCTCTTACCTGACGAGAACGTGCATGAAGAGACCGACGATCAAGAAAAAGAGCGACAGTCCACAACCGATTGAAGTGATGTAGGTCAGAGAATTAACATCAGAAGCGCTAATGTTTGCAGGTGGAGGTGACTAGGTTCAAATAGTTATGTGTCAGTATGTGCTGTAAAAAAATCATTTCTTATTTCCTATACAGCTGTCTTACCATGAGTATGGCAAAAAAGGTTAGATGTGTGCACTGGCAGGTGATGCTGTTATTGGTCTCCACTGTTTGACAGCCATCTGTGATCCAGAGTGATTTCCCTGTTGGACAGCAGCAATACAAAGAAGTAACTGTTAAAGACAGACTTTATCACAGTAATCAGTGTGTGCGCAAAATGTGACTGAACACTTCAAAGGTCTTTAATTCCTGTGGTTTTCATATAAAAATAAGATATATATATAGAGAGAGAGATCTATTTGGGGTTTTTTACCGTTTGCATCTGTGCTGTTTCCATCCCAAGACATGCAAGAAGCATTCGCTCCTTTCTTTATCAAAATAGAAAATGAAAATCAGAATAAGTTTTCCTCTGAACTTAAAAATGATCATTATTTCTGTTATGACATCACACTTACCTTGTCCACATTACTGTACTGAATCTCGATGGGTTGTGAAAGGTTTTGTATTTTTGCCCCCATTTCTATTCCCACTATCTCACTGTTTAAATAGTATTTACTGCTGTCATCCTGTTAAGATTAAAATATTGTTAACAGATCAGGTTTGGTCAATATGTTTATACATATGAAAAGTAAGTTATTAGTTGAGCTGTACTATTACCGCATGCATTTCTGGAAACAACAGAATTCCAAGAAATGATCCATTTCTCTCCACCGCCATTTTGCTGGCCTCTTTAGGAATTTTCATTAAAAGAAATGGGCCTGTAAAATTGCTGTTTTCTCCTTTAACAATCTTTCAAAATGAGAAATGTTTATCAGCAAAAACAATTATAAAATAATGATGTCATGCATATGTATTATACAAATTAAAACTAATATATGCAAATTAGCATTAAAGTATATTTTGTATTTCATCAGAATGTTCAATAAATACAGTAATTTTCACAGAACTCAAAAATTTAAATTTTCTGGCAATTATTCCATGCCTCAGACTTTAGAGAGTTAGTAATCCACAGTCTTAAAATTGTGTCACGCTCTTTTATCAAACACCTTACCATCACGCCAGCGTTTTTTGTGAAGGCAAAGTTCATGTTGGCTTGATTTTCCTGGGAGAGTTTGGCAATCACTCCTGTGATGTTGCCCATCTTGATTGTTGCTGTGCCGGAATTATCCATCAGTTCAAGGACAAAGGATAGATTTTTCATGACGTCTCTGTAACATGGAGACAGTTAGTTTCTTAAAGTAGATTTCAAAAGTGCACAATATTGCAAAAATATTTCTATGAAAACTGAGATATCTACACTAGGTTAGGAATGGTATGGTTGATGGAAATGTCAATAGTGTCATTGTCATTGCTGGCGGTTGTTGTGGATGGTTTTGGGTTGCATGACACATTCCATGTGTCATTATCACTCACGACATATTCTGTTTTATGTAAATGTGCACAAAGTATGCAAACACACACACACACACAAACACAAGTGGGCTGTTGTTACACTTGCTAACATTAAATATTTGTTTTTAACTGATTTGATAAACAAATAAATATACCTGTGAGAAGGTTTTCACAAAAGCTCCCTTTGCTTAGTCTAATATTCATACTCATATTCTTCATACCTTGAACACATAAAAGTATCAAATTAGAACTTGTGCACTGTCACTGCTGTCACATTGTTTCATGTAGAAATTAAGAAGAGGTTTGTGAATTTACTTTCATTCAAGCAACGGTGGATGTTATAAAGAAAACCTGCAACAAGATAGAAAGTGCATCAGATCATTGGTTGGAAACCTTTTCAAACTGAGAAATAAACTGAAAATTTTGACCACTGTGCACAAACTCACTTCTTAGAGGCTTACCAGGGCTGCTTTTGTTGTAGAGCTGGGATGGCATACATGAAAAATTATGCTCTGGATCCTTCATCACCACAATATCTTGCTTGGATAAAATCTCTTCAGTTAAATTTAGCCTGTATTTACCTTGACTATCTATTTTTACTTCAATATTGCAGTTGAAATCCGTGTCGTTACAACACTCTAAGAAAAATTTAAAGCACAAACACATTTAGCAAATAACCAAGACAAATGTTTTTCCCCAACAGCTTGAAAGCAAACAAAAATGAAAAGCTAAAAATTAGATAACTGTACCTGCACGTGTATTATTTGGTTGGATGTTGAAACACAGCCTAATTCCTTTCTCCTCGATGTAGATAGTTTCTAAATTAAAATATAAAACCCCAGATTACTAAGTTTGTCCTTTAACCTAATGATGATTTTTTTCCTGTATTGTTTTTAACTTACTTGATGGAAAATATGAATCAGCTAGTGTTTTGGGACTGATAAAGAGGGTATTATTGGGTTTGCAGTCTCCATTTGTGCCTAAAAAATTTAAATGTAAAAATATGAGAAAAATATTTTGAGAAATACTGGTTTCTTTTAAGCTAGATTTTGTTATTTACCTTTGCTGTACAACAGAAGCATTAGCTCCACGGCAAACATCAGGCAATGGTTTACATCCAATGGTAACATTATCCTAAGGAGAAAAGGGAGCCTGCAAATGAAAATGGAGCAAGCTTACTTATCACAACCTAAAACTTAATAAGTTCCAGCTTCTATTTCCCAAATGAGAATATGTTCTGCGTTGTTGAGTTTCACAGCAACCTGAACTTACAGTCATTATTTTTACTGACAAATATACCTTTGAGATCTTCCTCTTTACTTTGACTTGCAAATAAACTGGTCCCCCTTTATAAATTATATGTTTCCTCAGAAAAAAACTGTCAGAATGCTACTTTTTTTCCCCATGGGCTGGACTGTAGGTCTGAACATAAATGCTCCAGTAATACTTTATCCCTTGCACTGATATGGAATCTAAAGAATGTGCAGTTTTTAAAATGTATCTGTGCTCATTTCAGGTTGGATGAAAAACAGGAAGTCATCACTCTGATTGTACTAACCTTCTAGGTATCGGCAGGTTTCTAAAGATGTGCAGTGTATAGGATTATTTACAGTTGTAGTCAGATGTTTACATACGTTCATCAGGGGCTTGAATGTTTATGCAACAGACATCTTACTTTAAAATATAAGATTTGAGTGCACAAATTATGATTTTATTTTGGATTTTTTTCTAATCCACAAAATGTCAAAACTATACATACATTCTAATATATGTACGTACGCCCAGTAATATTTGGTTTAATGTGACGTGGCAAGTTGCACCTCAGTGGCATGCTTTTGGTACCCATTAACAAACATTCTTCTTGGCAGTGTTGGCAGAGTTAATTTAAATCTGTTGGTTCCCTGGCATGGGCCTGGCTTTTAAGCGTACAATGGTGTGAAAAAGTGTTTGCACCTTCCTGATTTCTTAGTTTTTCACATATTTGTCACACTTACATGTTTCAGATAATGAAACATATTTTAATATTAGACAAAGGTAACCTCAGTAAATACAAAATGCATTTTTAAAATGATGATTTCATTGATTAAGGGAGAAAAGTTATACAAACCTACTTTGTCCTTTGTGAAAAAGTAATTGCCTCTCTTGTTAAATCATGAATTAACTCTGATTAATTACCTCTTTTTGAAAGCTGAGTTCAGTTTCACTAAACACACTTAAGCCTGATTACTGAAGCTGTTTGATTCAAAATAAGAAAGAGATTGGACAAAAATCGCCTGCATGGCAGAGTCAAGCAGACCATTTCAGAAAAGGAACATCGTTGTAACGGTAGAATATGGTGGTGGCAGTGTGATAGTCTGGGGTTGTTTTGCTGCTTCAGGACCTGGAAGACTTGCTGTGGTACATTAAACCATGAATTCTCCTCTCTACAAAACATCCTGAAGGAGAATATCCAGTTATCTGTTCATGACCTCAAGCTGAAGCGTCCTTGGGTTCTGCAGCAAAACAATGATCCAAAACATGCCAGCGAGAATGACTTAAGAAAAACGAAGTGAAGACTTTGGAGTGGCCTAGTTAAATTCCGTATCTGAATCAAGATGCTGTGGCATGACCTTAAATAAGTGGTCCATGCTTGAAAATCCATTATGACCAGAGATGGGCAGTAACGGCAGTTACTTGTAACGCATTACTGTAATCCGATTACTTTTTTCAGGTAACGAGTAAAGTAAGGGATTACTATTGCAAAAACGGTAATTAGATTACCGTTACTTTCCCGTAGGAACGCTGCGTTACTGCGTTACTAAAACCGTGATTTTTTTTGCGAGAATGTCTCATGACAGTGACGTAAGCGAGCGCAACATTCGTGACAACAGCTGTGTGCAGATCAACAATGGATAATATATCGAGTGCAGGAGAGAGTATGAGCGTGCAGCGTTTAAAGCGTGGAAGTACTGACCTTATTTCGAGTTTGATTCCATAAAAAGTGACAAAAACATTAGTGTCCGTTGTGCGTGGGAAGAAAACTTCTTTTTACAGCAAAAAAAACCCCTAAACTTCCAAGCAAGCACCGAGTGCGCTACCATGTAATGGGAAATTCACAGAGAAACTCTGCTGCGGCACACCTGCACCAGGGCAAACCTCCGCCTACCCCACTCCTGCTTTACAGGTGAAAATAGAGCAACAGGACCGCTAGTCTTTGATTTTATTTATTTTCTGCTGTGTTTTACATGCATCTAGGGATGGGTATCGAAAACCGGTTCTTGTTGAGAACCGGTTCCCACTGTTTCAATTCCTTGGAATTGTTTGCCATTTTTGCAAACGATTCCCTTATCGATTCCAGTCGCCCCAAATGACGTCACCACGTTGCGGAGCGTCATTTACCTGGCAGGAAACATGGTGGCTCAAACACTCAAAAGTTTGATTATACTTTACGAGAACGAATGACAACAGGGCAACTTGCAATACTTGCAAAGTAGATATTTCATTTAAGGGAGGAAACACTACGAATATGCAAAAGCATTTGCTCACAAAACACGCGATAACCTTAAATGAATGTCAAGCGCAGATTACTAGAACTACGTTTTACTAGCAGACCGAAAGTGTTACTGACGGGAATCTACAGCGTCTTGAGCTGAATTAAGACTTCAGAAGTCATTTGTGATGTTGAATGTATTACATGTATAAGAACAAGAGTCATATTGGTATTTTTTTTGTAAAACAAAGGGGGGCCTAGCAAAAAAAGTTTGGGAACCACTGGTCTAATTCATTAGTGCAGCATTACTGGATCACCTCAGTTTGAAGTGATATAATATGATATACAACTATCACAGTGTTTAACTACCATAATAATTCTTAGGGTACTGAGTGCATGCTTAATTAGATTTCTTTTTTAACATACTGCTCCATTGCTATGTTTGACAGGCTGAAGTTGTCGGGTCACCTCCTAAATCGACCATCTCTTACAGGTGTTTTGTGCCAGAAATGGAGTGTCCACTGAAGACTGAAGATACTGAATCTCTACACCTTGCCATTGATCCCTCTTGTGCCTTCATCTAGACAAGAGACATTAACTTAACCACTCTCACATGCTCTGTACCTACATCACATTCCCTGACAGTCGTAGCTTGGCTCATCTGGGTGAAATTATAAGAATGTGTTATTTTGCAAAGTGCTCTCCAGGGTTCCACACCTTCTTCTGAAATATAAGAACTTCTCCTGGTTTTAATGGCACTTTGGATTTCCTTACTTTCTGTTCCACTCCCAACCCCAAATAGATGCTGACAAGCTGACACAGTAACATGGAAGAGGGAAAGAAGTTGGAAAGGACTACTACAAATAAACCTAATGCCTAACAATGAAAAATGTAAAATAACAACAATAATAATAATAAAGATAAAAGATGAAGTAACAAGTTTTTAGTTTATTCCAAATGATCATCCAGATGTCTGTGACATGTGATGACAAACACCATAATGGAAGGCCTTTGTCATCTCATGCTTAAACTCATCATATATTTTTGCATATGCTGAACAGGCAGTCAGACATGCTGTAACTGTGGGGTAGAAAACTGCATGAACACCATATGGCAGGGGTCTCAAACTCCAGTCCTCGAGGGCCGCTGTCCTGCAACTTTTCCATGTGTCCCTGTTGCAACACACCTAGTAGGTCATTACCAAGACTAAAGAACTTGACTGCATGCTGAGTTGGCAATTCAGCCATTTGATTCATGTTACAGAAGCTCATGAGTGAATGAACATGGTGCAATAAAAGTATTTTTAGAAGTATATGTTTCCAAATACATACATTTACTTAAATTTACTTGAGTGGGCTAAGGGGTTGCCACCTCAGCATGCAGTCAAGTTCTATAATCTTGCTAATGACCTACTAATTGTATTCAGGTGTGTTGTACCAGGGACACATGGAAAAGTTGCATGACACCGGCCCTTGAGGACTAGATTTTGAGCCCCCTGTCATACGGAATATGACAGGTGTGGTTGAACTGCATGAAGACTCTGAAGTTTCTCTTCTCTTCTGGCAGGACAGGAATGTGGCCTTGTCAGGCTCTTCACCTTTTCAAAGACAAAGCAGTCATTTAGATAAAATATTAGATATTGTTTACCTGTAAATGCACAAAGAGAATTTAGAAATGTAATTATTGTCAAGAGTGAACAAGCACTGATAGTGTAATCTACAGCTGTGGCCAAGCGTTTAGAGAATGAGAAGTGTTGTTTGTTTATTTACAAAGTTTGCTGTTTCAGTGATAGTTGTATATCATATTATATCACTTCAAACTGAGGCGATCCAGTAATGCTGCACTAATGAATTAGACTAACTATTCACTTTAGCTAAAGTTATTAAGTTAGCTAAAGAGTTGGGATGCTGTGTAAGACATAAATAAAGCTAAAATACAAAGGTTTGGACACCGTTTTGCATGTTTCCCTACTGTAGGGGTCTCTGCAAGCATACAGGGCTCTGAGAGGGAGAAGATGACAACTCTGGAATTCTACTAGAAACAGTCGATCATATTTGTTTGTCAAAGCTGAATCCAGGGCAAACTACGCTAAATTACCGTTTTTAGCTAACAGCTACAATAAGCATAAAAGTTACTTCCCGTCAGTAACACTTTCGGTCCGCTAGAAAAACGTAGTTCTATTAATCTGCGCTCGAACCGGAACCGGATGTAAGTTCCAAAAAACTGAATTTTGGAACTGAAATTGAATTGTAGAACTGAAACTGAATGGTGAGAAGTGAATCTGAAATTATTCGAGAGCTGAATTTTTAAAGGATAAAATACGGTTTCAAAGCAAATGAATTCATTTTCAAAACATAAAATTCAATTTCAATTTAGTGATGATCATTTTCAAACCAATAAATTGAATTTCAAATTAGGATAATTCATATTCAGTTTTTAAAAGCCTTTATTCAAGTTACAATTCAGATTCAATCCTAGCAATTCAAATTCAAATTTAACTTATTCAAATTCAGTTTCTGATGGCACAGATTTCTGCCCATAAATGTCACCGAGCAGTGACTAAGTTTGTGGTAAAAGGCTTGCACCCATTTGCCACAGCAGATGCCCCCAATTTTCGGTAAGTGAATGTGTTTAGGCAGGGACATTACTGGATATTCTTGTGTAATTGCTACAGAATAGTTTATGTTATACTTTGTTATTGCTACAGAAGAATATTTATTTAATTATTATACATTTACAATTTTTTTTCCTGGGGACCCTGTGACACCCCATTGAAGAGCCATAGGCTGTGGATTTCTTAAGATCTCACTGTTGGGTTTGTAAGGCCATGTTACTCCTAAATTTCTATCTTGTTCAAAGAGAAGATATAAAACAAAGTTCTAACAAACAAAGTTAGTGTTCTCCTTTTTAAAAAGAATCGATAAGAGAATCGATAAAGAATCGAAACGTTAAACAGAATCGAAAATGGAATCGGAATCGTGAAAATCTTATCAATACCCATCCCTACATGCATCTATTTGAAAGAGTGAGCGTAAACACAAAAACCTATTTTATTTTATGTGCTGGAATGTGCAGAAAATAGGTTTAAAAGTAAATTAATTCTTCCAGTCAGAGAATGTTGGATATAATAATTTTTTGCTTGATGCATAAAGTTAAAAGTTTAAAACTAATAAAACAAGTTTTAAAAAGAGAGTTTTCCATTTGATTACATTTTGTATGATGGATTATGCAGAAAAAGTAGAATTGGGCTGAAAGATCTATCGCTTTATCACCTATTCAGGTTGTAAATCGTGTTGTGGAGGTATGTAATAACGACAGGAGAGGTCTCAGTGTCTCACTCCAACTTTATTAACTGACTCTCAGAACCTCACATATATTAAGCGCCAAAATCTCCACCCCAGCACTTCCCTTCAACTTGGGTGTGAGTGGAGCCACCTGGTGGTCCGCCACACATACCCCCCCCTGAACACACAGTTAAGTCTCTATTCAGTCCAGGACCCTGGGCCTAAGCAAACGACCCGAACGACTGAACCTGGGAGGGAGAGAACAGGCAGAGGAAGGTCCATCCTGTGAACGAGGCTGGTGAAGGCGAGCAGGAAAGGCAGGAGGAGGCTCAAACGCCGGTGGTCCGGGGGTAGTCCTGGGGGGAAAACCAGAGTCTGTCAACCCCATCGAAGGAGGGCGGCCACGGCGAGGGGCCTGGGCCGGCACTACATTACTGTCCGGAAGAACATGTGCAGGTTTAAGTCTAGATATGTGCGGTACAATCATTTCACACTGTAAAAAGAGCAGTTTGAAGAAATCATTAATAACCAAAATTTAAAGAAAAGCATAATCTTTTATTTTAAGACTTTATTGTGTATACACATCATTTTTCCCCACAATACTTTACTTATATGTATGAAATATTGTGTCCTGATCAAATAGAAAAAAAGTTATTACAATATTTCCATTTACTACTACAATAAAACCACAAAAATGAGAACTAAAAAAGCCAATCAGAAGATTTCTGAATGAAAAATATATTAACATAGTAAAAAGTCATTGAACAAATCAGACCTTAATTTACCTAAATATGGTAAATTTTAAAGAATTGCTATAATTTTTATTTCAAAAAAGCTATTTTATAAATAAATACTAATGATTAACTTGACAAAAAAATCTACCACAAGCAAAGGAGTTTGTCAAAATACACTGAACATATTTAACTCTTTATTGTCATTGCACAGTTGGGTACAACAAAATTGTCCCACTGTGATACTAAAATAAGGCAGGCAAAACACAATAAATAAGTAACATATACACAAAATAAAAAATAAAATATGTAGTGCAGAGAAAGAAAAAGGGAGATAATCCTATCCATATGCTTGTAAAATACGGTACATTTTAAAGAATAGTTTCAACATCCGAATAACTTCAGGGATCATATCACTATAGGTAGTGTTGAGCTCATGTCTTGTTTGCCAGTTGAGCTTCCCCCACAGTGGATGCTGTTGTCTTCAAATTGTGGGACAATTTCAGAATAGTGAATAAAGAATAAAGAATAATGATCCTCACCATAAATTTAATGCCTAGCTTTTACATCTGAAAAGGCACCATCAATCCTGAGAGGTATGTAAAGGTTTTATATCAACATGTTATCCCATGCAGACATCATCTTTTTCAAGGAATTGCTTGGATATTTCAACAAGAGAATGCTAAGATTATTAAATAGCATTTTTCTACTCTCCCGGGGTACTCAAAGCACTCAATGCAACATGCACCATTCACACAAGCACTATCTTCTATGCTTTAATCTCTGCAGGAGTTTGCTTCATTCTTTATGAATTCTTTTTCTTCTTTATGGCCACTGTCTGCCAGATGCAGATTTGCATGCAGCTCAGTGTGCCCTCGAGGAGCAGGTACTGCACATGGATCAGACATACCCGGACACTGTCATTATGGCTCTTGGGGACTTTAACAAAGCCAATCTGAGCCAGGAACTTCCCAAATATAAACCGTATATTAAATGCCCGACCAGAGAGGAGAGGACACTGGACCAGTGTTGCCCTGCACTGCACTCGAACTTTCTGACCACGTCATGATCCATCTGATCCCTACGTACAGACAGAAGCTGAAGCTCTCCAAACCTGTCATGAGGACTAAAAAACTGTGGAGCAACGAGGCTGTGGAGGAGCTTCGCACGTGTTTGGAGTCTACAGACTGGGACACAATGAGGGCTGTTTCTAACAGCTTGGATGAGTTTACGGACACTGTCACCTCCTATATCCACTTCTGCAAGGACAGCATTGTGCCATCACGCACCAGGGTGAGTTATAACAATGACAAACCCTGTTTTACTCCTAAACCCAAAAAGCTGTGGCTTGAAAAGAGAAAGGCATTCAGAAGCGGAGACAGGGACTGCTACAGAGAGGCCAAGTACAGGTTCACTAAAGAAGTGGACATTGCTAAACATCAGCACTCTGAGAAGATGCAGCAGCAGATCTCAGAGAATGGCTCGGCCCCTGAGTGGAAAAGTTTTAGGAATATGAAAGACTTTTTGGACAAAAATTCAGTTCTTTCCCAACATCAGTCAGGATTCAGAAAACAACACAGCACAATAACTGCTGCTATTAAAGTGGTTAATGACATTGTTGATTCGATGGACTGCAAAAAATACTGTGCTGCTCTTTTTCTTGACTTGTCAAAGGCTTTTGATACAGTTGACCATGCTATTTTATTAAATAGACTAAACAATATTGGTCTATCTGTAAATGCTGTAAGTTGGTTTTCAAATTACTTGTCAGCAAGAAAACAGTGTGTCCATGCTGCTGGGTCTTCTTCCTCTTTTCTCCCAGTATCCAAAGGAGTTCCGCAGGGCTCCATATTAGGGCCATTGCTATTTTCTGTTTACATAAACAACCTTTGTGATAATTTGTCAAATGCAGCATTTCATCTTTATGCAGATGATACAATTATTTATTGTTCATCCCCTTCAATAGCACAAACCCTGCAATTTCTGCAGTCTGCCTTTGATGTTGTTCAGTCCCATTTAACTCAACTTAAGTTGGTGTTAAATCCAGAGAAATCCAAGCTCATGTTATTCTCAAATGGCAAAGAGTTGTTAGCTACATCTCCTAAGATTAAAACAATTCAAGGATCTGAAATTGAAATGGTCACATCTTACAAGTATCTAGGGATCATTATAGATCAGAATTTGTCATTTAAGACTCACATTCAAAGGCTTGTGTCGAAGTTAAAACTAAAACTAGGTTACTTTTTTAGAAACCAATCCTGTTTCTCCCTCCAAGTGAGAAAACATTTGATTCGTGCAACCTTTTTACCTTTATTGGATTATGGTGACCTGCTTTTTATGAATGCACCTGCCCACTGCCTAAAGAGGTTGGATACTGTGTACCATTGTGCTTTACGTTTTATTACTGGCTATGGAAATCATGTACATCATTGTTCTTTGTATGCTGCTGCTAAATGTCCATCTTTGCATATTCGCAGACTCTCCCATTGGTTGATCTTTATCTATAAATCTCTCCTTGGGCTGGTTCCATCTTATTTATGTGTTTATATGTGTAAAAACCACAACCAATACAACCTTCGTTCGAACAAAATCATACAATTGATTGTCCCAAAAATCAGAACAGAATTGGGGAAAAGGGCTTTTAAATACGCTGCCCCTGCTTCCTGGAATAATCTGCAGAAGGAACTGAAATTATCAGAATTGGTTACCTTGGGAGAGTTTAAGTCTGTCTTAAAGGAACGAGAGAACAGCTCTTTTACTCAGTGTGATTGTTTTTAATGTACTCTTAATTTGATCTGTTATTGTATATTTTACACATGTTTGTATGGGATATTGTATGTGTTTTAAATGTTATATACCTATGTGGTATGTGACTTTTGTTGCCATGATGCCAGGTCTCTCTTGGAAATGAGATTTTTAATCTCAATTAGATTTTTTACCTGGATAAATAAAGGATTAATTAATAAAATATCACTTGTAGTGATGGGTCGGTCGTGAACGAAATGGCTCTTAGAGCCGGATCTTTGAAGTGAACGATGCGAGCCGGCTCCTTATTGGGAGCCGTGGGGTTTTTTTTTCTTTCTCTTGCCCTCTCTTTCACTTTATGCTGCAAGTCACCCTTGTGTTTGCGCTGAGCAGAGACAGCAAACAGAGCCTTGTGTTTGCGCCCCTCCCTGAGCTGAGGGGGCGGGGGCGGTAGTTACACTCGCAACAGCAGTAGCACCAGTGTTGCCAACTTAGCGACTTTGTCGCTATATTTAGCGATTTTTCAGACCCCCTTAGCGACTTTTTTTCTAAAAAGCGACTAGCGACAAATCTGGCGACTTTTTCTGGTGTTGTTGGAGACTTATTTATGACGACTTTTTAACGTGAAAGCGGGTTTCGCTTTTACTCTCAACAAGCAGCGGGTGCTGCCGTGGGTACCTCGCCCGTTCCAAAGCGCTCACGGGCGGAGAATAGTCCTCCCCCAGCTGCTATCAGGGCAGAAGATGTTCACACCTATGCATCCAAACTGCAAATGAATCGCGCATGAGCGAAGCCGCTGCTCCCGCACTGACTGTAATGCAGTCAGTTCTTCTTTTACTGTTATGCTGTTTTGTGGATCACGAGGTTTAAAACTACTTATACACACACACACACACACAAAGTAACTCCACCAGAGTGCCTATTTCGGGTCACTTTTGCCGGTCCAAGCCCGGGTAAAGGAGCAGGGTTGGAATTGTGACATTAAAAAAAACAATAATTGCTAAAATAAATTTAATTTGTAGTTATAAATACATTCTAAATGCATTTAGGACGTTCTTTACTCACTTTATGTCTCTTCCATGATGTTATTTCTCTCTCCAACAATGTAGGTTACAATTATATTAGCATGACCAATTATGCAAATTAGGCAATGACGTCATTTAGCGACTTTTAGGACAGCCAATAGCGATTTTCCTTACTGAGGAGTTGGCAACACTGAGTAGCACACAACTAGAGCAGGAAGGAGAGGGAAAGAAAGAGAGCCGGGAGCAACAACAAGAGACAACACCGTCACATTGGAAAGGTACAGTAAAGAAAATGAGTGACACCAAGAAAAGAAGCAAAGTCTGGAGGCATTTCAATCTTATTGACAAAACAAAGGCAGAGTGTAGAGTCTACAAGAAAAGGATATCATATAGAGCCGGCTCCACAAACAACATGCACAGGCACCTAAGAACTGTCCACCCACCAGTGCAATGGGAAGATAAAACGCAGTCAGTTGACTGTGATATTAATATTTCTAAATGCCAACCTTTCCCTTAATTAAAGATCTGGGCGTTCTTTTCCCCCCCTTTTTTTCCCATATTTTAGTTTATATTTAATTGTGTTGTGGTTTGCAGTGTTTTGTGTTGTTTCACTTTAAATTTGTTTAAAAGGAAAAAGCTTAAAATTTAAGTAGTTAAAAGTTGAAATGTATGAAATGTAAATAGTTGGTTTTTGTATTTTATAATTTATTTGTTACATTTTATGTGGAGTGAATAAATAAAAGTATATTTACAGTGGCCCCTAGAGACAAAGCACGTACAAACTCCAAAACACAACGAAAGTGCTCCAGGATGCTAGGGGCCGTGTTGAGCTTTTGTTACCTAGTGGCTACACAAGCCAGGAAGTACCAACAATCGGTTTGGGTATGTGGTAGTAACAGGTAAATGACGTCTTTTTTTTAAATTATTTGAATATACATATACATATATGAGTGTTTGTGTATTAATACAAAAACAATAGACATATGCACTCGATTGTGTAATTTAAGTGATCTAGGTAGCTCTGTTTTGGAAGTTCAGTTAACACTAGAAATGAGTTTTTACGTGCTTTGGAATTTCTAAGTGCTTTGGAGTTTGTACGTGTTAATAACTATTTATATATAAAGAAAACCACGTTTTTTTTACATTACTAATTCCTTTTGTGCATAATTTTATATTGTTGTTGATAATGAATTAATTAAAGCAACAAAACAACCTAAAGAGCCGGCTGGGAGCCGAAAGAGCCGGCTCCTTTTAGTGAGCCGAGCCGAAAGAGCCAGTTCTCTAAAAAGAGCCGGAAATCCCATCACTAATCACTTGCTCTTGGCCAACACCCTTAATGACTTTTATTGCCTTTTTGATGAGCCATCAACCAGCCTTCACACGTCCACCTGCCCCAACAATAGATACACTTTGGACACTCATCCCACCCACCTCCCCAGTTTCACCCACAAGACTTCACCCACATCACACCCCTCCTCACCACACTAGTGATGTGTCGGTCGCGAGCGAAATGGCTCTTAGAGCTGGCTCTTTGACGTGAACGACGCGAGCCGGCTCCTTATCACGAGCCGTGGTTTTTTTTCTTTCTCTCACCCTCTCTCTCACTTTTTTTCTGCTTCACTCCGCATGCGAGCCTTGTGCTTTACGCTGGGAAGAGGGGGGAGGAGCGGTAGTTACACTCGCAGTAGCACAGGAACAGAGCGGGAGGGAGAGAGAGAGAAAGAGTCAGGGACAACAACGTCACATTAGAAAGGTATAGTAATCATCCACAACTATTTTCAGTTGCAGATGATAAAGGATTCAGAAAGTTTATTCATGCAGGTCCATATGACAGAGAATGTGCATCTTCTTTTTGTTTTCATATTTTAATTTATATTTAATTGTGTTGTTGTTTGCAGTGTTTTGTGTTGTTTCACTTTAAATTTGTTTAAAAGGAAGAAGCTGAAAATTGAAATAGTTAAAAGTTGAACTGTGAATAGTTCGTTTTTGTATTATATGATTTGTTTATTACATTTTATGTGGAGTGAATAAATAGAGACAAAGCATGTACAAACTTCAAAACACGTAAAAACTCCAAAACACGTACAAAAGACAACAGAAGTGCTCCAGGATGCTAGGCGCAGTGTTGAGCTTTTGTTACCTAGTGGCTACACAAGCCAGCAAGTACCAACGACTGGATTTGGTGTGTGGTAGTAACAGGTAAATTAACTTTTTTTTTTTTTTTATTATTTGAATATATATGAATGCTTGTGTATAAATACACAAACCATACAAGTATGCTTTCAATTGTGTAATTTAAGTGATCTAGGTAGCTGTGTTTTGGAGTTTGTACGTGCTTTTTGGAGTTTGTACGTGCTTTGTCTCTAGGGGCCACCGTAAATATTTATATATAAACATATATAAATAAAACCACTTTTTTTTACATTAGTAATTCCTTTTGTGCATAGTTTTATATTATTGTTAATAATAAATTAATTAAAGCAACAAAACAACCTGAAGAGCCGGTTCGGAGCCGAAAGAGCCGGCTCTTTTTAGTGAGCCGAGCTGAAAGAGCCGGTTCTCTAAAAAGAGCCGGAAATCCCATCACTACACCACACACCTATGAGGATCTCACTCCACTTTCTCCCACTACAACCCCTGATATTTATGAAGCAGATGTCAGGTAATATTTTAAGAGCCTGAATGCTCGAAAAGCTCCTGGCCCAGACTGTGTGTCTCCTGCCTCTCTCAGACACTGAAAATGACCTGGCCCCAGTGTTTTCTGGCATTTTCAACTCCTCACTGCAGACTTGTCATATGCCTGCCTGCTTTGTCCTCCACCATAGTCCCTGTCCACAAGACGCCAAGGATCACTGGACTAAATGACTACAGATCTGTGGCTCTGACATCTGTGGTCATGAAGTCATTTGTGTCTGGTTCTCTCCTATTTTGAGGCCCTCACACCCCCTTCCTTGACACCCAGCAGTTTGCATACAGAGCCAACAGGTCTGTCAACAAGGCTATCAACATGGCTCTACACTTCATCCTGCAGAATCTGGACTCCCCAGGAACCTACACGAGGATCCTGATTGTGGACAGCTCTGCCTTCAATACCATTCTTCCACACCTTGTCAAAGGCAACACGCCTTTGACAAGGTGTTTACCACTTTGACAAGTGGTAAACATGGCCCTGTCCCAACTTTTTGAGAGGTGTTAGGACCGTCAAATTGAAAATGTCCTTATCTTTGACATGTTTCACTTTCCCAATTTAACATTTTACACCTTAACATCCTGACATGTTTACGATTGTGGTTGTGTATTCTGACTGAATCACAGCCTTCTATGAATTATTTGGAGTGAGTAAGACAAGTTCTCTGTTAAAATATAAAAGCATAGGAACAAACATAGAGTCGTGCTCTGAAATGACTTCCAGAGTCTCAATCTCTAGTCCACATGAGTATTTGTGTCAAAGACGGTAAACCGGGTTAGAGATTTCATGTCAGAAAAGCCATTCAGCGGAGAGCACATGGGAAGAATGACCAAGTTGTTTCTACACAGAGCAACCTGCTGGAACTATATGAAATAAAATGCTGCCCTCTTGTGTCAAAATATGGTAAAACAGCAAGCCTTATGCATAAGGAGACGTTACAGCTGTGTTTGATGTAGCTGTGCTGCTACTTTGTGTGTGGATTTTGCCGTCTCCAATAATCTTGCTGGATTTATAATAGTAGATGAACAGGAAGAAACCTATAAAAATAAAGAAGAAGGTTAAGAACTTTTAATCCAATAAAGAATGAAGTCAGCTCACTGTGACAGTTTTAGATTTACCTTGAAAGGAGTTGAGGATGGTAAAGATGTAGTAGGAAGCGATGAGCAAAGGTCCGTAGCTGAAAAAAGCAAAAGCCCAGGTGATGCCAAGAAGGAGGAACAGGCCCAGAATGGTGGAAGTGTTGCTCTTAATGGAACTCTTGTCTTGGGCTTTTCCTGCTTTTGGCATTAGAACGATCTGCCTTACAGTTACAATGAATACACTCAGAGTGAAGACGAACACTACAGCATAATAACCAATGTTGACCCCCTGGTGGACACCAGCATCAGAGATCCAGCACCTGAAAATTGGGAGTACAACGTGATCCTCTGATGAAGATGTTTGTGTTTTATCCAAGAAATCTATTATCAGATTTACAGACTTACATTGTTGCTGCTTTCCCCTCATTTGTATTAATATTAATAGAATTATATTTCTGGGAGGCAAGAAGAGCGATCACCACCACAGCCGGTATGACTAAAGAGAAGATTAGGAATATAAATTCTCCTGTGATTATTATTCATAATATGAGAGCATAAGTATCATTTTTGGCTCAGGTCTCTTACCCCATCCTGTGATGCAAATCTTCAGCATGTAATGTTTCACTTCAGTGCAGATTTGACGTAGACTGAGGTACAAGTGTAAAGCCTGCATGAAGAACCAGGTAAAAGTGGCCAACATCCCGTAGTGCAGAACTGCTGCTATTGCCACACATGCACCTTTGATACCCAGATTTGAAATGCTCTCATTGGTCAAGAAGGACAAGTTCAGGATCAACATGGCGACAAAGAGGTTCATCAGAATCTTTGTTGCTTCGCTTGCTTTCCCCTTTCTGTGGAGCAAATTAGTGTGCGTAAGAAAAAGGACATTACTGAGGTAAAAATCCGAACTCCAAACTGCCTCGGATCTCTTACCTGACGAGAACGTGCATGAAGAGACCGACGATCAAGAAAAAGAGCGACAGTCCACAACCGATTGAAGTGACGTAGGTCAGAGAATTAACATCAGAAGCGCTAATGTTTGCAGGTGGAGGTGACTAGGTTCAAATAGTTATGTGTCAGTATGTGCTGTAAAAAAATCATTTCTTATTTCCTATACAGTTGTCTTACCATGAGTATGGCAAAAAAGGTTAGATGTGTGCACTGGCAGGTGATGCTGTTATTGGTCTCCACTGTTTGACAGCCATCTGTGATCCAGAGTGATTTCCCTGTTGGACAGCAGCAATACAAAGAAGTAACTGTTAAAGACAGACTTTATCACAGTAATCAGTGTGTGTGCAAAATGTGACTGAACACTTCAAAGGTCTTTAATTCCTGTGGTTTTCATATAAAAATAAGATATATATATAGAGAGAGAGATCTATTTGGGGGGTTTTTACCGTTTGCATCTGTGCTGTTTCCATCCCAAGACATGCAAGAAGCATTCGCTCCTTTCTTTATCAAAATAGAAAATGAAAATCAGAATAAGTTTTCCTCTGAACTTAAAAATGATCATTATTTCTGTTATGACATCACACTTACCTTGTCCACATTACTGTACTGAATCTCAATGGGTTGTGAAAGGTTTTGTATTTTTGCCCCCATTTCTATTCCCACTATCTCACTGTTTAAATAGTATTTACTGCTGTCATCCTGTTAAGATTAAAATATTGTTAACAGATCAGGTTTGGTCAATATGTTTATACATATGAAAAGTAAGTTATTAGTTGAGCTGTACTATTACCGCATGCATTTCTGGAAACAACAGAATTCCAAGAAATGATCCATTTCTCTCCACCGCCATTTTGCTGGCCTCTTTAGGAATTTTCATTAAACGAAATGGGCCTGTAAAATTGCTGTTTTCTCCTTTAACAATCTTTCAAAATGAGAAATGTTTATCAGCAAAAACAATTATAAAATAATGATGTCATGCATATGTATTATACAAATTAAAACTAATATATGCAAATGAGCATTAAAGTATCTTATGTATTTCATCAGAATGTTCAATAAACAGAGTAATTTTCACTGAACTCAAAAATATGATTTTTCTGGCAATTATTCCATGCCTCAGACTTTAGAGAGTTAGTAATCCACAGTCTTAAAATTGTGTCACGCTCTTTTATCAAACACCTTACCATCACGCCAGCGTTTTTTGTGAAGGCAAAGTTCATGTTGGCTTGAATTTCCTGGGAGAGTTTGGCAATCACTCCTGTGATGTTGCCCATCTTGATTGTTGCTGTGCCGGAATTACCCATCATTTCAAGGACAAAGGATAGATTTTTCATGACGTCTCTGTAACACGGAGACACAGTTTGTTTCTTAAAGTAGATTTCAAAAGTGCACAATATTGCAAAAATATTTTTATGAAAACTGAGATATTTACCCTGGGTTAGGAATGATGTTGTAGGTGGAAAGGTCAATAGTGTAATTGTTATTGGGGGTGGGGGTGATTGTTCTAGATTGTCCGGAAGAGGAGCTGGGGGTGATTGTTGTGGAAGATTTGCTGGAAGAATTGATGCTGGTGGTTGTTGTGGATGATTGTCCAGAAGAGGAGCTGGGGGTGATTGGTGTGGATTGTACAGAAGAGGAGCTGGGGGTGATTGGTGTGGATTGTCCAGAAGAGGAGCTGGGAGTGATTGTTGTGGATTGTCCACGAGAGGAGATGGGGGTGATTGTTGTGGAAGATTCGCTGGAAGAATTGATGCTGGTGGTTGTTGTGGATGATTGTCCAGAAGAGGAGCTGGGAGTGATTGTTGTGGATTGTCCAGAAGAGGAGCTGGGGGTGATTGTTGTGGAAGAGTCGCTGGAAGAATTGATGCTGGTGGTTGTTGTGGATGATTGTCCAGAAGAGGAGCTGGGGATGATTGTTGTGGATTGTCCGGAAGAGGAGCTGGGGGTGATTGTTGTGGATTGTCCAGAAGAGGAGCTGGGGGTGATTGTTGTGGAAGATTCGTTGGAAGAATTGGTGCTGGTGGTTGTTGTGGATGATTGTCCAGAAGAGGAGCTGGGAGTGATTGGTGTGGATTGTCCAGGAGAGGAGCTGGGGGTGATTGTTGCAGAAGATTCGCTAGAAGAATTGATGCTGGTGGTTGTTGTGGATGATTGTCCAGAAGAGGAGCTGGGGGTGATTGTTGTGGAAGATTCGCTGGAAGAATTGATGCTGGTGGTTGTTGTGGATGATTGTCCAGAAGAGGAGCTGGGGGTGATTGGTGTGGATTGTCCAGAAGAGGAGCTGGGGGTGATTGTTGTGGAAGATTCGTTGGAAGAATTGGTGCTGGTGGTTGTTGTGGATGATTGTCCAGAAGAGGAGCTGGGGGTGATTGTTGTGGAAGATTCGCTGGAAGAATTGATGCTGGTGGTTGTTGTGGATGATTGTCCAGAAGAGGAGCTGGGGGTGATTGGTGTGGATTGTCCAGAAGAGGAGCTGGGGGTGATTGTTGTGGAAGATTCGTTGGAAGAATTGGTGCTGGTGGTTGTTGTGGATGATTGTCCAGAAGAGGAGCTGGGGGTGATTGGTGTGGATTGTCCAGAAGAGGAGCTGGGGGTGATTGTTGTGGAAGATTTGTTGGAAGAATTGGTGCTGGTGGTTGTTGTGGATGATTGTCCAGAAGAGGAGCTGGGAGTGATTGGTGTGGATTGTCCAGGAGAGGAGCTGGGGGTGATTGTTGCAGAAGATTCGCTAGAAGAATTGATGCTGGTGGTTGTTGTGGATGATTGTCCAGAAGAGGAGCTGGGGGTGATTGTTGTGGAAGATTCGCTGGAAGAATTGATGCTGGTGGTTGTTGTGGATGATTGTCCAGAAGAGGAGCTGGGGGTGATTGGTGTGGATTGTCCAGAAGAGGAGCTGGGGGTGATTTTTGTGGATTGTCCAGGAGAGGAGCTGGGGGTGATTGTTGTGGAAAATTCGCTGGAAGAATTGATGTTGGTGGTTGTTGTGGATGATTGTCCAGAAGAGGAGCTGGGGGTGATTGTTGTGGATTGTCCAGAAGAGGAGCTGGGGGTGACTGTTGTGGAAGATTCGCTGGAAGAATTGATGCTGGTGGTTGTTGTGGATGATTGCCCAGAAGAGGAGCTGGGGGTGATTGTTGTGGAAGATTCGCTGGAAGAATTGATGCTGGTGGTTGTTGTGGATGATTGTCCAGAAGAGGAGCTGGGGATGATTGTTGTGGATTGTCCAGAAGAGGAGCTGGGAGTGATTGTTGTGGATTGTCCATAAGAGGAGCTGGGGGTGATTGGTCTGGATTGTCCAGAAGAGGAGCTGGGGGTGATTGTTTTGGAAGAGGAGCTGGAAGAATTGGTGCTGGTGGTTGTTGTGGATGATTGTCCAGAAGAGGAGCTGGGAGTGATTGGTGTGGATTGTCCAGGAGAGGAGCTGGGGGTGATTGTTGCAGAAGATTCGCTAGAAGAATTGATGCTGGTGGTTGTTGTGGATGATTGTCCAGAAGAGGAGATGGGGGTGATTGTTGTGGAAGATTCGCTGGAAGAATTGATGCTGGTGGTTGTTGTGGATGATTGTCCAGAAGAGGAGCTGGGGGTGATTGGTGTGGATTGTCCAGAAGAGGAGCTGGGGGTGATTTTTGTGGATTGTCCAGGAGAGGAGCTGGGGGTGATTGTTGTGGAAAATTCGCTGGAAGAATTGATGCTGGTGGTTGTTGTGGATGATTGTCCAGAAGAGGACCTGGGGGTGATTGTTGTGGATTGTCGAGAAGAGGAGCTGGGGGTGACTGTTGTGGAAGATTCGCTGGAAGAATTGATGCTGGTGGTTGTTGTGGATGATTGCCCAGAAGAGGAGCTGGGGGTGATTGTTGTGGAAGATTCGCTGGAAGAATTGATGCTGGTGGTTGTTGTGGATGATTGTCCAGAAGAGGAGCTGGGGATGATTGTTGTGGATTGTCCAGAAGAGGAGCTGGGAGTGATTGTTGTGGATTGTCCATAAGAGGAGCTGGGGGTGATTGGTCTGGATTGTCCAGAAGAGGAGCTGGGGGTGATTGTTTTGGAAGAGGAGCTGGAAGAATTGATGCTGGTGGTTGTTGTGGATGATTGTCCAGAAGAGGAGCTGGGGGTGATTGGTCTGGATTGTCCAGAAGAGGAGCTGGGGGTGATTGTTTTGGAAGAGGAGCTCGAAGAATTGATGCTGGTGGTTGTTGTGGATGATTTTGCAGAAGAGGAGCTGAGGGTGATTGGTGTGGATTGTCCAGAAGAGGAGCTGGGGTTGATTGTTGTGGAAGATTCGCTGGAAGAATTGATGCTGGTCGTTGTTGTGGATGATTGTCTAGAAGAGGAGCTGGGAGTGATTGTTGTGGATTGTCCAGAAGACGAGCTGGGGGTGATTGTTGTGCATTGTCCAGAAGAGGAGCTGGGGGTGATTGGTCTGGATTGTCCAGAAGAGGAGCGGGGGGTGATTGTTTTGGAAGAGGAGCTCGAAGAATTGATGCTGGTGGTTGTTGTGGATGATTGTGCAGAAGAGGAGCTGAGGGTGATTGGTGTGGATTGTCCAGAAGAGGAGCTGGGGGTGATTGTTGTGGAAGATTCGCTGGAAGAATTGATGCTGGTCGTTGTTGTGGATGATTGTCTAGAAGAGGAGCTGGGAGTGATTGTTGTGGATTGTCCAGGAGAGGAGCTGGGGGTGATTGTTGTGGATTGTCCAGAAGAGGAGCTGGGGGTGACTGTTGTGGAAGAGTCGCTGGAAGAATTGATGCTGGTGGTTGTTGTGGATGATTGTCCAGAAGAGGAGCTGGGGATGATTGCTGTGGATTGTCCAGAAGAGGAGCTGGGGGTGATTGTTGTGGATTGTCCAGAAGAGGAGCTGGGGGTGACTGTTGTGGAAGATTCGCTGGAAGAATTGATGCTGGTGGTTGTTGTGGATGATTGTCCAGGAGAGGAGCTGGGGATGATTGCTGTGGATTGTCCGGACGAGGAGTTGGGGGTGATTGTTGTTGATTGTCCAGAAGGGGAGCTGGGGGTGATTGTTGTGGAAGATTCGCTGGAAGAATTGATGCTGGTGGTTGTTGTGGATGATTGTCCAGAAGAGGAGCTGGGGGTGATTGTTGTGGAAGATTCACTGGAAGAATTGATGCTGGTGGTTGTTGTGGATGATTGTCCAGAAGAGGAGCTGGGGGTGATTGTTGTGGATGGTTTTGGGTTGCATGACACATTACATGTGTCATTATCACTAATGACATATTCTGTTTTTCCTAAATATGCACAAAACAAGCAAATGCGCGAAAACGCGCGCACACACACACACACACACACAAGCAGACTGTATTTTTACACTTACTAAAATGAAATATTTGTTTTTAACTAATTTGATAAACAAATAATCATACCCTTGCAAAGTTTTTCACAAAAGTTACCTTTGCTCAGTTTCATATTCATACTCATATTCTTCATACCTTGAACACATAAAAGTATGAAATTAGAACTTGTGCACTGTCACTGCTGTCACATTGTTTCATGTAGAAATTAAGAAGAGGTTTGTGAATTTACTTTCATTCAAGCAACGGTGGATGTTATAAAGAAAACCTGCAACAAGATAGAAAGTGCATCAGATCATTGGTTGGAAACCTTTTCAAACTGAGAAATAAACTGAAAATTTTGACCACTGTGCACAAACTCACTTCTTAGAGGTTTCGCAGGGCTGCTTTTGTTGTAGATCTGGGATGGCATACATGAAAAATTATGCTCTGGATCCTTCATCACCACAATATCTTGCTTGGATAAAATCTCTTCAGTTAAATTTAGCCTGTATTTACCTTGACTATCTATTTTTACTTCAATATTGCAGTTGAAATTCGTGTCGTTACAACACTCTAAGAAAAATGAAAAACACAATAAACACATTTAGCAAATAACCAAGACAAATTGAAACAGCTATAAAGCAAAAAAATAAAAATAAATGGAAAGCTAAAAATCAGATAACTGTACCTGCACGTGTATTATTTGGTTGGATGTTGAAACACAGCCTAATTCCATTGTCCTCTTGGTAGATAGTATCTAAATTAAAATATAAAACCCCAGATTACTAAATTTGTCCTTTAACCTAATGATGATTTTTTTTCCTGTATTGTTTTTAACTTACCTGATGGAAAATATGAATCAGCTAGTGTTTTGGGACTGATAAAGAGGGTATTTTTGGGTTTGCAGTCTCCATTTGTGCCTGTGAAAAATTGCAACGTGTAAAAAAACAAAAATATTTTGAGAAATACTGGTTTCTTTTAAGCTAGATTTTGTTGAACTTACCTGTGCTGTAAAACAGAAGCATTAGCTCCACAGCAAACATCAGGCAATGGTTTACATCCAATGGTAACATTATCCTAAGGAGAAAATGGAGCAAGCTTACTTATCACAACCTTGGGAAATAGAAGTTTCAGCTTCTATTTCCCAAATGAGAATATGTTCTGCGTTGTTGAATTTCACAGCACCTGACACCCAACTTACATTCATTACATTTTACTGACAAATATACCTGATCTGCTTCCTTGCTTTGACTTGCAAATAAACTGGGCCCCTTTTTTAAATTATATGTTTCCTTAGCAAACAACTGGCAGAATGCTACTTTTTTCCCATGGGCTGGACTGTAGGTCAGAACATAAATACTCCAGTAATACTTTATCTCCTGTATTGATATGAAATCTAAAGAATGTGCAGTTTTTTCAAATGTATCTGTGCTCATTTCAGGTTGGATGAAACAGGAAATCATCATTCTGATTGTACTAAAAGAAGGAGTTTTCGCTTTTATTCACTCTCTCCTCAAGTAAATGTTGGTAAAAGATAGAATTACTACCCTGAAAGTCTTTATTGTAAATTCTAGGTATCCGGAGGTTTTGAAAGATGTGCAGTGTATAGGATTATTTGCAGTTGTAGTCAGATGTTTACATACATTGATCATGGGCTAAAATGTCATGATAGTTTGAGGCTTTCTTTAAACTGTTCTTTTCCCAGCATGGAATGATTGTGCAACATACATCTTGCTTTAAAGTACAAGAACTGGGTGTACAAATTTTAATTGTATTTTCTCTAATCCACGAAGGGTCAAAAGTACATATATATTCAAATAATGGTCCTGGGTCGGTGACCCAGTGTTTTGATTTCATCATGGGTTATGTCTACTAGTGTTTTGGTTTCCTGTTTTGTTTTTCTAGTTCTTAGGTTTTAGTTCCTGTGTTCCTAATTTCACTCTTGTCCCTGTACTCAATGTCTCCAGGGAAGACAGCTGGGATCGGCTGGTGTCCAGCAGGTGCCTGCACCTGCTCCCGTCACCCCTGGAGGCTCAGGTGAGCCCATCCAGCCATTTCCCTGCAGGAAAGCAGAATGAAAATGGAAGAAAGATAAGCTCCATGTATTTCACCAAGTGTTTAGAGATTGTTTGAATAACTATCAGCACACCATCAAAGTAGAAAGAGCAAATTATTTATCCAAGATTATTACTAAGAATTCTGGTAATCCTAAAGTTCTATTCAACACAATCAACTCTGTCCTGCATTCCACCACTACAGCCATATCTGAGACTGCCTCACACACTTGTGAAGATTTTCTCATTATCTGTGAAGGTTCTCAGTCATCCAGGTCATCGTAGTCTAATGTGGCGGCACGAAGGAGGGATAACCGGCGCCGGGAGATGCTGAAGGGGATGACATGGTAATGCACTTCAATAAGAGTAGCAACCCATTTTTGTCAGAATCCCCGGAGAGTGGCACAGTTAATGTGGACTGTGCTACTAATGTAAACAATAGAATCTATAGCGGCAACCCCTTCATCACAGACATAGAGTTAACACCAGCGGCAAGCATAGCAGCAGCCATTATGACAGAGTTTGAGGCTGCATGGCATCTCACCCTGCCACCTTCAGCTCACACCAACCCTTTCTTAACACCAACAGCAAAGCAGAATGCAGTGTGCAGCGAGTTTAAGCAGTTTCAGTGCTCAGACTGTGAAGTTTAAGCAGTTTCAGTGCTCAGACTGTGAAGGCCCTGGTAATATTACTACACCGCTTACAGTGGGACGGCATGGCACACATGATCACCTATCTCGGATTGTTACATCTCCGCCATGCAGCCAGCCATTCACCGCCATGAACTGTACCTGCAATGTCCCTACAAAACCACAGTTTACTGAGCCAGCAAAGCTACACAATGTCAGGTACACCCCAACCTGCGCAATACAGCTATGAAATGCCTGCTCAGGGCTATTTTTCCCCAACACCTCGCATGGTAATACCAGCACCAGCTGGGGGGTGTGGGCTTTGTAAGCATGGCCAGGGTCACAGTTCGAAACAAGCCACGCCAGGGCCATGCGGTTGTTTTCCTTGTGCAGTGCAAGACAGTGGCTTTGCAGATTGTAGTGCTGATGAACAGACGAGGGGCAAGGAGAAAATTCCCACATTACAACCAGACCATTTTGATGGGTCAGGGTCATGGAAAGACTTTCTCTATCAGTTCGAGACCTGTGCAAAGGCCAACTGCTGGACGGAGAGGACCATGGCTGTCCAACTCAGATTCAGCCTGAGGGGCGCAGCTGGAGCCATAATCCACAAAAACCCCAAATCTGCTCACTGGAGTTACCAGAGGATTGTGGAGGAGGTGGAGGGTGCCTATGGGCCGTGTTCAGAGCATGCAGCGGCCATTGGCATTGAGCTACGGCAGAGAATCAGGAAACCAGGTGAGGCCCTGCACACCCTCAGAGATGATATATATGAGAAGGTTTCCATTGTGTATGCCAACCGCTCCGAGCTGGAGCAGGACTGTATTGCTGTGGAGATCTTCACTAATGCTTTGGCAGCTGCTGAAATGGTCCAGAAATTATTGGAAGAACAACCACGCACCCTGGCAAGAGCCTATGAAATCGCCCACAGGTTCGAGACAACGAAAAGGGCCGCCAGGGCAGTCACGCAGCTTATGCAGCCAGGGGCACAAGTCTCTGCAGCACAGGGGGCCCAAACAGCTGCATTACGGGAGAATGGTTATATGCTAAGCTATGAACCACCAGAGAGAGCTCAAAGACCTTACCAGAGTGGGCGCCAAAGCTGGAGTACATTTAACAAGTCAAGCAGGAAGGAGGCTGTTTGCCATAACTGCTCCAGCACAGGACATCTACAGAGGAACTGCCCCTCTCCTCGCTCACCTGCCCAAAAGCCTGTAAAAGCTGCTAGAGGCCCAGCCCCTGACCCAGGCACAGTGTTCCATAATGGAGGCCAAGATGTGATGTGTGTCCAGATAGTAATACAGGGACGGGAAATACGGGCCTTGCTGGATTCTGGTGCACGGCGGAATGTGCTGCCCCTCCACTATTTTAACACCATCCCCGCAGAGTCAAGACTCCAGGTGCAGGCATCCATTGCTCAGACTCTACAAGGCATTGGTCCAGAGGGATTGGCCGTCCTGGGTGAGGTCATCCTGCCTGTACATGTGGGGAGCGGTGTTAAAAATGTAGACTTTCTTTTGGCCGACATGGCTGAGGGCACTGAAGTTATCCTGGGGCACCCTTTCCTGCAACAATCGTGCGCTTGCTTAGACTATGGCCACCAAGAGATAACCCTGTTTGATGAAAAGATACCATGCTTTGGCTTGTGCCCTCAACCCCGGGTGCTTGTTGTCAGGGTGGCACGCACTACGGTTTTGGAACCAGGCTGCAAGTATGTGGTCCCCGGGTTTTCCAGCTTCCATTGTGCTGCTCATAGAGACATGATGCTAAGCCCCACAAAGGGCTTTGTGGAGAAGCACCAAGTGCTGGTGGCTCACGCAGTTGCAGTTGCAGCCTCGTAAACCCTCTAGCATCCCAATCAGAGTCTTTAACCCTGGGGCTGCAGCTGTTACCTTAAAGCGGGGTGCCGTGGCAGGGGTTCTTCAGCCGGTGCAGGTCCTGGAGAGGTCAGGGAGTCACCCACCAAGGGTCTTGGCAGCCCTCGAGCTTAATGGTACTGCCCCTGCTTCTGTGCCAAGCCATTTGCAGGCCCTTTATGCTGAGAGCAGCCCCGGTTTGACTCACGTTGCCCGTTGCGAACTGGCAGGCCTGCTGCGGTCCTATGGTGATGTCTTCTCCACTAGCCAAAATGACCTTGGTCGCACCGGTGTTGTCCAGCATGACATCCTGACCACGCCAGGGCCACCAGTTAAGCACCCGCCGCGCAGGATGGCAGGGGACAAACAAATAGCGGCCGACCAGCAAGTACAGCAGAGCCTGGAGGCTGGGCTAGCTCAACCTAGCAATAGCGGCTGGGCTGGGCTGCTCCAATTGTGATGGTGAAGAAGAAAGACCAGAGTCCCAGACTGTGTGTGGACTATAGACCACTAAATGAGCGAACCCTTAAAGACGCTTATCCCCTGCCACGCATCCAGGACACCCTTGAGACGCTTTCCACTGCCAAGTACTTCAGTACACTAGACCTGACATCAGGGTACTGGCAGGTAGAAATGACCCCCAGAGCCCGAAAAACAGCTGCATTTTGCACCGGCGACATTCCAGAGGCTTATGGACAGAGTCCTGGCTGGGCTGCAGTGGGAGACGTGCTTAGTGTACCTTGATGACATCATTGTCCTGGGTCAGGATAGCACCCAGATGCTGGAGCGGCTCGAGCAAATGTTCATCAGATTGCGTGGAGCCAACCTAAAACTGAAGCCATCTAAATGCTGGCTGTTTCGGGAGCAGGTTGCCTATCTGGGCCATCTCTGCTGGAGGTATTTCCACAGATCCCCAGAAAGTTCAGCAGGTGACGGACTGGCCTACACCGTGGACCATCACAGAAGTGCGTCAGTTTGTTGGCTTAGCCTCATACTACCACCGTTTCATGGAGAACTTTGCCACTATAGCCAAACCCCTCCACGAACTCACTAAGAAGTATGCCCGTTTTAACTGGACTGCTGAGTGCCAGGAAGCATTCCAGGAATTAAAAAACGACTTACAGCAGCCCCTGTCCTGGGTTACCCACTAGACCAGGGTGACTTGTTCCTTGACACTGATGCCAGCGATTGTGGGATCGGAGCAATTCTCTCCCAAGTGCAAGGGGGCGAAGAGCGGGTCTTGGCTTATGGGAGTAGGCGGCTGTCAGCTACCGAACAAAACTATTGTATGACCAGGCGAGAGCTTCTGGCGGTTGTGGCGTTCACTTCCCACTTCAGACAGTACCTGCTGGGTAGGCCGTTCACTGTCCAGACTGACCATAGCAGCCTCCGCTGGCTGACCAGGCTAAGGGAGCCCGAGGGCCAGCGGGCCCGCTGGTTGGAGAAGCTGGCAGAGTATAACTTCCAGGTGCTGCACCGACCTGGGAAAAACCACCAGAATGCGGATGCACTTTCCAGGAGACCCTGCAGCGCTTCATGCCCGTGCACACTTCCAGAGCCCACCATCAACAGCAGCCAGTTTGAGCATAAAGGTGTGCAGTGTAACTTAGAGGACTGTCATACCAGCATAACCCTCCCAGGGCAGCCCCCAGTGGGGGTAGTGGGGCCTGATGGTACCAATGGGAAAAGCTGGGTAGCAGGACCAGAGTGTGCACCCGTAGAAGCGGTGGACTGTTGTTCCGGTAGTAGCCACAGCACCCGCCCAAATATCCACCGGGTGGGTGAGTCACATCACACTAGCTTGTTCAGTGGCTGGACCCCAGAACAGCTCGTGGCTAGCCAAAAGACCGACGTGGATAGAATAGAATAGAACAGAAAACTTTATTTGTCAATTTCTTCAAATGTACTTGCCATACAAAGGAATTGAAATTACGTTTCACACTGTCCCATGCGTAGACATTGACAACAATAAGTGCAGATGCACAACAAAAACAGCCCTAACAATATAGGCCCAGTTTGGGAATGGAAGGAAAAAGGGGGAGGTCGGCCAGTCTGGGCCGATGTAGCAGCATGCAGCCCCGCAACCAAAGCCTACTGGGCGCAGTGGAAAAGACTGTACCTAAAAGATGGAGTACTGGTAAGGAAATTCCACTGTACAGAAAGTAATGTGTTTTTCCCCCAAATCCTTCTGCCTCACGCCTATCGTTACTCAGTAATGCAGCAGATGCACGATGGACCCTGGCACGCCTGAAGAATAGGTACTACTGGTACAACATGAAAGATGATGTGACCCTGTGGTGCCCCACTTGCACCAGTTGTGCTGAAAGGGCGCGGCCCCTAAAAAACCCCCAGGCAGCGATGGGTACGGTACGTGTTGGCGCCCCCATGGAAAGGATTGCAGTCGATCTGATGGGACCATTGAACGAAACAGAGAGGCATAACCGGTTCATATTGGTGGTACAAGACTATTTCAGCAAGTGGGTGGAGGCTTATCCAGTCCCCGATGAACAAGCACCCACGGTGGCAGAAAAGGTTGTTGCGGAGTGGGTGTGTAGATATGGAGCCCCACAGTCTCTGCATAGTGACCAGGGCACCAACTTTGAGTCAGCTGTGTTCCAGGGGATGTGCGAACTGTTCGGAATCAAAAAGACACGCACCACGCCGTTTCACCCACAGTCCGATGGCCAGGTAGAGCATTTTAATGCTACCCTTCAGAAGGCCTTAGCCACCACCACGGAGCGCTGCCACTGGGACTGGGATATAATGATCCCATATGCTGTCATGGCTTATCGGGCAGCTAAACACAGCTCCACAGGACTGACCCCAAACATGATGCTTCTGGGGCGAGAGATAACCGAGCCAATTGACCTGGTCGCGGGTCTGCCAGCCGATGACACCCCCAACTGCACTGCACCACAGTATGTGGTGCAACTCAGGGAAAGGCTGGAGCTTTCCCACCAACTGGAACGGGAGGCTCTTGGGAAATCTGTCGAGCGTGGTAAGAGACAGTACGATAAGAATGTCTGCCAAGTTCAGTATCAAGTCGGCGCTGCAGTGTGGCATCTGATCAAAGGGACCAAGAGAGTGCGGCACAAGGTTCGCAAGTTCTTGCCTTCCTATGAGGGCCCCTACTTCGTAGTAGGCCTGCTGGATGATTTGGTCTACTGCATTAAAAAGGGGCCCTGAGCAAAGGCTAAAGTGGTTCATCACGACAGACTCAAGCCTTATCACTCAAGGACGCCGCTGGACAACAGCTGGGTCTTCCAAGACTCCGACCAGGCAGCACCTATCGAGGTGCCTCCTCCAGCGCTCGACAAAAGTGATTCTGACATCGATCAGAGGCGGATCGCTGCCCTGCTCAGTCGTTCGAACATAAAAAAATAAAAATAAATTGTTCATGTTACAGATGTTAAGTGATATGACTGTTGTAGATTGAGTTGTTACAGGGGGCTATTCTTACGTGTACTGTTGGGCTTGTTTGTCTTGCTGTTTGCTGGTAATATGGCTGTCGACGGGCTGCAAGTTATTGTTTTAACTGTTTATACTAATGAAGTAAAACTGGATATGGGGGCAAATGGTGTAAGAGAGGGGCAAACGTTCAGCTGTAGTGCCTTAATGTCGTAGCGCATCTTGAATAATATAGGCATCACCTCTGAACGCTCATGGGATTGATGTAATTGCTGTTGTGTGTGTGTGTTTTTTTTTCTTTCTTTGTGAATACTGTATATGTCAAGGACGGGATATGGACATTGACTTGCACCCTCCTCAAAGTGAACCCTGTGCATTCTATGTTCTTTTTTTGTGTGCAAGATATGGACAGTTGTCTACTTCAAGATTGTTCCCTCCTAAGGATCGCCATTTATGGACTGGGGGCATGACTGCTGTCCTGCATAGAATGCTGTATGTTTCCTTGTTAGTGGGGGGTTCATGTGCTGGAATGATGTTAATTATCATCCAGAGTGGGGGGTAGTGTTACAGGCATGGCCCTTTAAGGGTGAAGCCTGATGGGAAATGTATTCGGGATGTATGTAGTGGGACTGCCCTGGTGTGTGTGTGTAGAGAGAGAGGGAAAAAGTAACGATTAGCTACAGAAGAGACGGAAAGAAAATAAATAAAAGGAATATAATAACTCCCTCGACAGCCAGAGTTGTGTCGGCGATGCTCGCTGTGAGTAAACTGTTTCAGCCCACTGTACTGTGTGTTCGTGCCTTGGAGAAGAAATAAAGCTCGGTGAAGCAGTTTCCTACGCCTCCTTCGATCTTTTTGCTAGCGGAGTTGACCTGTATAGTAAGCTGGTTGCCGGCTACGAGCCAGTTACGGAACCTTCAAGTAACTGCCAGAGGTTTCCTTACTACAGTTCGGGGCCGCGGATCTGGCGCGGTAACACCAGTAAAGGTGACTAAGGGATGACAACACCACCTGGGGAGGGAGTTACACCCCAGGAAAGATTTCTATAGCCAATATAAATGTTACACTAGCTACCAAAGCCCACAGGCTCGTTATTAACAGCAGAGGTGAGCAGATCAGTTTTACAAATCAAATGTTATTAAGAAAAACTACTAAAAGCATAGAACTGTAAAATCAGAAAAGTTAAGGTAGCAGGGCTGAGACTGCAAGACGGTTAATTAAAACACTTTATTAGTAAACAATGATTAAAATGACCAGGCTCGCTGCCACCATGCTACCCTAGAACAATAACGGCTCGATAAAATAACTAAACAAAATGGTGGAGACCGGCCACTTGAGGAGGCAACCTACAGAGGGGAGTGCCCAAGGGTGCCACCAATTACTCACCCGTGTAGTTCCACTGCAAACCTCACTGTCACTCACACTGAAATCTAAATGGTGCAGTCTACCTACGCCCGGTGTGTACACTCTCATGCATCGGGGAGGGGATTCCACCTCACGTGCCTAGCCCCCCAACAAGCGGCCCCACCTCCACTAAAGCAACGAAACAACAAAGCATAAAAAGTTAAACAAATTAGTAAAAGAGATATAAATAAAACAAATACACCCTAAGATACAGTCCTTTATAAAAGCAACATTAAAATATATCAAACAATTCCAAGTAAAAGACCATAAAACCAGGAGTCAGTCAAGGCCAGTCCAGAAACGATTGTAAGATGACAACAGGCCACAACAAGACAGAACAAGACAGCACAAGACAGCAGCAGTATGGCACAATCCGCTCTCTAAAGGGCAATACTAAAATGAGCGGCATTCCTGAAGAAAGCAAACCGCTCTGCAATGCTTAACCATGTAACGCTCTTAGCCACCTTGGATGGGAAAAGACTGCCAAATGCCTCCGTGTGCAGTGTTGCCAACTCCTCAGTAAGGAAAATCCCACCCCAAAATCTACTTCACTACACTAAGGAGTCTAAGGAGCTTGGAAAGAAAAGCATCTGGGTCCCACTCAGTGGTTTATGTTTAAGTTCATTAGATTATCTAAGTTCATTTGTTTATTAGATTCCCCTTGTGTCTTCTACCCCTGTGTTTTAGTCTCCCTTTGCCCTTTATGTGTTTCATGCTGCATGTCTTATGTTGTCAAGTTTGTATTGTCATGTCTGCGTCTCATGTTTCCGCTTTTATTTTGAAGGTCCATGTCCTACGTCAGTGTAGTCAGCTTTGCTTCCTTTGTTTCGTTAGTGTCAGCTGTTTCCCCATGTGTTTCCACTTCCCCTAATTACCCTTGTGTGTATTTAGTTTGCGTGGTTCTGTTCACTCTTTGTCAGGTCGTCTGTTGTTCATGTCATGTTTCCATGTTTCAGGTATTGTTGCATTCGGGCCAAGTTTCATATTGAGGGTTTTTTCATGTTTATTTTTAGTTCACGCAGTTTAGGTTAATGTTAGTTTTGCTTCAGTGTGCCTTGCCCTTTTTTTGTACCTTTTTTACCTGCCTCATTAAATGGCTCGCTTTCAAGTTTTGTTCCCTGTTCCTTGGACTCTGTGTTTTGGGTAGTGATGGGCAGATGAAGCTTCATGAAGCACTGAAGCTTTTCATCCAATTGGTTCACCCCAGCGCAAAGCTTCTTGAAGCTTCATTTGCTCTAGTAGGACACCTACTGGACGTAAAAATATTAGTTGGCATGAATTTGAAGAGTGTGGCCTTTTGCACACAGCCTGTAAATGTCAACAACAAAAGGAGTGTGTAAAGTATATTTATACTGGCAGTATGGAAAATGATTTTTTGGAAATGCTTAAAATGGAAATGATCATTTACTGTGAGGTGAGGTGTGGTTGGGGTGTGGACAGTAGTTGTGCTTTTGTAACGTTGAGGTATGGACAGCTACAGACTGAGGCCTCAGTCCTGCCTGTTCACATTTTATTCTGTAAAAACTAAATTTTCACTGCTTTTATGACCTTTTAGTGGGGAGAACATAGCTAGGATTTAATGATTTAACAAATCTTTTAAATCTTTTGTCCTCCACAATGCTAAATGGCTGGGAGTCCTCAATCACCATGCTAACCAGGTCTTCATCTATTTGAGATTGTTCTCCTGAGGAAAGACAATAAAGACAAAGCACAAATATAAATATCACACATGTAACTTATTACAGTTGTATAATATTGTTATATCATTTAGTAACATGACTGCATGCTATATTATCATGACATTTGATGGCTCACCTGGTCTTGCTCCACAATCGGTGTTCCCCTTATTCTCATGCAAAGCTCTGTAGTGCCTAAGCATGGATGAGGTGTTGTTGTTATATCCCAGCTCCCTGGCACATAGCAAACACTTCACCTTGTACAAAAGTAAAGCCGCTTAACATAAATTGTATCAGTATTATGAAAATACATTCTGTAGAAATTTACATACCTTGTTGGGAGGAATAAAATCAAAATGTTCCCACACAGGGGAGGACATCCTCCTCTTCTTAGCTGGCTCCATTCTCTCCTGACTTTCTCTCCTCACTCTCATAAACCTCCAAACTGTCTCCAAACTCTCACTAACCGCAACTCTCCATCAAACACCTACATTTTGAATGAAGTCTGAGGGGTTTATATCGCTGTCATAGCTCGCGGCAAAGTTTGAACCACTTCATGAACCAGTCACGTGGTACAGCCGGGCAGCGAGGCTTCGGACGTCATCATTTTCAGCTCCTCCCATAAATGAAGCAAGCCTCGATACGCGCATCGCGGAAACGCCCCCTCAATTACTCGACACAAGCTTCGAAGGCTCGATACAGAACGTCACATCACTAGTTTTGGGTCCTTTTCGTCAATCCACACAGTCTGCCTCTGCCAGACTGTGACACTTGGCTCATGTGATTAGGTAGAGGATCACCGGAGGTTCTTGACCGCCTTTGGGGGACACTCCTCTAGGACTTAAATCTGGGACTCTCCACCATTTAACCTTAAAACTGAAAAAGCTTCTCGGATGAGAGGTGAAACGCCTTCAAGCAACTTAAAGAAGTCCAGATGCTTTTCTTTCCAAGCTCCTTAGACCAGTCTCATTATCCCATCTTACTGACATAATAATAAATGACTACTTGCCCCTTGGATGTGTTACCTATGCCATTTCTCAGAGATGTGCTGAAGACAGTCGGCCCTAACATCCTTGCTATTGCAAATAGCAGCATGTCTTGAAACGGTTCCTCATTCTTTTAAACATGCTCCTGTCCACCCGATTCTAAAAAAAAACCTGGTTTGGACCCATCAGTTCTTAGCAAGTTTAGACCATCTCTAAGCTGCTATTTTTGTCCAAGGTTCTCAAAAAAGTTGTCCTCTATTATCCTCATTCTTAATAAATATTAGTCTGGATTCAGAGCTTTCGACAGCACAGAGTCTGCTCTACCGAAGGTTTAATGATGTGCTTTTAGCCACTGACTCTGGAAAAAGTGCAGTTTTAATTCTCCTAGACCTGAGTGCAGCATTTGACACTGTTGACCACACAATCCTATTAAACTGTCTAAAGACATGTGTCGGGATTCAAGGCTCTGCTCTAAAATGGTTTGCCTCTTACAACAAATACTCTTCCACTCACTTGTGGAACACCTCAGGGCTCTATTCTGGGCCCTGTCTTATTCTCCCTATACATGCTTCCATTAGGGTCTATTTTTCAAAAAGACCACATTTCCTATCACTCCTACGCATATGATACACAGTTCTACCTCTCTCTAAAACCAGGTGTTGATAATACACTGCAGAAAGTTTCAGACTGTCTTAGCAATATAAGTTGCTGGATGTCTCTGAACTTTCTCAAACCAATCCACGACAAAACCGACATTATAATTTTCGGTAAACAAGACTCTGTTAGTCTCATAAGAAATGGCTTGGGACAACTATCAGCTAATGCAGCGGTCTCCAACCTTTTTTGCGCCACGGACCGGTTTATGCCCGACAATATTTTCACGGACCAGCCTTTAAGGTGTCGCGGATAAATACAACAAAATAAAACTGGTACCGGTACCGAAAAAAAGAAAATTTATTCATAACACACGTGAAAAGACCCAGGAAAACCGAGTTAACGATCAAAACGATAACAAAATAACGCTGAAAACCGATAAAAACCCTGAAAACTATACATTTCACACCTGAGCCTCAACTCTCGTGGCCCGGTACCAAACGACTCACGGACCGGTACCGGTCCGAGGCCCGGGGGTTGGGGACCGCTGAGCTAATGTACACCCCCATGTAAAAAAAACCTTGGTTTCATTTTCGATTCTACCATCAAGCTGGACAAATAAATAAACTCAGTTGTTCGTGGCAGTTTTTTCCAACTCAGGAGCATTTCTAAACTCAAAAATAGCCTGTCATCTAACAATCTGAAAACCGTTATCCATGCCTTCATATCATTATGTCTTGACTACTGTAACTTTCTCTATTTAGGCGTCTGTCACTCAAGCCTGTCCCACCTGCAACTTGCTCAAAATGCAGCCGCAAGGCTCCTGACGGGTACCAGAAAGAGAGAGAGTATTACTCCGATATTTGCATCTACTATTTGCATTTTACATTGGCTGCCAGTTAAATATAGAATTGATTTCAAGGTTTTATTATTTGTAACCTTGAGCCAAGCTCTCCATGGCTTGGCTCCAGGTTACAAATATAGAATTGATTTGAAGGTTTTATTATTTGTAACCTTGAGCCAAGCTCTCCGTGGCTTGGCTCCAGGTTACATTTCAGATCTCCTTAGCCTTCACCTACCCACTCGAACTCTGCGTTCCTCCAGTCAAATGCTTTTATTGGTTCCACACTCCCAGTTAAAATCTAGAGGTGACAGGGCTTTCTCCATTGCTGCTCCAAGACTCTGGAAAAGTCTTCCTTCTTTTATAAAATCCTCTTCCTCTTTTGAAATCTTCAAATCAATTTGAAGACCTACCTATTTTCAAAGGCTTTCAGATCTCTTTGACACCAATTTTATTCTGTTTTAGCTATTCTGGTCTTTTATCCCATTAGATGATGTATGCATGCGTATATGTATACACGTATTTTATGTTCACGTATGCGTGCTTGTGTGTGAATGTGTAGACTTCTGTATATGTATGTGCATATGTGCATGTACATATATACAAACATATATATGGATCTTACAATGTTTTTGCAATGTTTTTCATCTTATCTATTTGAATTCTTTTTTTATTTTAATATATTATTCCTCTGTTCAACACTTTGGCCGACACTTGATGTCTTTTAAATGTGCTATATAAATAAAGTTGACTTGACTTCCCTCTTCTTCTGGAGGCCTAGGAGGACCACCACAACCATTAGCTCAGCCACCTGTTTCGCCTCAGCCAGAGGTCTCCACACCTGCTGGCCCTGTGTCTGTTCACGCTGGGGGCTCTGGTGAGCCACGCCAGGACTTCCCTGTCCGCGCTGGGGACTCTGTCTTTGCAGGAGACTCCGAGGGGCCTGTCCAGCCATCTTCTCTCTCCCCTGGAGGGTCCGAGGAGTTGCTCCAGCCGCCTGTCTCTGCTGGGGGATCCAAGGAGTCATCCCAGTGTCCCCTTTGTGTAGTATCAAATCCGTGCTCCTTGCCGGTTGTATTTCCTGTTTTACTTTGAAAGTCCAGGTCTCATTTCAACGTATTTTGTTTCGCTCTCCCCATCTCCTCTGTGTAATTACTGCCAGCTGTGTCTCCCAGCTGTTTCCTCTTTGCCCTGTTCACCTCTTGTATTTAGTGTCTTAGTCCTCCTCTGCTTGGTGTCGCGTTGCACCTTTATTTTGCTGTGCTCTCTTTTCATGTCCCAGTCGGTTTTTCCTAGCGTGAGTCTCTTAGTTTCTAGGTTCTTGTTTCCCAGTCTAGTTTCTAGTTCTGCATTGAAGGTTTCAGAGGGTTTTTTGTATCTCTTCTTGTTTTTAAGAGTTTTCCAGCAACAAAACTGCACCCTAAGTTACTCACATATTTTAAATACAACGAGTGTTCCTACAGACATGAAAACCAGACCAGACCTCTTGTCCCTACTTGGCAGAATATAGAGGTCCTGGAGGCAGTTCAGAAAGCTCTGAAACCCCTTTAGGACTTTACTGATGCCCTTTCAGGACAAGAGTATGTGACCCTGTTGTATGTCAGACCTGTGCTACACCTGTTTAACACTAGTCTCTTGGCACCTGGAGAGGAGGATGGTGAGCTCTGTAAATCCATCAAGACCAGCATTGTGGATTACCTCAACAATAAATATGCAGATCCATCTACCAGTGACCTGTTGGACATTGCTTCTTTTGTGGATCCACGGTTCAGGGCGAAATACATCCCAAGTGAGAAAATTGATGCACTTAAACATAAACTCATCTTGGAGGCAGAGTATCTGCTCAGGTATCAGGGCACGTGTTTGCCTGAGCTGCCTGATCCAGCAGTGCCAGAGTCTGCAGACGGAGAAGAAGCAGCAGTGGGACACACAGCTTTCATTCAATCTGTTGTAAATACCAGATGATTGCACAGGAATACACACAAAGAAGCACTTTAGAAAACTTTACTTCAGCGTAAACCCCTTTTAAAGAGCAAGTCGCATTTATTATTTTTGCGCTGCATCTTTTTAGTTTACATTTTAACTGCACAATTGTGACATTTTTTTATTTTACTCATTGAGCATCATTATTTAATTTATTTATTTATTTTGGAGTAATTTTTCATGTACATCTACAGTTGTTAATAAAAGTGCCTGTGTGACATCTGGGACACATAGCTTTGACTAAGAACTCTCTTTTTGTTCTTATTTTATGGGATTAAAAAACTATCGAGATATATATCGTATATCGCCATACAGCTAAAAAATATCGAGATGTGAATTTTGGTCCAAATCGCCCAGCCCTAATCTGCGTCACTGTTTTCTTTCCCTGGTTTGTGGTTAAATTGGAAGTGAAAATCAGTGAGCTCTGCGACCCATCTAGATGGGGTTGCATTCAGTTTGACTGTTGACAAAATGTACGTTAGCGGGTTGTTATCACTATAGACAGTAAACATTGGGGCATAGTACAAATAGTCTCTGAATTTGTCCGTGATGGCCCACGTCAAAGCTAAAGGTACAATTTGCCTGCATGTAAGTGGTAGTTTTTTTCAGCTGCTGTTAGAGTACAGGAGCTAACTCACAGCTTACCATCTTGGCTCTGGTACAACGTTGCACCTAGTCCTTTGTGTGAGGCGTCTGTGTGTACGATGAACGGCTGTGTGAAATCTGGGAGTCCAAGCGCTGGTGGGTGGAGCAAACACTCTATTAGTTCCTCACGTGTACTTCAATGCTGGTCAGTCCACACCAGTGATGGGAATAACGGCGTTACAAGTAACGGCGTTACTTTTTTCAGTAACGAGTAATCTAACTAATTACTATTCCTATTGTTACAACGCCGTTACAGTTACTAACAAGAAAATGCGGTCCGTTACTATTTTTCAACAAACAGACGGTTGAAGCTGTGTTCATCTTACCGCATCTTATATCAGTTGTACGGAAGTAGCTGTAAGTAATCTGGACGCTACAGCTTTAAACAGCTGCGCGCGCTCCCGCGGACGGCAATCACGATCACTGTCTAGCACAACACCTGGAGCTAAGGGGGCAAAACAATCGCATGAGTGCTGCTGTTTGACCGAGGGAGAATAAAGTAGTCGTGGTAAGCCAATCACATGACCACTTTAAGATAGCAACAAGGTGATATATACCAGTTTATAAACTGTGTTGATAGCCACGTAAAACCAGAGTCATGATAAACAATATATAGGTGTGTTTTTTCCTGAATAGTTTAGTCACGTTTACTGTCTAAGGACAGTGCTTAGACAGTAAAACAAAACAAAAAAAACAAAAAAAAAACGGGAAGTTTTAGGAGTGACAGCCAGAGAGAGAGAGAGAGAGAGAGAGAAAGACAGCAGAAAAAGAAAGAGAGAGAGAGTTTTGAGATGTGAGAGATTTGTGACGTTTAGTGTGTTTGGAGTGTGTAGTTAATGTGTTGTCTTGTGTAGTTAGTGTGTAGTGTTGTGGATAGTTTTGTGTTTGTGTCAGAACAATGAGGCGACTGTTGTCTCCAGGTAGAAAACAGGAGGAGTGATACACCTGCTGCTGTCAGACCTGCAGGTATCAGGCTGTGATGTTCTCCTTTATACTGGACAGAAATTATTTTTTTGGAGTGGCACAAATAATTTGTGTGGCATCTTATTGAATGTAGAACACCTGATGTTATGTAAATAGTTTGAAATGGTTATTTAAAAAAGGGTAAAAGGTAAATGGATGCAAATAACTTTGTTGTTTGCAAAACTTGTGCATATCATTTTAAAATTGACAATTTGTATTTGCATTTAAAGTTATGAAATATGATTTAATAAACATGTTTGTGGTTGTTAGAGTAAAAATATAACTTTTTCTACTCTGATTTTATGTTTTTTGTCTGATTTTAGATCAATTGTGTTAATACAGTATGTCAAAATGAAAACATAACTGTATATTCAGACACGTGAGGTTGTGCTGAAAAAGATGAGACCAAACAAGGCAAATAAATAATTTTTAAAGGTGAAATGTAGAGGGAAAATCAAAAGTAGTTAAAAATGACCAATTATACCCTGGACCCCAGAGGGTTAAACTTTTTTTTTTTTAAGTAACGCAATAGTTACTTTTCAAGTAATTAATTACTTTTAGAATCTTGTAACTCAGTTACTAACTCAGTTACTTTTTTGAAGAAGTAACTAGTAACTATAATTAATTACTTTTTCAAAGTAACTTGCCCAACACTGGTCCACACAATTTGTTTTGAGGAGGGCACAACTTGACTGGCTCTCTTTGGTCTTGCCTTTGGCTCTCTTGTGGTGTCTGAGTTCTCTGTGATTTGTCAGCTTTTAACAGTTCATATAAACAACTTTTATGTATTGTCTCTAGTAGGAGAGAAGGCCTAACATTTTTCTGAGCTGACCAACATTCTGTGGTTTTATATCTTTGAGTGCTTTGACTGCTTCAAAGTCTGCAGGATCAACTCTACTGCCCTCTGCAGACACTATTCTGCCTAAATAGCACGCCTCAGGCTTAAACATGTCACACCTACTTGGCTTAAGTTTTATAGCACAGTCTCTTAATCTCTGGAGCACTTTTCTCACGTCCTACAAGTGATCTTTGAATGTTTTGTTGTAAACCAATGTGTCGTCCAGATAGGGGATGCAGATGTTGTCGGGCAGTCCAACCAGGCACTCTTCCATACAGCGCTGAAATGCTGCAGTCCAAAGGGGACGCTAATCCACTCATATAATCCTCAGGGGATCACAAAAACAGTGAGTGGACGACTTTCTTCTGACATAAACCCCTGGTGATACACTTTCCCCTGGTCTAAGAGTGAAAACCAGGAGTTTCCACCCAAACTGCCCATAATATCCTGGACCCGTGGGATGGGCTGGCAATCAGGATGCGTTTTTCTATTCAGGTCTCTATAATCTTTGCACAGTCTTAAAGTACCATCTTTTTTTCTAACACAAACGACTGGTGGGGAGTATGACGAGTCTGACTTTCTGACCCAGCCTTGTGCTATTAAATCATGCAGGTAACTTTTCATCTCTTGGTAGAGTGGCCGTGGCACGGACAGGTATGTACGTTTAACTGGTTCATTGTCTTTGAGTGAAATAGTCATTTTCAGTTTTTCATTACAGCCTATATGATTGTCTGTCTTAGAGAACGACTTTCTCTCTGAGCATCTGTTTTGCTAATACTCTCTGCTCTTCACCCAGGTGGCTAAGATCTACAGGTGGGTCCCACTCTTCACTAGATCTACACTGGGCTTGTGTGCTCGTTTAGTTAACAGTAGCTAAGTTAGACTCTTTTTCTCCAATTGATCTTTCTGAGTTAACTTCAATAATTACTTCCTCCAAACCATCAACATGTCTTTTAGACCCCATTCCTACAAAACTGCTCAAAGAAGTCCTGCCATTAATTAATTCTTCGATCTTAAATATGATCAACCTGTCTCTAATAATCGGCTATGTACCACAGGCCTTCAAGCTGGCTGTAGTTAAACCTTTACTCAAAAAGCATCTCTAGACCCAGCAGTCTTAGCTAATTATAGGCCAATCTCCAACCTTCCTTTCATATCAAAAATCCTTGAAAGAGTAGTTGTCAAACAGCTAACAGATCATCTGCAGAGGAATGGTTTATTTGAAGAGTTTCAGTCAGGTTTCAGAGCTCATCACAGCACAGAAACAGCTTTAGTGAAGGTTACAAATGATCTTCTTATGGCCTCTGACAGTGGACTCATCTCTGTGCTTGTCCTGCTAGACCTCAGTGCAGCGTTCGATACTGTTGACCATAATATCCTATTAGAGCAATTAGAACATGCTGTAGGTATTACAGGTACTGCACTGCAGTGGTTTGTATCATATCTATCTAATAGACTCCAATTTGTGCATGTAAATGGAGAGTCCTCTTCACACACTGAGGTTAATTATGGAGTTCCACAGGGTTCAGTGCTAGGACCAATTCTGTTTACATTATACATGCTTCCCTTAGGCAGCATCATTAGAAGACATAGCATACATTTTCACTGCTATGCAGATGACACCCAGCTCTATCTGTCCATGAAGCCAGATAACACACACCAATTAGTTAAACTGCAGGAATGTCTTAAAGACATAAAGACCTGGATGGCCGCTAACTTTCTGCTTCTTAATTCAGATAAAACTGAGGTTATTGTACTCGGCCCTGAAAATCTTAGAAATATGGTATCTAACCAGATTCATACTCTGGATGGCATTACCTTGGCCTCCAGTAACGCTGTGAGGAACCTTGGAGTCATTTTTGACCAGGACATGTCCTTCAACGCACATATTAAACAAATATGTAAGACTGCTTTCTTCCATTTGCGCAACATCTCTAAAATTAGAAATATCCTGTCTCAGAGTGACGCTGAAAAACTAGTTCATGCATTTATTACTTCCAGGCTGGACTACTGTAATTCATTATTATCAGGATGTCCAAAAAACTCACTGAAAAGCCTTCAGCTAATCCAAAATGCTGCAGCAAGAGTACTGACAGGGACTAGAAAGAGAGAGCATATTTCTCCTGTTTTGGCTTCCCTTCATTGGCTTCCTGTTAAGTCCAGAATTGAATTCAAAATCCTGCTCCTCACATACAAGGTCTTAAATAATCAGGCCCCATCTTATCTTAATGACCTTGTAGTACCATATCACCCTATTAGAGCACTTCGCTCTCGCTCTGCAGGCCTACTTGTTGTTCCTAGAGTATTTAAAAGTAGAATGGGAGGCAGAGCCTTCAGTTTTCAGGCCCCTCTTCTGTGGAACCAGCTTCCAGTTTGGATTCGGGAGACAGAAACTATCTCTACTTTTAAGATTAGGCTTAAAACTTTCCTTTTTGCTAAAGCATATAGTTAGGGCTGGACCAGGTGACCCTGAATCCTCCCTTAGTTATGTTGCAATAGACGTAGGCTGCCGGGGGATTCCCATGATGCATTGAGTTTTTCCTTTCCAGTCACCTTTCTCACTCACTATGTATTAATAGACCTCTCTGCATTGAATCATATCTGTTATTAACCTCTGTCTCTCTTCCACAGCATGTCTTTTATCCTGTCTTCCTTCTCTCACCCCAACCGGTCGCAGCAGATGGCCGCCCCTCCCTGAGCCTGGTTCTGCCGGAGGTTTCTTCCTGTTAAAAGGGAGTTTTTCCTTCCCACTGTCGCCAAAGTGCTTGCTCATAGGGGGTCATATGATTGTTGGGTTTTTCTCTGTATCTATGAAGCGCCTTGAGGCGACTTTTGTTGTGATTTGGCGCTATATAAATAAAATTGAATTGAATTGAATTGAATAGCTACAGATGTGGCTCTTTCAAACACCTGGGCCGGTAAAAAAGCTATAATAGTCTGAACTGAGCCAACTACTGTATGGCCTGAAATGACAATTTCATGGTCAATGGGGTTAGAGACACCTAGTGTTATGACTGGTAAAGTACCATTCTTAAATTTAACCAAAGTGTGAAAAAACTGGCCACTGAGGGTTTAAGTCTGGTTCAAATATCATGATCATGTCTTGTTTAAATGTCCTGCTGCTATACAACCCTCAACCTGTATCTGGCTTTGTTTAGGTACAATAATATAGTCTTTCTTTGTCATCACTTTGTACTCATCAACCGCACTAACAGCCTGTATAACAGCTTTCATCTTATACCTTTTGAGGCTAGGGAATGCTTTTCTCACTGTGCTGTACAGTTTAGCTTGGTCAGTCTTATTCACAACGTATTCAATAACATTTTATCCTGTAATACGGCATGTCAGCTGAAAACCGTTCATTACCAACATGGGAAAGGTCATTTTCTCAGTTTGTTCAGTCCTGTGAACAAGTTGGAAGGTTGTCTCAACTCACCCAAAATATGGCATGTTCGTCCCATTTGTTGTGGTCAGGGTGAGTTTAGATGTGTACATAATATCAGCTACATCTGATGACATTAACTTGGCTCTTGAGGCAGTCGCACTTTCTCCCTCTCCTTCTCCCTTATCTTTCCTGCTTGGGTTCTCATGTCCTTTGTATAGTCTCACTTATTCTCTAACCCTAAGAGAGTCTCCCAGACTTGTGCTCTAAAAACAACAACAGAAGAATTATGGATTTGATCAACTGGTCCCTTAACCGAATTGACACCCTCCTGGGCTTGGGAGAGCCCGACTGTCCTGCGGAGACGTTTGCTGCCAGATACTCGATGGTCAGTTGCGTCATGTGTCTGGCAACACTCTCGATGGAGGACATTGAACGACATCTAACATCATTTTGCATGTACAGGTTGTCAAGAATTTGTGTGTGCGTAAAAAAGATTTGTATGTGTAAAAAAGATTTGTATGTGTAAAAAAGATTTGTGTGTGCGTAAAAAAGATTTGTATGTGTAAAAAGAATTTGTGTGTGTGTAAAAAAGATTTGTATGTGTAAAAAAGATTTGTGTGTGCGTAAAAAAGATTTGTGTGTGGACTTAGCCCAAAAAACCCCTGCAAGTTACAAGTACGAATTTTGACCCTATTTTTCTTCCTTTCATCTGATTGGTCAATGTCATGTCAATCACAAATGTAACAATCCAATCAGAGAACAGATGGGTTTGGCTGTCGGAGGGGCGCTTTTTTGAACTGCAGGTCCTTGAAGGGTGATACAGTTTGAAGCTGGAGGATCTCTATATAAATATCCGATAGCAGCTAGGTCCCCTAACTTTCAGCAGCTGTTGAAAGGATAAAGTTGTGCTATATCAGTGGTTAGAAATACCATTATTACTTTAGGATTAGTTTAACACAAAGTCAGGGCTGACCCAGGACCATTGCTGTGAGTCACAGTGCGCAGCATAAAAGTCCTTTCACATCGGACGCAGGATGTGCTGCTAATGCTAACTGCTAACTAAAAGCAAAGGATCCAGAATTTGTTGCGCTGGCTGCTGGGCTCTGTGGGTTTTTGCAGCAGCTCTACCTGCACTAGATGCACCTGCTCCTTGTCTTTTCTATCTCTGACTTTATGTCCTCTACAAGAGTTTCTGTTTTTTTGCTGGTTCTTCAAATGTTCAATAAAAACATCTATGCTAATTCATAACGAAGAAAGCTTTGTAATGAAGACTGTCATTTCCAAAACACTGCCCGCCCCCACCCCGCGGTCCGCAGCGCTGTTGAAAAAGCTATTTTATAAATAAATACTAATGAATGACTTGACAAAAAAATACACAACATGCAAAGGAGTCAAATTACACTGAACATATTTAACTCTTTATTGTCATTGCACAGTTGTACTTTGTATAAGGGTACAACAAAATTGCAGCACTGTCCCACAGTGTTACTAAAATAAAGCAGGCAAATCACAATAAATAAGTAACATATATACAGAATAAAAAATATGTAGTGCAGTGAAAAAAAAGGATATAATCCTATCCACATATATGCCAGTAAAATATGCTAAATTTTAGAGAATAGTTTCAACGTCTGAATAACCTCAGGGATCTTAACACTATAAGTAGTGTTGAGCTCATTTCTTGTTTGCCAGTTGAGCTTCCACCACTGTGGCTACTGGTCTGTTTAGGCTCAGAGTAATTATCTGCAGGCACGCAGCAGACTAACTGGTGAGTTCAGCCCTGAAACTGTGTAGGATATGAGGGACGAGCCTTCCCTTCGCCTTGCTTTTACAATCTTCTGCTCTTTTATCAAGTTGACTAGCACTTCAGTTTAAAAAGGTTCATATTTAATTTATTTAACATTTAAACCCTGAAATCCACTGTATGACTGCTTTAAGAGCTCTGTGATACAACCTTAATCAATGACTTACAAAACCAATATTTTATTAACAATAGAACACAGAAAATATAGTAAATGTTTAAACTGAGACATTTTATGGTTTCATGACAAATTTTTCCTTTTAAATTTAATGGCAGGAAAATGAAAAGCTGGAAAAGTAAGTGGTACTAAAACAGCTGGAGAACTAATTAGGTTAACTGGCAACATGTCAGTAACATGAGTAGGTATCAAAGGGGTATCTTAAAACATCAGCAGAGGCTCACCGGTGTGAAAAAAATGTCTACAAATTGTGGGACAATTTCAAAATAATGCTCCTCACCATAAATTTAATGCATAGTGTATCATAAGGGATATTTGGATTTTGGAGATTTTGATACATTATCAGTGTGACACCCCCCCCCCAAAAAAAAGTAATAATAACAAAACAATTACACAGCAATTACAAAAAATGCAGAAAATGTGACACAAATGAAAACTCATACATGCAAATTGACATATATGTAAAATTCATTTGCCAGGTTCAGTGATTGGTCAGAAGGTTCCTTTGTAAGTGCGCATGCGCCATTAGCGTGCTGCCTGCTGTAACCCTAATTTCCTTCGGGATTAATAAAGTATTCTGATTCTGATTCTGATTCTGATAACTCTATTTTCAAATCATTTTCTTGGAATTATTTCATGGTTCATGCTTTACCTAATTATATATTTAATATGTGCTAATATCATTAAAAGACTTGGAGAATCTGAAAATACCAATGTAAAAATGTGTCACTGTAATCTTTGGGCGCTCAGGGAGCACTGCATTTAAATAGACATGACACTGCACTGGCTCTAAAAATCATTGTAAATAGACTGATTTTTATATAGTGCTTTTCTACTGTCCTGGAGCACTCAAAGTGCTTTATACAAAATACCACAATCACCCAATCATGCAAGCACTGTTTTCTATGCTTTTAACTGCTTTCTAACTACAATACACATTCCTACAAGCAACTTGGGATTAGTATCTTGCCCATATTTGACATACACATCATATGAATGCTGTGTCTTCCACACTGAGAGGAAAGGGGCCATCCAGCTTCTAATCAATACTCAGTAACATTTCTGACAATTGGAATTATTACTTATGGAATTGGCAGCTTTTAAATGTAATGTAAAAGGAAAAGCGCTATCAATGCTGAGAGGTATATACAAGTTTTAGATCAACATATTCTCCCATGCAAACAAAGGCTACGTCCACACATACCCGGGTATTTTTGAAAAGGCAGATTTTTCTATGCGTTTGCACCTTTCGTCCACACGTAAACGGCGTTTTTGGTCACTGAAATTTTTTGATATTTTTGAAAACCGTTTTTGCATTTACGTGTGGACGAGAAAAACGGAGAAAACGCAGAAAACGCAGAGTCAAAGGTGTGCGCCTTTTTTGACGTCACACTATGCGCCACGTTATCGTTTCGGTGAAATTAATTTCTACAATACTATTACTGTTAATTGTACTCTCCGCAGTGTTTAAATGCTTACATATACACACACAGTTACTGTCCCTCCACACATACGACTTGGTTCTGCTTCTATGCCCCATCCTTGTTTACTATTTCCCACTGAGGCTTCTAGACTTCTGATTGGCCAACATTTCTACACGGTTAGGAATATATCGGCACCTGTTGCTTTGGCATGTTCCCAGCAGCGTTTTCCTTCATTTCTGCGTTTCCATGTGGACGGGATTATTTTTTAAAACGAAAACGGAAAATCTCCGTTTTCAAAAATACCCGTGTACGTGTGGACGTAGCCAAAGTCTTGTTCAAGGAGTTGCTTGTATATTTCAGTGCTAAACTGCAAGCTCCATCCTAAGAACATTTGACACACCATGAAATGATAACTAAACATTTTTGTTTAAAGGAAGTCAGCATGCTACACAGAGGTGTTACTGCTATCAAATTGAAAATGTCCTTATGTCTTTGACATGTTTCACTTTCCCACTTTAACATTTTACACTTTAACATCCTGACATGTTTACGATTGTGGTTGCGTACTCTGACTGAATCACAGCCTTCTATGAATGATTTGGAGTGAGTAAGACAAGTTTTCTGTTAAAATATAAAAGCATAGGAACAAACATAGAGTCGTGCTCTGAAATGACTTCCAGAGTCTCAATCTCTAGTCCACATGAGTATTTGTGTCAAAGAAGGTAATTAGTGCTTTCATGTCAGAAAAGCCATTCAGCAGAGAGCACATGGGAGGAATGACAAAGTTGTTTCTACACAGAGCAACCTGCTGGAACTATATGAAATAAAATGCTGCCCTCTTGTCTCAAAACATGATAAAACAGCAAGCCTTATCCATGAGGAGACGTTACAGCTGTGTTTGATGTAGCTGTGCTGCTACTTTGTGTGTGGATTTTGCCGTCTCCAATAATCTTGCTGGATTTATAATAGTAGATGAACAGGAAGAAACCTATAAAAATAAAGAAGAAGGTTAAGAACTTTTAATCCAATAAAGAATGAAGTCAGCTCACTGTGACAGTTTTAGATTTACCTTGAAAGGAGTTGAGGATGGTAAAGATGTAGTAGGAAGCGATGAGCAAAGGTCCGTAGCTGAAAAAAGCAAAAGCCCAGGTGATGCCAAGAAGGAGGAACAGGGCCAGAATGGTGGAAGTGTTGCTCTTAATGGAACTCTTGTCTTGGGCTTTTCCTGCTTTTGGCATTAGAACGATCTGCCTTACAGTTACAATGAATACACTCAGAGTGAAGACGAACACTACAGCATAATAACCAATGTTGACCCCCTGGTGGACACCAGCATCAGAGATCCAGCACCTGAAAATTGGGAGTACAACGTGATCCTCTGATGAAGATGTTTGTGTTTTATCCAAGAAATCTATTATCAGATTTACAGACTTACATTGTTGCTGCTTTCCCCTCATTTGTATTAATATTAATAGAATTATATTTCTGGGAGGCAAGAAGAGCGATCACCACCACAGCCGGTATGACTAAAGAGAAGATTAGGAATATAAATTCTCCTGTGATTATTATTCATAATATGAGAGCATAAGTATCATTTTTGGCTCAGGTCTCTTACCCCATCCTGTGATGCAAATCTTCAGCATGTAATGTTTCACTTCAGTGCAGATTCGACGTAGACTGAGGTACAAGTGTAAAGCCTGCATGAAGAACCAGGTAAAAGTGGCCAACATCCCGTAGTGCAGAACTGCTGCTATTGCCACACATGCACCTTTGATACCCAGATTTGAAATGCTCTCATTGGTCAAGAAGGACAAGTTCAGGATCAACATGGCGACAAAGAGGTTCATCAGAATCTTTGTTGCTTCGCTTGCTTTCCCCTTTCTGTGGAGCAAATTAGTGTGCGTAAGAAAAAGGACATTACTGAGGTAAAAATCCGAACTCCAAACTGCCTCGGATCTCTTACCTGACGAGAACGTGCATGAAGAGACCGACGATCAAGAAAAAGAGCGACAGTCCACAACCGATTGAAGTGACGTAGGTCAGAGAATTAACATCAGAAGCGCTAATGTTTGCAGGTGGAGGTGACTAGGTTCAAATAGTTATGTGTCAGTATGTGCTGTAAAAAAATCATTTCTTATTTCCTATACAGCTGTCTTACCATGAGTATGGCAAAAAAGGTTAGATGTGTGCACTGGCAGGTGATGCTGTTATTGGTCTCCACTGTTTGACAGCCATCTGTGATCCAGAGTGATTTCCCTGTTGGACAGCAGCAATACAAAGAAGTAACTGTTAAAGACAGACTTTATCACAGTAATCAGTGTGTGTGCAAAATGTGACTGAACACTTCAAAGGTCTCTGATTCCTGTGGTTTTCATATTAAAATAAGATATATATATATATAGAGAGAGAGATCTATTTGGGGGGTTTTTACCGTTTGCATCTGTGCTGTTTCCATCCCAAGACATGCAAGAAGCATTCGCTCCTTTCTTTATCAAAATAGAAAATGAAAATCAGAATAAGTTTTCCTCTGAACTTAAAATGATCATTATTTCTGTTATGACATCACACTTACCTTGTCCACATTACTGTACTGAATCTCGATGGGTTGTGAAAGGTTTTGTATTTTTGCCCCCATTTCTATTCCCACTATCTCACTGTTTAAATAGTATTTACTGCTGTCATCCTGTTAACATTAAAAGATTGTTTGTAGTTCAGGCTTGGTCATTATGTTTATACATTTTATAAAGAACATGAGTAATCAGTTCAGCTGTACTATTACCGCATGCATTTCTGGAAAGAGCAGAGTCCCAAGAAATGAGCCATTTCTTTCCACCGCCATTTTGCTGGCCTCTTTAGGAATTTTCATTAAACTAAATGGGCCCGTCAAAGAATAGCTGTTTTCTTCTTCAACAGACTTTTAAAAATATTAGTAAAACAAAAAAATAACAAAAGAAGAACAAAATAATATTATTAATTGAAGGTCATAAAATTGTGTCGCACAAACACCTTACATTTACTCCAGAGTTTTTTGTGAAGACAAAGTTCATGTTGGTTTGGTTTTCCTGGGGCAGTTTGGCAATCAGTCCTGTAATGTTGCCCATTTTCACTACTGCTGTGCTGGCGTTACCCAGGTCTTTAAACAAGGATGATAGAACATTCATGACATCTCTGTAACACAGACACACCGTTAATGTTTTAGAGCAGATTTCAAAAGCGTGTATTTATTTGCTGTTATTGTGCTGTAGAAAACTGAGATATTTACTTTGCTTTGTCTGGGCTGGTAGGAATTTCCTTCAGGGTATAATTAATCTCTTTGTCTAGACTTTTCAAGACTGGTTTCTTACATAACACACATGTTTTAATGTCAAAGATAACGTAGTGTGTTTCTGTTACATCTGCAAAGCACAGGCACATACAAACATTCATGGAAAAAAGCAGGAATTAAATTTCCAACCCCGTGCTCTCTTATTATCACAGTACTAACTAAAATGTTGTTTTTTTTAATGATCCTGTTAAATAAACAACATAATACCTTTGCAAGCCACTCTGGTATTGGTTCCATTATCTAAACAATTGTCAGCATTTACTCTAATGCTTTTGGAACCTTCAACACATAAAAGTATGAAATTAGAACTTGTGCACTGTCACTGCTGTCACGTTGTTTCATGTAGAAATTAAGAGGAAAAGGTTTGTGAATTTACTTTCATTCAAGCAGCGGTCGATGTTATAAAGAAAACCTGCAACAAAATAAGAAGTGCGTCAGATCACTGGTTGGAAACCTTTTCAAATAAACTGAAAATTATGACCATTGTGTGCAAAGTCTCATGTCTTAGAGGCTTACCAGGGCTGCTTTTGCTGTAGACCTGTGATGGCATACACGAATAATCATACTGTGGCTTCTCCATCACCACAATATCTTGCTTAGATAAAATCTCTTCAGTTGCAATTAGGATGTATTTGCCTGGTCCTTCTCCTTTTACTTTAAGGCTACAGGTGAAATTGTTTTTGCTACAACAAGCTAAGACAAATACAGAAACAATCAAACACTTTTAGCAAATACCCAAGACAACTTTTTTCACCAACAGTCCGAAATATAAAAAACAAAAATTAGATAACTGTACCTGCAAGGCTATTGTTTGGCTGGATGTTGAAACAGAGTTTAGGTCCGTTGACCTCTCGGTAGATAGTTTCTAAAATATAACAATTATTTATTATATGTATTCTTATTTATTTAATAATCCTTTCTAAAAACACAGGGTACTATTGTTTTCTTTGAACCTTTCAAAGACGATTATTTTTTCCTTCATTATTTTTGAACTTACGTGATGGAAAATATTGTTGAGTTAGTGTTTCATTACTGATAAAGAGGGTATTCTTGGGTGTGCAGTCTCTATTTGGACCTGTGAAAACTGACAACATGAAAAATCTGACTATGAATTGATATTTAGAAATCTTTTAAGCTACATTTTGTTGAACTTACCACCCTCACTTATGTGGTTGCTGAGGAATATCCCATAAAACAGAAGCTTCGCAGCAAGCGTCCGGCGATGATTTACATCCATTGGTAACATTATCCTAAAGAGAAAAGGGAATCTTCAAATGAATCTTAGCTTATCACAGCCTGAGAATTAAAGTACGTTCCGGCTTCTATTTCCCAAATGAGAATACGTTCTGCATTGTCGAATTTCACAGCAACTCACGTCCAGCTTACAGACATCACATGTTACTGACAAATATACCTTTCATATCTGCTTCCCTGCTTTGACTTGCAAATAAACTGGGTCCATGTCTCAAAGTTTATGTTTCCACAGCTGGCAGAATGGCACCTATTGTCATGGGCTGGAACAAAATGTACACTGTAGGCGTGAACACAGATGCTCCTGTAATGTTATCCTGTATTTTGTCCCCAATAACTTGTTTATTCATATATTTTAAAAAAGGAATAAAGTGTGTGTGTGTGTGTGTGTGTGTGTGTGTGTGTGTGTGTGTGTGTGTGTGTGTGTGTGTGTGTGTGTGTGTGCGTGTGTGACTATATGCATTGAATTGAGGTTCAATGAGAAATAGATGGTTATAATTGTGATAGTGCCTCGGGGATGCATACTAAAACCTTTACTTTATATCCGCTCCTCATGGGCTTGACATGGTAATTTGTGGTTTATAATAATTTCTTCAATACATACATCTTTAATGACTACGAAACAAGAATTGGGTGCTCAAGTTTGAATTTATTTTGTATTTTCTACAGTGTTCTTAAGTTCAAAAGCATCACCTATACTCCTCCACAAGGCTACATCTACACTAGCCCAGATAAATTTGAAAACTGCACCTTTATTGGCTGCTATTTCAAAGCACATTGTGCGCTGTCGGTCCTGTGTGCTGCACAACAACATTCAATATTTAGTATTTACTGCTGTTTACACTTAGCTAGATTAATGCGATGGTGTTGTGTTTAGTATGGGTTTTCTTTGTTTTTTTTGCTTGTTTTCTCTTCTTTTTCTCTCAACAGGTGATCCAGGAGATATTTTTCTCTTCTTTCTCTTTTTAAGTGCCCTTTCTCGCTGTCCCTCTTCCCTTCTGTTTTTCTTTTCCTTCATCTTTCTTTCTCCCTTTCTTATCCCCCAGTTATGTCTGTCCCGTCTGTAACAACTGAAAATAAAATAAAATAAATGATAACAACAAAGGTCGATCAAATGGACCAGTACGGCAAGGCCGTGATGATCCATTTGTCAAAGTAAATCCATTGGGTATCCTTGTTGGTTTTCAGACAACAATTCTGACGGCTAATGAACCAACTGGGACAGGCAAAAAAAAGAAAAAAAAAAAGAAAGTCATGTATGCTGTACCATCATTCCACTTTAGAAAAAGAACAGTTCAAAGAAACCATTAATATCCCACAATTACCATGACATCCATGCCCATTCTGACCACAAATGCAGTTTGTGTCAAAGATGGGGCTATAAGTGGGCACCGATTTAGCTTAGAGGCGACAGGCGACCAGGCGACAGGCCATGTGCCGTGTGGGCAGAAAGCAGCAGTAGCCCCCTGCTGTGTTTCTTCCCCTCTCTCGCTTTCCTATCTTCACTATCGGTATCCAACAGAGGCAAAATGCTAAAAAAAAAAAGAAGGTTTTGCTACATGAAATACCTAATAACGTTCCAGTCATTTTCCTTTACAGTTGCACTGAACATAGATAACAATAACTGTGTAATCTTTTTTAATTTTGACACCTTAAGGCATAACTAAAAAGCTCAAAGCAACCTTTTGGCTTACATAATGCAGAATGCAAAACCTGACTATTTATTCCCTATCACAAAGCCATGCTTGTGTCCTGAAGGTTGCATGATGCAAGGGAAATAAACAAATTCCTTTTGCAGCCCGCCAAGCAATGAAAGCAAATAGTACGAAGGTTACCCAGTTAGATTTGCATTTCTGTTCTGATACGAACTGAAAGGCTTGACCTAACAAACAGCAGTACATTTGTGTTGACGTGCAAAACATCATGACATTTCTAAAACCTCATCTAAAAGATTTTCATAAATTCCAATGAATGGCTATAAAGGTATTAGTAACTACTGTTTTTATACAGTATTTTCTGAATACTGTATTGTACTGCAAATGTGCAAAAAATCTCTCTAACAGTATAAATATATAAAATAAGTTATTCTAATAAACAAACTACTATAAATATGTTAGTTAATCTGCCCGTCTGTCATCCAGTAGGAGCCTGAGCTGTACCACTCGGAGAAGGCAAATAAACAGATATGAAAATGTTTTGCTTGTGTTTTCTTTTTAGCACAGTGGAAATCTTTAATGTCATCATCCAAACAGATCCGCTGGCTAAATATGCCGTTGAAGGCATATATTATCATATTTCATGTAGGACTCTCTCGCTTGGAAACTTGTTTATCAAGAAGGTTACCAACTGACTTTTCTAATCCAAAAATATTATAATTACAAGACAGATTCCCCAAATAATTGAATAGATTTAAACATCTTCTGTGGTAGCAACTTGTGTATTGACATTTGATTGTTTTTATTTAAATGTCAGTAAACAAGTTCCACCAAGTCAGTCCGTCTGGTGGGTGCTACATGGAAACCTGCTGTCAAGATTCAAACGTCTTGATATGATATTCTCTCAAACAATATTAACCATATTCACAGTGCCAAAAAGTTGATTCTGTTCATCTGGACGTCGCGTTTTCAGTGGGGGAAAGGTTTTTCACTAATCCAAGCAACAACAGGACCAGTATCAGCAGTATGTTTGCTCTGGAACTGTGTCTTCATTTCGCATATTTCACACACAAGGGTCAGTATTACAGGCAGGAACATGGGTGTGCCATGGGTTCCCCGGTTTCACCCAATGTGGCAACTTGCACATGGAAGAAGGGGAAAAGAGGGCTCTATTATCCTGTGCTGGAACACCACCAAGTCATTGGTTCAGATATGTGGATAAAAACTGGGTGAAAATGAAATCTCAGATGCACCAAAATTCACTGATCACATTAACTCGGTGGACTGCCGGGTCGCAGGGGCAGCAGACTAAGCAGAGAAGCCCAGACCTCCCTCCCCCCAGCCACCTCCTCCAGCTTATCCGGGGGAACACCAATGGATGGATTAACTCGGTGGACCACACATCAAGTTCACTAGGGAGGATATGAAAAATGACACGTTAGCCTTCTTAGATTGAGGGATTTGCACAAATCTGAATAGTTGATTCTGTTCATCTGGACGTAGCGTTTTCAGTGGGGAAAGGTTTAAGGGACATAAAAGTTGATGTGTACCGTAAACCAACGCATATGGATCAGTATTTAAGGTTTGACTCTCATCCTCCACTGGAGCACATACTAGGTGTCATCAGGACGCTACAACACAGAGCGAACACCATCCCCACAGACAGAGCAGCTAGGGAAGAAGAAGAACATCATGCCAAGAAGGCCCTGAGTAAATGTGGTCATCCCAGCTGCACATTTGTCAAAGCTGGGAGGGCACCTAAAGAAAGCTACACGCGATCCGGGAGAGAAGTACAACTGCTGCCTAAGCGAAATCCATTAGTGATCCCTTATGTGTCCGGATTAGAACAGCTGAGATGCATTTTCTCGAAACACAGCACCTCTTTAGCTTTCAAACCCCAGAACACATTGCGCCTAAAAACTTGTCCACCCCAAGGGTCCCCCAACACAAACAGAGTAATGTAGTGTAGCACTGTGCCAGGAGGATTGCCACCAATACATTGGAGAAACCAAACAACTGGCTAAGCGGATGGCGCAACACAGAAGAGCTACCTCGTCAGGCCAGGACTCCGCAGTCTATTTACACCAGTGGACACTCTTTCAGTGATGATGATGTACACCCTGGACAGGGAGGAACGCTGGTTTGAGCGGGAAGTCAGAGAGGCCATTTATGAGAAAAGGGAACGACCATCTCTGAATCGAGTAGGGGGCCTAAAGGTACATTTTTCACCATCTGTGACTGCTGCAATTCCCCAACTCTTTGACTGTTACTCACGGTCATTGATTAATTATCATTGATCAATGCTTTGATCAGTGTTTGTTGATCAAAGGTCATGACAATTTGCATATTAATGATCAGGAAACTGACCTTACAGCCTATTCGTCAGTGATATTAGCTTCAGTCATTATGCAAATGTACTGTTTATAAAGTCCGGGAAACCTGCAGTGAGCTGAAACTGGATTAGTGATGAAATTTTTCTCCCATTGAAAACGCTGAAAACGTCCAGATGAACAGAATCAACTTTTTGGCATTTCCTTACCTGAATTACTGAGCATGCATCAAGACATATTCAGATTGGATGTTGGATGTACATCTACATGGTATCACTGGGAATTTTTAACAAAACTGTGTTGCATTTTTTGTTTTATGGACATTTTTGTCTGCATTTTCTCCTTCAAGGCCACTTTACATTAACAACCAGGACTGAATGTGAACTTAAGAACTATAACGTGCGCTGATGCTGCCCTCTGGTGAACATTTGAGAGAAAGCATGTCATACAATTAGGTCCACAAGTTTTTAGACAAAGATGCAATCATTATAAATTTGTTTCTATGTTGCATTTGAATGAATCACCTAATAAACTCACCTAATTTTAAATATAATGATTGTTTTTATTAACTCAGATGAAAATCTTTGCTGCCGATGACTTCCTACAGTCTAGAGCCCATCTCCAAATGCAACCTGCCTAGTTCAACCGAATTATCCTTTATTTCAGAAGGGTTAGTTTTTGTGATAGTTTTTCATGTAAACCTCATAATTACAATACAATATATTTATTGGGTTCACCTAACAAGTACTGTGTTGGACCCTCTCATACCTTCAAAACTGTCTTAATCCTTTATGGCAGAGATTCAACAAGGTGCGAGATCCTGGTCCTTATCACATAGCTGTTGCAGATTTGGCAGCTGTACATCCATAAGGTACGCTGTTGGATTGAGAACTCGTTACTGGAGGCTGTTTGAGTAAAGTTAACTCATTTTCATGTTCAAGAAACCAGTTTGAGACGATTTGAGTTTTGTGACTTGGGTTGTTGTCCTGAAAGAAGAGGCTTTTCGAAGACCCTTACACTGTTGTCATAAAGAGATCGACAAGGTCAAGAACAGTATTCAGGTAGGCTGTGCATCTTGTGTATCACAGCCAGCATCTAAATAATAAGGGAAATCCCATTCAAAAACATGAAAGACCTAGCCAAACAGCACTCTAGATAAACTCCACTGCAACTCACCACACACTGATGGATGACAGAGCCTTTAGAGAAACATCTCGAGCTCCTCTGTGGTTGTTAACGGTCTGATAATGTAATTACAGCCAGCCTGTGAGGATCCTAAGCAAATTAGCGCCCCACCAGCAGCACTAAACACATTTTAAACCCGGTCACAGCTCTGAATAGGCCTGGTTGGATTCATTGATGGAGTTTTTATTGACAGCTTGGAGTCAACTCAAGTTATTGAACCATGTGGTCAGTCTGGTGATGTCATTGTTATGCTCATTGAGTGCTCAATGGCCATTAGTTGACCTGTTAGTGCTGCACAATGTGGACCAGGTGAGAAAACAAACGTCCCTTTGAAAAGGAACAATTTTATGATTGAAGCTTATTGTGTAGATTAGGCACCTAATGACGGTGGTAGTTAGTATGTTACAGTATTGCCTTTAGTTCTGCCACTGTTCATCAATAAATAAATAGGTGTTGCCTGGTGAGAAGTCAAAGATAATTAGGGGCTTTTCTTTACTTTCTCTTCACAGCATTGTTGTTGTTTTCAGGACAGGTTTTCCTGGTGGATTTTCACACTGCAGGGTAGAAACAAGGGCTCAGTGCCGTATGGCAGATGAATATTTGATGGCCCTTAATGGAGCCTTTGCCTTCATGGCATAGCTGCACTGTTCCCTCCGCTTACACTCCGCTCCACTGTAGTGGAGCCGTGTGGCCGGCATCCATTTTGGAAAGCTTCCCTGGTGGATTTGGTTGCCTGACTTGGTGCACACAACAGCTGCAGAGATTTCATCATACTGGTTGGTTTGCTAACTATGAAAATCATAAAGCAGACAACTGGCAGCGATGCTGATGCTCCGTAGGATACAGAGTATAAAATGTCCACATCCGTGCACGCAGCACCTCCTCACACGCAGCTGTTACCCTTTGTGCTGCACTGCGTCTATGAGCTCGTCAGTACCAAAGTCAGCAGATCACCTGTCATGTGCGACACAGCGATAGCCTCATGTTACACATCATCCCATATACATCAAGATACGTGTCAATATTTATGCCCTCTGGGTATAAAACATTGTCGGCATCAATCCCGTTTGAGGAGATTAAGATCTTAACTTTGGAGAAATATGACCCCGCTTGTCATTCCAATTAGAAAAGTGACAGTGAGCCAGAGCAGCTATGCATTTGCCTGGTGACCTCATCCTCTATACAGCACAATCCATAACTATCTGACAGAAGAGCTACTCCCACTAATGTTTCACTATTGGCTTGGTGGCATGAGGGGATCAAAGTGTTTGAGAGTCTTAAGAGTTATAGATAGAGGGTGTGAGGGAAAGGAGAAGCTGACTTGGCCTTGTGTTGGAATGCAGAAGTTCAGATGTTGTGTGTGCATGCTTTAGGCACCTGTTTGTGTTGTTTTTGCATGTTTGAGCCATGCATACGCACGTATAAACGAACACGAACAACCATAGGTACCGTTCACATTATCAGTCAGTTATTTCTGCTCAGTAAGTGAGCAGCTTTGGGTGGGTGGAAGGTACAAAGGGTTCAAACAGTGCACTTTCTCTTTTGATAAATTGCAAAAGGCGCATTCACAGACATAAGCAGCAGTGACCACAAATCAAAGCTAATCCTTTTGTGGTGTCTTTAAATGTAGAGTGCAGCATCAGTGAGTCTTGATTCATCTTACTGGCTGTCTGCCACCACTCACAGCTTTAACCGATGTGGCGGAGCGCTGAGCACTCTGATCGCTTTACAGCCTCAGTCTAAAACCTTATCAGCTTGCAATTAAAATATTTCACAGTGCAGACGTAATTCAGTTTTAATGCAGTTTGGCTGGCTGCAGCTGAAGCTCCACTCTTGTTTCCTTTTTGCACAATAAGTATCATGTAAAAGAATGTGAAAGCAAAATATCGAGTAAATATAATGAATTGCAGACATACTAAATAGAGCAAGAAAAGCAGGCGGCTGAATTTCTCCCATTAATTTTTCATCACTTCTCTTTTACAAGGTCACCAGTGGCGGTGCTCGGCCTCCCTGGACCTCCAACAGCCAACAAAATAAACAAAAACACGGTCGGATGAATACTGCAAATATCAGATGGGAAACATCTTTGTGGTTTACAGGCATGTTTGCTAATTCATGATTACCTCGGGTCTGTGTCGGGACTTTTCCAATTTAAGAGTTTCACTGCTTTTGGTTGCCGTGCCAACTATGACAACAGGAACCAAAATGTTGTTTTTTTAAATAGAAGAGATAAACACAGTGATGGCTGCAGACCAATTGTGAATGACATTCTTTTCATGAAGTGCATCAGATATCATACTGTGCTTGCACTTGCGATCAGATTCATTCATCATCCTCCAGATTTCTAACCGTACTATGACATCACCGGTCTGCAGTCTATTACTGAGGCAATTCGCCATGACATCAACGTCTGCGGCCAGTGTCTCTCTTGTTCCCATGACCCAATAACTTACCTCTTCTGGTATATCAGCGACCCCAGTACAGTAACCTTATCCTGGACCTCATGCTTGAAACTGAAGCAGTCTAATCAGAGGGGGGTAAGAAGGACCAGTGAGGAGTGAAAAGAAGCGCAGACTAAACTAGGGTGGAGGTGGGGAGGTGATGTCCAGCTAATCTGCTTTCAGGTGTGGAGCGAGGAGGCCACATTGAGGTGTGAAGGGCCCGGGAGGGTGCCAGGGGCACCAAAATGACAAATTCTTGTGTCACAATAGAGATGTAAACGAGGAGATGAGTCTCGCAAGAGTGTGAAAAAAGCAGGGAATGAAAGGAAAGGAATGCAGTGGTTCAGTTGATGACCTGGTGATGACGGATCATTGGGTGGTCTGGTGCAATCGGCAGGGAGGTGAGAAAGGGCTAAGATATTGGGTGAGGTAAATGACTATTTATTTACATTTTTGAAAGGGTCATTAGGTCAACTGTTTATTTGTTCCTTTAAATATCACCCTGCACAGCATGTTAATATATTTATAAGAAAAAGACATATCAAAAGTGCACTTAACCACCTTTATTCTGTCTCATTGACAGAATTGTCTGAAGGATATATAAAGAAAGGAATGATCTCATTTTGAGAAACGCCCATGGATCCACTTTCATCAAGAATTAATAGTTTCATTACCCAAGGGCAGAGTAATGTGCGGCCGATATTTCTAGGCAGTTCAATTGAAATAAAGAATAGGTCCTTTGTGGTACGCAGATTCTTTACAAACCCTCTATTCTGAGTACTTTGTGGTTTGTTTCCATCTTTAAAATAGGCGATGCTTTTCCATGTTGTTCTGTTAATAGTAGTAATTCTGACTGCGAAGTGCCACCGCTACCAGGAAGGAGACAACATGACATCATTGTCTTTGTGCTCAGGTACTGGGTTGGTGACTGTCTGCTCTGTCTGAAACGCCGGCGGCGGCTTGATTTGTCTGTCTGCCCTGTGTTTGCCAGGATTCCCTGCCTGGCACAGAGCCAGTGGGACAGAAAGGAGGGCTGGTAGCGATCAAGAAGGACGGTTAAACAAATAGCTTTTAAACAAATAGTTTCACATTTTGGGGGAATAAAATATGGTGTCTTGTTAAATGTTAAAGCAGAAAATCAATGCATTTCTTAGACTGCAAGAAGTTTGCTTTGCATGAAGACTTAAATCGAGGGCTTACCTGGTTATACACATCTATAAATAATCTAAATAAAAACATTGAAGCACTTCAGACTGCACGGCAAAATTGTGAAGATTCTTTTGTCTTTAGAGAGGACTACATGTTAACACAAAGCAGTAAGTCTCACACAGCTGATAACACACCTAAGACTGTGCACTGTTTGAAGACTCTTTGTGCAAGTTATGGTCATCAAAACATCCAAAGTCATTTATGAGACATCACATTTTTATGCTTTTCTTTGTTTGCGGGCATGTTTTCTGGATGTGTGGCTGCTGCGAAGGCTGTTAAAAAAGCTAGTTTTTTGTTTGAATGTAACAGAGATGATGATGGAAAGGACCCACATACTCTCACCACTCATCCTCTCAAGATTGCTGTAAACCAGGTTCCCCTGGCTACTGTCCTTTTGCAAGGAAGAAAAAGAGAGATCCCAGATGGACCTAAAAGAGGTCCCTTTGTTAAGAACCACATATTCAACCCTGGACACTCCCTCAACTGCAGGTGGCCAGAAGCTCCCCGCTGAGAGCCGGAGAATCCCAGAGTCAGCACATTAGCCTCTGAAAAGGAGAAGATTGGGGATTCAGTGACAGCTGGAGTGAGAAGCCCTAGCATGCCCGGAAAGCCACCTGATAACTGCTGTAAGGATTTAAGTTAGTTTTAGCGTCTAACACTTCCTCAGATATGTTGTAGTGCATTAGTTACACTGTAACTTTTTTTTGCTCTGTTATTTGTCAAAGATTGTAAAACTTTACATTAATACATTCTCAGACTTTGGGGAATGAAGAGGCTACTTTCATTGACCAGCTGGGTAGAAACAGTCACAACCTTGCTCACACAACCTGTGCTATAACAGAGGTGGGAGGTAAGGTTTGAGGTGTGAGCAGAGTGAAAACTTCACGGTTTAGTAGGTCTGGACTGAGAAATCAATAAAACTGCTTTCATGTGAACTTCACGGTGAAGAACAATCCAGACAGGTTCATTAGTGAATTATACTTGATTCTTTTTCCCCCCACTACAGCAGGGAGGAGACAGCAAGCAGCTGCCTAGGGGCAAAATGAAAGACAAAAAGTTTTTACTTAATGCATGCTATATAGTAGATTTCTTTTCCATATGGGAATGCTAACATAAAATATGTATGTTGATCCATATGTTGATTCTTTTCCTATGAATATTTAAAATTGCAGCTACGTTGAGGGTTACACTGCTCTGTTTTGCATTGTGTAATAAAGCCGCAGGGCTCTTAAATGCAGTGCCAACATCTCTTTTTCTTATCAGAGACATGCTGATCAATAAATCATATCACCTGACAAGCCGCATCAAACAATGTGAATTTCAAAGTCAGGTGGGATAAAGCCAAACCCCCCTAAAAAAAACTTTGTTGGCTATCACAATCAAAACATGAAAGAACAAAGCCACTCTACAGGGAAAAATATTGATCGAGAGCCACGGTGAAGTGTGGAGAGGATCTACGCACCCACAGTTAGGCTGGACAGATGCTGGGGTTACAGGAAGGTGAAGGTTATAAGTTCAAACTGCTGGCAGCTGAGGAATAATGTTGTCCAGAGGTTGCAGAAGGGTTACTTCTTTTGTTGCTGTGCGAATATTGTTTGAAAGCAATCAGGATTTCACGTTTAAACCACACCGACTGCATGCGATGAAATCTTTGTGTCTGTTAAGTGACTTAAAAGTTATTTTGAAAGGATTTAAATGCCTTGAGGATGTTATTTATAGACAATGGATTCTGTTTGATTTCCATTATCTAAATTCTCTTCCACTTGAAAGGGGACCCTTCCCCTCCATTAATAATTGACATTTTATTACTTATCCTCCACATCGTGGCAGGCGTGCGCTTTGATGTAAGCCATATTCTTTTATCAGCACTGTGTAACGTATTGATTGCCAGGCAGATAGGAGTGCTATCAAAGGGATTCCTCATGGGGCAGTCAACGCTGGGTCGCCTCATACTCCTGGAATTTGGTAAAGCATGGGTCTCTCTCACTTTTCCATCTCTTTGGATCCTCTTGCTTCTTCTTTGGTTCATCCTGCATGCGTGCCTGCTGCTTATCTGGGTTAAATATTCACAAAGAACAACAAAATTGTTGAAATGACATCATCTAAAGAGGATTGGGTTCATTAGGGGGGCAAGTTGCCAAAGAAGGAGGAAGGGTTTCCACCAAAAGAAACTGGTATTGCTGGGTGGACTGGCTCCCCAACCCCCCACTATCTGTTAAGTCTCGTGCTCTAGCTGATGATTACAACGGACGATGATCTCATTCATAATGCTCATTGTAGTTTGCTGGAGATGCTTATCGTCAGCTGAGTGACAAGCAACAGTGTGTAAATACTGTAGACTTCAGTAGGCTGTGGTGCATCAGACAAACACAGTATAAGGGAAAAACGTGAATAGCTCTCACTTGGGATTCACCCAAACAACACCCAGAAGACAAAGTATAGGAATCGCGTGCGAGCAGTGGGGCAAAATACTCAGTAGCATTGTGAGAAAGATAAGCGCCATCGCTTTACACATGAGGCGGATTACAATTTCAGGAGATTTGTATAATCCATCCATATTGGCAAACACAGAAATCCTTTGTTTATTCTATCAGAAGCTCTCCTATTTAAAGATGTTTCATACATCGGAGTCCCGCGTGCAGATGCAGCTGCTTTAACAGCCAAGCATTGATTGTTATTTGACACTGGGAGGCCAATTGTCAAAAGCACTCACAGCAAAACACAGACAGCAGTCGTCACGAGCCTATTGTATTTAACTCAACAGAAAACACATAGTCCATTTTCACTAGTGAACACTTAGAGACCATTAGCATTAGTAGTGTAAAAGCCCGGCTCCTTTCCATCATCAATATCTCATAATTGAAGGGCTGCATAAGGCCCAGACTGGTGAAATTCTCCCACACCGGCGGTGCTGCTGTTGTCGATGACTTGTCCGCTCTGACTGACTGCACTTTTGTTTTCCGCGGATTAGGCAATCTGACTTCATCGAGGTCCGTGAGGGGGTTCGCGTAACGCTGCCTGGAGGTCACTACACCCATGTGACCCCCTCCTCCAGTCCGCCGGCTGCCCTGATGACAGCCCGTCGGCTCTCAAGACTCAGACTGTGAACGTGGTGACCCCACCTTCCTCGAGCACGTGCACACATGCAGACCAGTGCTGTCCTCTGCGCAACAAAAAAACCCAAGTGCACGCACGCAAACACGTCCACGCGCATACTCTCAGACTAGAGCGTAAATTTTTAATGGAATATACATTAAGGAGCATTCATGGACTGATACATGATGTTTCCCCACAGCTAATATTTCAGCAGACCTGTATCGGATCAGGATTGAATGATTGATTTTTCTATCAGGCTGCTTTGCTCGAATGAATAATTCAGGATTATAGCTTGTGACACCTTAAGCATATTGTGTTACTTGCTTTTCATCACAAGGTTGTGTTTGATTTTTTATGTGTTGTCTAATAAAAAAGTTTAATAAAGTAATGGCTCAAATCTGATGAAGGTTCATTGGATTTGCTATAAGCATTTGTTGTCATTGTAGTACAATTATGCATAGATGTGTCTGTGCACCAGTACATACATACATATATATGTATTTGAAAATACTCTGGGCACATGAGCGTACGTGCTTGCTGATGACTTTCTCTTGGCCTCCTGTCTGTGATGAGAAATGAGAGACGGCACTGTCTGAGGTCTGATTACTTGTCTCCACAAGGGGTCAAATGACTCTTAAATGTTTTGTTTACACTTCTAAAACCATGCCTGGGCTCTGAACCAAGTAGAGCGAACTCTCAAAATTCTACATAACTGAAGCTGAACTCTCCAGATTGGGCGCGGGTGCGTATTAGCCAGTGTGACGAGAGAAAAATGCAAAAATAATTAGAATTTAAATGAATCCAAAACAAATGGTTGTTTGTATTGGTAATTACATTTCTACAAATGACTTTGAACTGTAACTGTGAACTCGCAGTGATTTATTTACACTTAGTGAACTGCTGATTTCTTAAAAATTGCATAATAGCTACAATTTTCTGCCCCAGATTCAAAGAATCGCAAAGTGAGAAAATACATAGCAGAGGCCATCAGTGTGTGTGTTGATTCACAGCTTAAAGAAAGATGATATTTCAGTGTTTTTTGTTTAAAAGCTCCTGCATCTTTCAGGAGCATCTCCTGTTTCAGCTGGCTAGAGTCCTAGACCTTGACAAACAAGTGCTGGATAATTATTCGAACCAGTGTTAAATACAAATTGCGCAGACCTGCACTTGAAAGGACTTGCTGATGCACATCAGATACAGTAACTCGCTGGGCTGCGAGGCTTGCGCCGACAGCCTCGTCGAATGCAGCCGATTGAACCAAACGAACACACGGAGCAAAATCACAAAGAAAACTTGACCCCATCATGAAACGAGTGAATCTCATGACTCACTCTACTCTGTTTCACCCTGATGACAATAACGAGGGCAGGTGGCTCCAGCAGTCATATTTGATGTCCCACATCAGACTACTTACACCTGAGGAGTGTGACATCATGATGACTCTAAGCTGATAACCCGGCAACAAACCAGCGGTTGTTGTGAGGATAAAGGATTAGCCTCCGTTTGCTTTTGCTGCTCTTTGAACCAGAAAAAGGCTGAAAAGGCTCGCACATGAAAGGACCATCTTGCTGAGAAAGCACCGAATTGGGGCGCTACCTCTCATCAAAGAGGTTGACTCACTTCAAGCACAGAGAGCTCTTTTCCATTGACTGGGGAAAGAGGGGGGTGACGGCTAATGTGCTGCTTCTATTTGTCTTTGCAGGTGTCAATACGTGTATGTGTAAGATTTTTGTTTGGTGCGTGTGTTGGCCGTGTCTGTCTGCCATATCAGGTGTGGTCTCTGTCTCCTTCCTACATTGTTAGTGGATAATGAGTTGTGATTAAATATGAATGCTAAGTGTTTGGTGGCTGGAGCCCAAAGCTGAAACCGGATCCAGTCAGGCCCACGGGCAGCATAATTAGTAGCTGATGATAGATGCCATTAATGTTGTTTTTGCACACGCTGTTTGCGGGGCTCTAAGCTGGACCTCCTCCAGCAGTAGGCTGCCTTTGAGCCCATCCATAGTTAATTAAGTGGCAAATAAATAAATCCTAAAACAGCCGCGGTTATTCCGTGTTGCTGTAAAAACAGATTCTAATCAGCTTTATTTCAATTGTTTAATGATCAACAGCGATTAAATAGTATGCCATTTGTGACTTTTATTTGATCTCTCCTTTATTATCACCTCTGGGGACTTTGTGTTGAAAGCGTGACGAAAATCCTGTGGAAAACAATATCAGCATTTCAAAGATTTGAAGGACCAGTGTGATGTCTTTAATGATGGAGAAAAGCCCTTTGTGCACGCTTGAAGGGCTGTGTTTGGTTTTGAGGGCTCTTTGGATTGTCATATCCCTGGTGTGAGATTGACTCGTTCATAGCGAACAGACTCCCTGTCTTCACGGTAAGCTTCTGGGCCGCATCGCAGTGGACACCACCGCACCGTCTTCTCTTCCGAGGGAGGCAGAGGCATGTCCACAGCTGTAAGGACTCGTCTGGCTTTGAGGTGCCGTGGCTTTAATGTGTGGAGCAGATTAAACAGCATGGTCTTTGTGAAGTTTAGATAGCTGGTCAGCTCTCCCACACAGCTATCCGCTCTTATCTGTCTGTGTGCATGTTTGTGCATGAGCGTTACGGGCTGGGGCCCTCACCGTGCACTCTCTCAGATTCTCCGAAGGGCTAGCAGAACAACTCGGCACACCAGTCAGTCTCATTAACCGAAGCTCAGACTTTTCAGGAAGATCTTGCCTATGAGTAGCCAGCAGGCAAAATATTAAGAGAAACGTGAGGGACCAGCTCCTGCATTTCAATTAAATCTTCTCGCTTGACATAAAAGCATCACCTGCAGCCAGTTAACTGCTGGACTTCAGTATGTCTCAGCTGTGATATAAAGTACATCACATTGCCCAGTGAAGTTCAGACAGTAGTCGGTTCAACAAAGGGTCAGAGTATGTGAAAATGTTCCCTGTGCCATTACGCGTCAGATTCCTTCTTCTCCCACAGAGACAAATGAAATAAACGTCTATAAGCTTTGGACTGTACAGCCACATAGTTGCAATAGATCTGTTGGTTGGTATTATAATTATATCATTTGTTGACAACAAATAGAAATTCATTAGATTAATAAAAATATTTTAGACAGAAATGTCTTTCAGAGGCAAAGTGATTGTGTCATCATCCTGAGTCTAGACTCACAAAGTGGGATGTTGCACACTATGATGCTCTTTTAAAGAATCTTTTAAACCAAACCAATGCCATGGGGAGAACTATGGGATTTCTAGATTTCTCTTTAGTGTCTGTAAGTTTATGTGTGCACCCACGAAAACAAAGGCCTTTTGTATCTGGGTCACCCCCGAGAGTGTGAGGTTTGGCCGTCAGTGTGCAAGCCAGACGGGGATGTATGATTACCAGACGGCCCTTACAATAGGTGGCCATTTGTGTCAGCGCTCTCAGTTACGGCGGTCAGATCGGATGTCATTGCTTCATAACTAGCTTCACCTTCACAATTTTTGAAAGCGGCCGGGTTCAAGCGCAAAACTACCCCACTCCTCCTCTTCACACCTGCTACATTATTCAATGTGTCTTCATCTGAGAGGACCTGTGAGGGGTTGTAGACTGACAGAAAATAGACTTTCATTTCTAATAGTGGTGCTGCCTAACAGAACAGAAAAACACAGCTCATACATGGGTAAACACATGTAAGGACATAGGCAGTAAACTGTATATCCTATATACTTTGATTATGTTAAAATACCTGCAAAAACAATCATAATACATTGTATTTAATTATGCCTTTGACGATACTTAGATAAACAATTAAAGCAGTAAGAGTGAATTACACCATAAAAAAGCAAAGCTCAGCTCAGTTTAAAATGGTATTATAAAAATAGATCAAATGAAACAAATAGTATACAGCTAACGCCATCAAAGTGACTAAGCTTAAGAGTCCAGCTCTTGGATGTGAGGGGGTACGGGTATGTTCCAAAGTTTGGATACAGTTAAGAGAAAACCCTTGCACCCATAGTTCCCAGATTAATGGGAGGTACAGTAAGCAGACATGCTGATGAAGACCACAGGGAGCAGGAGGGAGTGTGAGTCTGGAGAAGATCAGGGAGATTTGCAGTGCAGAGACTATGTCAAGCTTTAAATGTTAATGGCAATATGCAATATAAATGGTTATTCCCATAGGAGATTTACACATTCATATAAATATAAATATAAATGCATGAGCATGTGTGTGTGTGTGTGTGTGTGTGTGTGTGTGTGTGTGTCCAAGGATTATTTATGCTGTGGAGAGCTACGTTTGTTTACAAAGTCGCAGCATGAGCATGTGTCTTTTTTACGAGTTTTCAAAATCCAAAGTATTCTTAAGCAAAGACGTTTTAAGGTTTGTCTTAGGTCAGTTTTATATACTTAACATTATTTATATGTTTTACCGCTTCCAAGGCCAGTGTTATAACTGAGAAATTACCAAATGTGTAATACATGTGTAATTAAAATGTAATTATTCCTGAATATTGGTCGAGAATAAGATTCTTAAGCAAAACTTACAAGCCAGTAGCAATAACAGACATCTTATAAGCTCAGATGTTTATGGCCACAAGAGACAACTAGTTGATTTGGAGATTTATGGGAATGTTTCTCAAAATCAAAAACTATTCCCATTTTGTGCATGCAGCCAAAGAGGTTATATGTTTTAGCTTATCCTTATACTACTACTACTTTGGATGGATGTTCATTTAGGTAGTTTCTTGTGTTAAAGTGACATAGTTCATGTATTTATAAACAATAATTATCATAATTACATTTTCTCTATTGTAATTACATAAAAGGTTTCACAGATTTTGATTTTAGTAAGTATATGTACAAATATTTTCTGCACTTCTTTTAATCAGATATATATGTTAGATATATGGAATTTAGTGATTTGATTTGCTACATGTAATTTTTATATTACATGTTAGATGTCATATTTTGAACAATATGAACATGTAAAATGAAGACTATATTAAAATATATATTATAACATTAAAGATGAATGATAGGCATGTTAGAATTTATACCCAGCAGGTTGCTTCACCAAGAGCCTCATGACTATGCCCACCCAAACCTTGTCTTCTTATTCCCCACATTGTTGCGATTTTCTAGACTTTGTAGGGTGGCTTGAACACAGTCGTAAGGTTGTTCATTTGAATTGTCAGATGTACAGTGATACAGTATTGCTGGATTTGTATAAAGTATTATATACATTCACGGAGCCCTAGGGAATGCTTATGCAAAACTTCATCGTGATTACTCCGCTCATCTAGAAGATAGGGACCATACAAATATATTTCCCTCTTAATTCAATTCAATTTTTTTTGCTTGAAGTTTGTATGTATTACTGAAAATTAGTGGTGCAACAGATGAAAAATCTCACGGTTCGGATTGGATCACGGTTTTAAGTCATGGATAGGATCAATTTTCGGATCAGCAAAAATAGAAAAAAAAGAAAAAAATTCGACTCGCCATTTACTTATTTAAGTATTTTTTGCCTATTAAAAAACATTCAACTGAAGACTCATTTCACGCACTTATATAAAAACAAATTAAGGTGCAATATGTACATTATGAACCATGCTGGGCATCCTCTGCATCCTCTGCACACGGCCATAAACAACCAGAGGAGTCTGTTCAGTGAGAGGTTGCTTCTCCTGAAGTCAAGGACCAGAAGACTTAAAAAGTCCTTTGTCCCACACGCCAACAAACTGTTTAACTCCTCGCTGAAGGGGAGAGGGAGGGGAAACAGGGACAGAGGAGGGGGGAACAAGTAAGCTGTAGCGCCTTTTCACTGTGCAATAGTTTTTGTTAATATCCAACAGTGTAATAGACTCACAATACTTGAAATGTGCCGTTCCCTTGTATTCTTATTCCTATTTATTCTATTTATCCCTTTTGTATTCTCTGTATTTATATATGTGTATATATGGTATATTTCTGCTCACATTCTGCAACTTCTGTCGGTGCTGTGCTACTGGAAACTGAGTTTCCCGGAGGAACCCACCCGAGGGATAAATAAAGTTTCATCTAATCTAATGTAATCTATAGGGCAGGACAGGGCTTTGTATCTACCACTCCGCTGTGATATAACGAGCGGTCACGGTCACGTGGCTTTCTGTTGCCCTGGAGGTCCACCCATTTGTAGTTAGAGCAACAGAAGATGCCTGGGACAGTTCAGCCATAACTTTAAACTTCTCCTGCTCATACATGCTTGGAGCGATCTTGTCACACTGAAGTGGACGCGCAACGGGATATCATAGCGTGGCTCAAGCACGTTCATCACAGTTTAAACCCCTTGTTTTGCACAACAGAATACGGCCTCTCGTCTGCAGCTAAACACCCCAATAGCTTTTGTAATAGCTTTAGCCCAGTCGGATTAGGCAGCAAAGGGCTGCTTAAACTCCTCTGCTCTTCCACTTGGACCGCTAGCGCTGGCCATAACTGACCACGCGCACCATACACATACTTTTAATTCTTTTTCGCATCTTCGGATCACGTGCGTACCGAACCGTGGAGTGGGATCGGTCCGGATTTTGGATCAACTGTGATCCGTTGCACCACTACTGAACATACATACACACAGTATAATCATGTTACTATTATTATTATTACTATTTGGAAATTACATTTTAAAATAGCCAGCAGCACGAAAACTACTTGTTGGCCTGTTTTGAGGAAATTCATATTGAGGTTTGAGTAAATATCAAGGAAATAAATGTAAAACAGTGTAAATCCAAGTCATGAATGATGTGTGTATATGTGTGTGCCTAATATTCCAACTCCAGATGCTGTCTAATTCTATGATCTTGATCGTGTTGTCCAGATAAAATCTTTAGAGGAAAATCTGAAGAATACAAGTCATATTAAACAAACATGAAGGACTACAGGATGAGATTGCTGGGTGTCAAGGAGGCAATCCCTCTTTTGTTTTCAGGTCACCTCTGCCATTGGGTCATGGTCCTGTGCAAGTCTCATCTAACTGGCTTGTAGTCAGGATGTGGTTGCCATGGCACATGTCCAGTTGAAGCAAATGAAATCCATCCTTCTTAGTTTCCAGGCAGGATTCACATGCGGAGCATGTTTTGCGAGATGCTCTGTGTTTGTGAGTGTGTGTGTTTGTGATGAATTGTGTGTGCACATTCATATAGAGAATGAGATATCAAGAGGGAGAATGGGCTTTTGAGGTTACAGAGGAAGTAGGGCATGTGATTGTGCAGCCACGTGCATGCTCGTGCGAGAAGGAGTACTACTATAAGTGTGTGCGGGCGTGCACGCGTCGCTCTTCAGAAACAGTTTTCTGATGTAACATGAACCGATGCCCGCCTTCTCTCTCCCAGGCATCTCGGGCGTTTGTGGGAACTTATTTCTGAACACTTGCTTCCACCAACCAAACAGGAGTCAATGACTATCACACCAGAGAAAGAGACAATAAGGGCCAAGAGCTGTAGGTGAGCACATCGCTACAGAGCCTTAATCCACATACTGATAGACGCGACTCAGTTAAGTCAACAGCGTCTCCAATTTAAAATGCATGTTTCTAGATGATGGCAAGAGTAGCAGTGAATACATCACTGCGAGTCACTATTTGTGCTTTAGATGCCCGTGTCTGTGTCCCACTGAGAGTTGGCCTATAGCTTCAATGATTGCTGCACTTCTACACTGCACACTAATGTTTATTAATGAATAACTCGGCTTTGTTTTCCATTGATATTTTAATGTCATCAATACTGTGTACTTAGGTTTTTCATTAATAATTAACGCCAGATTCTTTCAAACACTAAACCATTTAATTGCAAGGTTATCTAATACAGCGGTCTCCAACCTTTTTTGCGCCACGGACCGGTTTATGCCCGACAATATTTTCATGGACCGGCCTTTAAGGTGTCGCGGATAAATACAACAAAATAAAACTAGTACCGGTACCGAAAAAAAGAAGATTTAGTCATAACGCATGTGAAAAGACCCAGGAAAACAGAGTAAACGATAACAAAATAACGCTGAAAACCGATAAAAACCCTGAAAACTATACATTTCACACCTGAGCCTCAACTCTCGCGGCCCAGTACCAAACGACTCACGGACCGGTACCGGTCCGAGGCCCGGGGGTTGGGGACCGCTGATCTAATATACATGCCTATCTGTTTCTTTTCCCAGCTGACATGAGAATGTATTGTAGTGCTAGCTTTTATACAGCATGTACAACAAAGACCTGTACTTAAAGGGATTCTATAGTAATTACAGGTGTTTTAAGTGTGTGTGTGTGTGGTGGTGGTGGGGTCGTCTTTGTTTGGCAAGAGTACAAAAGGAAGCAGCAAATAATGCTCATCTTTGAGCCTTTTGTTGCCACTCATGCAAGAGGTGATCGAGTTTCCAATATCACTGTGCATGAGGAAACATATCCCCTTTTCATGCATACCCACCCCTTCGAAGAAACTGCAGGTGGGACAAAGGCCAACCTAGCAGTCTATCCAATTAACGCATAACAGAGGAGGCAGAGACCCGTGACTTCTCACACAGCTCAGTGGTGGGACATGATCACAGCTGAATGACAGTGAGAGGGAGAAAGAGGAGTTGGGGTGGGGTGTGTTACGTGTGAGAGAATGCAGAGGGTCGGCCCCAGCTCCAGCTGTCCCAGGGTTCATTGATCAGTGATTGGAGACAGCTCTGCTGACAAGAGGGGGCAAATTACCAGTATCTGCCCTGCACTTGATAACAACATGCCTACTGGAGACAATTTAGCATAGACCTGGATACTGTATACGGATAATAGTATATAACAAATTCAAGTGTTTTCAGTCCCATCTGCCACGGATGTGTAATATCAAGCACCTAGCCATGCAGTCTGCCTTTAAAAACATTTGTGAAATTATGGGTTGTTCACTGAATTTGAATGTTAGGATGCCACCATCGCAACAGATCGGTTCCAGGATCAACTTTAAGGCCTGATTTAGACTTCTTGGGGGAGTCTTTATAGAGCCTATACATTGCCTCACATCATTGTCAGGATTTGTGTGCATGGTGTATTATGTGTTAATTACTGTGTAATTGTGCCCCAGGGGTTTATATGCAATGCTGTCCAATAGAAACCGGGGTCACTGCTCTTTGTTGCTTTCAGTTTTATTCAGGGACAGGGATATTTGTTGCCTCCAGTTCTTTGAACATTCCCTCGGATCCATTCCGATAGCTTCAGCATCGTAAGTTAAACATTTTTATGATGTATTTGGATTTCCAATTACTCTGTAATTTGTGCTTTTTCTGAGATGACCTGATTTAAAACCTCTGATAATGTGACAGTTTCAAGAGCTATCATATTGTCCCAGTTAAAGCATCTGTGAAAAGCCTCTGATTGTTGTTTTTGTGATAAAAACAAAACAAAAGCGTGAGTATTCTCTGCAGGTGCCTAATTAAACTGATCAAGATGCAGTCCTCTTCCAGCTGAATCTAGGTCATTTCTACCGACACTGAACAAACACAGGCATAAAAACTTCTGAAATTATAGTCTGTAAATGTAACCTGTACTTTTGTTCAAACACTGTGGCGATCAGAAGTGGAAAACATAATAAATTACACTTGGGCAACATGAAGCCCACCTTTTGTGGATTTATAGACCCACAATATAGTGCAGAATTCAAAGTGTCACATTAACATTGAGGTACATAGACCACAGTTTTAAAGAATATACTTATCAGCAGCATCAACAAAAGCACAAATGACACGGTTTAGATGTCTTCAGCTGCGAGTGTGGTACACAGATCTCTCATAAAGCCTTTCATAGATGTTGACTTGTCTCTTACACTGTTATACAGTTTCACATCCATTACATATTGAAATCATTCTAAAAATGACTTCTTTACTGCAGAGTCTATGACAGGTCAGAGTGACCAGCAGAAATGAATATAATCCAGTGTCTGACAAAATATTTAACTAGTCTACCTTGATATACTGTATATTTCACTTTTAGCAAAAGTCTGGTTTCTCTACTAAAGTGTACTGCTCTCTAAGGTACAGGATGTGACCTCCCTTTTCAAGTAACTACTGAAACATAGATATCATACTATAGTGACTTGATGCTGTTCAGTATATTATTGTCCCAGTAAGAAACTGAGTCTGTGAATGTGAATACACCTACAGTACTGTGCAAAAGTTTTGAACCAAACCTCATTTCTTTATATTTTGCTTCCAATGAGCCAATAATTCTTGTAATTCTGCTTTTGCTCCAAGCCCTCCATCCTGGACCCCCCTCCACCTGCTCGGGCCAGGTGGTCTGCTGTTTTTGGTGCTGTCTGGAGCCAGCCCTTAAGAGGGGGTACTGTCATGGTGGTGAGTCAGGGACCCAGTAATTTGTGTACAGTGTCTGAAAGTCAAGTACTTAAGAAAAAGGGGGAAAAATCTAGCAAAGACCTGACACAGGACCAGAGAGATGCATCTGGACCTTAAATTCATCTACTGTTTGCTAAAGCATCATCGGAAATGGCTTCAGTGGAGTGGAGGCTGTAAAGAAGCCATTCTTAGGGAAGGGAAATGGGGAGAAAAAGGCTGAGGTGTCCCAAATTACACAAGAACGAGACTGAAAATCAGCGATAACAGGTTTTATGAAGTGAAAATCCAAATTTAAATCCCTATCAATAATGTACAGACGAGGTCAGGGGGTACAACAGTGAATATCTACAGCTGTCTGTAAAACACAGTGGAGGCTCTAGCATGTTTTAAAGCCCCACTTCAGTCAATGATTTTGAATATCGCTGCCATCAGATTTCAAACCTGGCTTAATTTTTCCGTTTCCAAACACAATCTGAAAAAGGATTGTGCAGTAAATGTATACCTTGGGTAGAAAAACACATCAGTCATGGCTTTGCTGAGCCTGGACCTCAACATCAGTGAACCAGTGTGGCATCATCTTGACAGAGAACAGAACAACAGGCAGACAGCATCCAAAGAAGAGCTCTGAATGTTCTTCAACAAGCCTGGAGAACTATTCCTGTAGACTACTTTACATAAAGATTACCTAAGAGAGTTCAGGCTGCGGTGAAGAATAAAGATGGCTACACCAAATATTGACAGTCAAGCTTATTAGGATTACAGAACCTCTGTTCTATAATCATAATAACCTGTGCTTCCACACATGTGTTTGCGTTTCAGTAGATCACTCTACCTATTTCTCATTTTCCTTGCAAAATATAAACAAATGAAAGACGTTTGCACAGTACTTACCATAGAGAAAAACACAGGATGCAGCATACTGTGATATATGCTTCGAGCTGTAATCAACTTTAATTGTGGGCTGAATTATTTCAGCAAATTCTCAAATGTCAGATAAATATATTAATATACAGCTGTCAGGGCAAAATGGTAAATGGTAAAATGGTAAATGGCCTGTATTTATATAGCGCTTTACTAGTCCCTAAGGACCCCAAAGCGCTTTACATATCCAGTCATCCACCCATTCACACACTGGTGATGGCAGCAACATTGTAGCCACAGCCACCCTGGGGCGCACTGACAGAGGCGAGGCTGCCGGACACTGGCGCCACCGGGCCCTCTGACCACCACCAGTAGGCAACGGGTGAAGTGTCTTGCCCAAGGACACAACGACCGAGACTGTCCAAGCCGGGGCTCGAACCGGCAACCTTCCGATTACAAGGCAAACTCCCAACTCTTGAGCCACGATCGCCTTAAAAAACGGCTGAAAAAAACCACAAGATGACAGCGCTATCTGACCAGAGCAGCCAGATGATCAACAGTAGTAGCGAGAAAGCGGTCTCGTGCTCTGGGGAATTTCCCCTTCCACGTGTCTGATTACACGACCGAGAAGGCGGGATAACAACAAAGTAGGCTATTGGTTGCAGCACCCATATGTAGCCGGCTCTTAAAGGAATATGCTCTTTCTTCGCTTGGAAGCAGTGCAAGTGTGCCGGAGGGAAAGCAAGCCTCTTTAAAGAGGGTTTGTTTACTAATTTTTCGCGCCACGCCCCGTTGGCGGAGTCAGCTGACATGCCTGCAAAGAAATAGGCTGCTAGCGCTTTTCCTCGCAGAATGGAAGTAGTCGTGGAGGCGATAAGGACTAAAGTCGTTTGACTCAGCGGGATTCTGAACTCTTAGGCTTTTTTCTTTTGTTTTCTTTTTGTTTTCCGGTTATAGGACAGTCGTTACAGCGAAGCCGATCTGTGTGGTAAGTTCACGGGAGACACTTTTAAACGCTGTTAAATGTCCTCGTCCAGGGCACACTGTCCACCGGAGCGAGCTGATGACATCAGGTAACATGCGCGTCCTTAAAAATAAGAACCGACAGCGCAACGTGCCGCTGCCTTCCATTCGCGTCTGCATTCATTCGCCCTATGTTACTGCACAAAACCACCGGGCTTGTCTGCTCATAAACGCGGTTAAATGTACGGCCTGTCATTCACCCAGCGCAGATTTGAATTACACCGGCTTTCCCGGTTTGCTCAGCCCGGCTTGGTGAATGGACTTCAGACCGCGGGGCGCCGAGTGCGTCCCCGGGTGCTCTGTTAAAACGCAGTAACGACTGTTTTCTTCCTATAATGAAATGATAGGACCCGTATTACACATATGCCCACTCTTGCCTTTGTTTCACGCCACTCAAGCTGTATTTTTGCATGTCTTTTCGGTCAAATGTCGGTTTAAAACGCGCTCTGCTTTATTTCTATATGTTATAAATGTGTGGTGAGTGGCCGAGCTTGAGCGTGAGAAGGCTTCATTTCTCGGTGTGAGTAATGTTACATAAAGCCGATACGGCGTGGTGGAAGGCTCTTAAAGCCGTTGGATTGAAACTGTGTCAATAACAGAGCTCCCTCGCCACCACCGCATCTTTCGCTCCTTCCCCTTTGTTAATTTGTCTGCAGCAGGGGGAGCTACTGTCTGACACAAACATGCAGCTCACTGCCTGGTCAGTAGAGCAGTACAGACAGCAAGCCTGTGTATCTGGAAGTTGAACCTAAGGTTTTCTCTTTCTCACACACACACACACACGCACATGCACATGTTCTTTCTGTGTGTTTGTCAAAACAAAGCATTAAGTGGCTTTACACACAGGGTTTATTGTGAACGCACACAGTATATCGTGAGGTCTGGGCATGCTAGAGCCAGGCCAATCTGCTTATGGTGGGTGAAGAAATGAAAACTCCTTTCTCCGGGAGCTTGGCAGGCTGACAGACCAGGGAAGGGAGAGTGGCGTAGGATTATCCTCAAAGACTGTCATTACCCTTTTGCTGTGGATCCTAATTTGGAAGTGTGGTAGTAGTCTAACCCCGTAATACAACTGCAGTGGTGACTTTGAGTTTTGCCAGTGAGGCCAACTTGAATTTCACCCGTATTTTGATGACTGTTTGACCCACTGTATTATTCAGAGTTGAATGCAGTCTAGTATTGACTCTGGAGAGTTTGCCAAGTGCTCCTTGAGATTCTTGCCACACTGCGGTAAATTGGGTATGATGAATCATAATGAGGCATTTTATTATTGTCATCAAATATCTGCTCTAATATCTATATAACTTTCATATTTATATACATACGGTGCAGCAATACTGTTAAAATACCAACTATTAGCAAAGTTAGTAATTATGGGACTGTTATTGAAACCCCCATCCATGTGCTTAGCACAGACAAAAGATAATCTACCTCTTATTTAATCTAGGCAGCAAAGTCCTTTAAATGTATCTGTGGCTCAACTGACTTGCGTAACCACAGTGAATTGTGTGGTTTCATCACTGAGTTGAGCAGAGCTATTTGTCTAAATAAGCACTGAGATCTTTGCCACAAATTAAGGCAGACCGTTTGCTCATTTTCTCTTCCCCAACTTATCCACTGTGGTTTTATTGATTTGAGGGCACTCATTATAGGCCAGACAGGTTGTCTATAATGATAATGAATGCTTTGGAGGAAGGAACGAATAATGAATGTGTCTGAGATCATCTCATCAGCTCTTAGTGTGGATTTCTCCAAGGTTGGATTCATTAGCGAAGGGAACTTGGGACGCCGTGCCCGCTGGAAGATGAACTACACGTGTTCGGCTTTAACCTTTCCTTTGTTCTTTTCCTGTCACGTTACTTTTAAGGCTGCTCGTTTCAAAGCGCACCCCGTATGGACGATGAGGAGGACGATGTGTTTGAGCCAAAAGCCAACTGTTGGCGCACCACATTCAGGGAGATAAAGTGTGAACATCGAGGCACACAGACACCCGGTCCTGCCCTGGTACCAAACAACGGCATGCTGCCCTGTGGAGTCGCAGAGGAGCCCAGACCACTCTTCTACGGTGAGGCTGACAACATGTCATATTTCAAAAGAGGGGAGGAAAAGGGAACACTGCCTTGTGCGTGATAACCGGTGTTATAAAACCGACGCACGAGAGCACAATGCGAGACTCACCGTGAGGGATGGTTAACAGCGTTACTGCGCTGATCTCACCCCTGGCGCCTCATAGTCGTCATCACATTCACTTTTATGGTCTGTATGCAGTGTACCCAGCTGCTTTGCTATTCAAAAGGCGCCAGACTGGCATTGTGACTGAAAGGATGTGACAGAAGTGCTCACCTGTGCAGCAACTCTTCGGAGAGCTGATTATCAGTGACAGCAATAACTCTGGTGCCATAAACAAGTAACCATTCCAGAGGAGCTCTATAACTACTAGTCATGTGGGTTTATTTTGTGAAACTATTTAAGGTCATTAAAAAAGACAAAGGAATAACCACAGCTGGGTAAACTGTGGATATATAGCTGAGCAACCTGTTTGCTGAAAGGCGCGTTCTGCAGTACTTCAGGAGACTGATGGATCTCCTTACCTGTGTGTAAAAGAATGGCACGCCCGGCGTCATTGCTGTATTGAGATTATTTTGCTGAGCACGTGTTGTTTACAAAATAATAAGCATGAGTCCTGACACTCGACAGGTAACGCAGGTTTTCGATTGCACTTCCCGGCACGCTTCGAGCTCGTCGGGGATCACAGAGCGAGTCGACAAGGAAGCACGGAGCAGCAAAACAGCATGGAGCGCCTGCCCCGCCAGCGACCCGCGGCTCGCAGCGTGGAGGCCTGCATCGGACAGAAACTCCAGCTCATAGGAGACCAGTTTCACTGGGAACGCCTGCAACTGGTGAGGAGGATGGATGCGTTCGGCTGATTGTGCAATACTGGGAGACAAACGGTGGTGCCGGATGGTAGTGAAACAAGCATGCTTTTAGTGCCTCACATTAAGTGTGGAGGGCAACCCGATTCTTTTGACAGTTTTCAAATTTGACTAAATTGCAGATTGCTCCCTGTGCCTGATAACAGGCAAATACACCTATATTGTTTTTTTTGTTGTTGTTGTTTTTGTCAGATAGTCTCTATGTGTCCTATCTGAGCCGGTAAAATGAGAGCAGTAAAGCCAGGAAGATACGCCAACGTTCTGTCAACAATATAAGAAACAAAAGACTCCATAAACCGTAAAGTTAAATTTGCTGCCATCAAACTAGAGAGGAAACTTGTGTCTGTGTGCGAATAAGCACCACAGGTTAAGTGTTTATAAAGTCGGAGCAGGGAAAAGTTAAGTCCACACATTAGCCACATCATCCGCAAACCTTTTTTTTTGCTCTTTTTAAATCAATATTTGGATCTCATTTGGATCTGACAGAGATTAATTGTGGGTCAAAAGTTTCTTCTCTATTATGGTGCTCGCTTTATATTTGTTTTGGAGAGGCTATACACATGCAGAACTTTACCCCAGTACCTAACCCCCACCCCCTCTGCCCCTCTTTTCCCTCAAGCCAAAGACATTTCAGAACGAGGACAGCCCTTCCCCCACTTCACCCCCCCACCCACACTCCCACCCCACCCCCTTCCCCTGCCTCCTCTTCCTGTTTATTTCTCTCTCTTTTCCCCTGTTTCCTTAATGTGCTCTGAAGGCTGTTGGTGTGGAGGATGCCTGCACTCAAACAACACACTGTGGTCACAGCGACAGTGTCCACTGTATCGGCATATCACTGCTGTTTGGGTGTGCTGTAAAACCTGTGACATGCTTTTATTTCTTTATCTTTAAATATGCACAAAATATGCACAGACCCCCCCCTCCAGGGAGATTTCCTGCAAAGTGCAAGTAATTTTGTTGCGCAGGTGGTTAACAGTCTTTACACACATATTTATTTCACACATTTATACACGCACACATGCACGCATGCTGATACATCCAGGAAAAAAAGCAGAAGTGGTAGAAGTAGGTAAACATGTTGTAACCCGAAGCTCCCCACGTGAGCCCAGAGGGGAACAGCTGTGGTTCCAGGGAGTCTCAAGGCAGCCCCTTCCCTTTGCGAGGCGCAGCCACAGGAGACACACACACGCACACACACCCAAAAAAGAAGTTTTCTCAGTCATAGGCAGACTGCGGAGGTGAGATCCATAATAATGATGGTTTAAGGATGTATACAGGGGGGGATGGAGAATGGAAATTGAACTTCACATGATCAAATAACAACTGTCCTAAGCTGTCTTAAAAACTCCCTGTGGGGAAATGGGATGACCCGTGCACATAAAAATATGTATATATATATATAATCTTTTTTTCTTTTTAAATTTAGACTCTAACCTATGAGACAGCTTCTGATTTTTCTCATGCACTTTATCAAGCAGATGTTATTTATACCGCCGCAGCAAGCAGCATGACTCATGTATTGTGACACGGGCAGACACACACACAGACGGTCAGACAAGAGGGTTGCTATGTGTGTGCGACCAGGATCTACTGACGCACATCGGAGGCAGGCCTGGGTCAAGAGATGAGGAAGTGGTTTGTGCTCACTTTGCTGGTTGAGTAAACAGCAGAGAGGACAGTCAGAGTGAAAACCATCCTGTAAAGTCATATCCTGAAGACACATATGCCTAGATAGTGAATATTTGATAAAGGCAAAAAAATAATAATTTTATTTTCTTTTGTTCTCCGAGCATGGCTGTGCTTCTGCTACTGTCCTAAGTGTCTTCGTGGTTTGCTGTTATTGAGGGATGTTTTTACAACTCAAACACTTAAGTGTGGTTTTGGATGCGTGATTCCACTGAAGCCTCTGTAATTACTATTTCTGGTTCTGGTTGTGCAAGTTATTGTATTGTGCATGCATGTGTACATGCTCATGCATGAATACACCCATACTTGTTTTTCTGCTTTCTGCTCTTTTGCCGTCTCTCACTTCTCAGTATCGCACGGTCTGGCAGTTAGCACAAAAAAAACCCCAAAAAACGATCGCTGGATAATAGCGGTACTGTTTGCCAGGTCTCATTCCTGTTGCTCCCGTCAGTAGGTGAGTTATTCAGCGCAGACACTTGTCCCAGAGCAATCTAAATGCCTTCGACTGCCATCGTTTTTGATGGATTTTGGTGCAACGTGGCTGCCGGTGCTCTCTCCATGGGAGCCCGTGGCCCCTGGCGAAAGGAGGGATTAGGTGGCGGAGGGAGTGCTGGCGGATGCTGACAGATAAATTGCTCCTCAGTCAGAAAGTGCTGGAGGGGACTCTAAGGTCCCCAGAGGGATGGCTGACATTAGCCGGGCCTGCCATTTGAGACACAGCAATAATGGCATTCACAATGGCAGGAAGACTGCTTCAGCCTGCGCAGGGCAAGGAGCAGAGTTAGGTTTCATCCCCATGTTTTTTTAAGGGAGACGACTCCTGGTGCTTTCGATAGGTGTTGAAAGCAGGGTTGAATATCTCCTCCGTGTGTGCGCGCCTGCACGCTTACACGCAGCGGTTGTCGCTTTATCTCGTCACTGTTCCAGTGAGGGCACGGCACTCTCTCCTTTCAGCACTTGTGGAAGGGGAGGGAGGAAAGTGGTGCTGGGAGCAATGACAAATGGTATTTACTTTTCTTTCATTGTTCTCTGATTATTTGTGTTGACGGGAACGTCTGTTTGTGCTGTTGCCTATTAACTTATGCAACCGCTATGTTCGCATGATACTCGGCCCTTCTCCGCTCGCCGATATGAACAACGCGGGGCTTCTCGCTGCAGAGGCTGGCCTGTTTGCTCAAGCGATAAGGCAGAGCTTGCGAGCAGCTGGCTTGACAGACAGCTTGCACTGATAAAGCACATCAGGCTGGTGTCAGCGTGACGACATAGGGAATCTGGCTCCACTCTGCTTCTCTATCGCTGGCTAAATTTAGAGCCTCATTTTGACAGTTGGTGTCGTGACTCATGACTAACTTGCAGCAGGCCTACACACCTCCTTTTGTCACTCTTGCTGTTTTTTATTCTCTCACTTTCTTTGTGTCTAGCTTGATAGAAACGAGGGTGAAAGGTCACAGGGGGCATTCTGGTTTGGACTGTAAAGACGAATTCGCTTCTCATGGAACTTGACTCATTTTGAGATTTACGCTCTGACAGAAAAATCCTCTCTCGTTAAATATCGACATACAGTATTGTTATAATTGCATACATACATTCCCCCCCCCCTTCTTTCATGGCAGAGCCGGCCTTGTGTAACTTAATAAACTACAAGACTTCAAGCATGGCGGCTTCCAGCGATGCAACATTTTGTGCTTTCTAATAAATACCGCCTTTGTTTATTCGAAGTAGACATTACACTATTATTATATCCTAATCAAAATATCTCCAGGGCAAAATTTACACATGTCAAAATGAAACAAACAGCTTCCTGGTTGTGTTTACCGTAGCGTTTTTACCTCTTTTTTCAGGTGAAAGCAAGTAGAATACAAACATGCTGGCTGGAAACTGCTAAAGCTTATGCAACACCCTGCAAAGTTCACCACAGTGTGATAACGGTATGGAAACCCAGAGGCTTATCGCAGTGGCAGTTCTTGACTGTTAACTAGGTCAAGGTTTGGACACTAGTCGTGCAAATATGGCGTATCTAATCGCTGCCTTAGGATATTTTGGCTTTTCTAAACAGTAATACAATGTTATCAAGACAACGTAGTACACTTTCATGCATTGTTTTGAAAAACTAATCTTAAATCCCCCCCCCCCAGTTGTTTTCAGTTTACGGCCCTCTTGGTCTGAAAATAGCCTCGGCACTATCAGGTGTAGCGGAGTCTGCCTTTCGTCCGGGGCATGAGATCTTCAACTACTGTAGCCCTCTCGTGCAGACACGTGTGTTTTTCCACAGACTCCCTGCCTCTCATCAAGAGCCCTCTAATCCCATTTGGTGCAATTATCTTATCTCAGCTTCTCAATGGCAGAGATAGCATTATCCTCCTAATCGCACACAATCCAATTGGCTCGCAAACCTGAGAGAGTCTCCTCCTGAGCTGCTGGCTGCTAGTCTGTGCCAGGAAGATTAGAATAAAAAAAAGTGTGACCGTGCGATAAATGTGTTTATGGCTAGGAATGTCTGTAGGGAAAGCCCGGCTCGCGTAAAGGATCCTGCACACAAAGGGAATCCTCTCTGCTAAGTATCGCTGGGAAGCGGAGCGGAGTGCCCTGAAAATATCGGCGTCTCGTTACGTTTTATGCTCGCTGTGAATCAGCGTCGGTCGCCGACAACATAAACACGACACTAACCCCAAATAATGGCTGTGTCTGGTGCTGTGTTTTGAGTTTATAACTGTTGTGCGTTTTGTCTTGTTTTTGTTTCAGTATCACCTAAACCAAAGGAACCAGGGGCCGATGTGGTGGCGCCTGGCCGCGGCCATTCTCAGCCTTCTGTTTGATAGGGGGTTCATAGCCGGAGGAGGGGGTGGAGGACAGAGGTGAGGCGACCTTGTCCCCCGTTTTTCATTCATCTCTGTGAGGAACTGGACTCCTACTGGCACTGTCTAATCTAACACGGGTCTGTTTGGGGGAGAAAACAATTGAGGTCACCGCGGGACGGAGACAACCAACTTTTATACCAGGTTGTGTTTTGGGGGTTTTTTGTTGTTTTTTTTCCTTCAAAGAAGATGCCATGTTGCTCTGAGATTCCACTAATGGGCAATGTTCTTTCTTTTTTTTTTGGCATACCTATGGTGTAGTGTTTTTGTACAGTACATTGTTCTTGTTCACTTTAATGACCTCTCACAGAACCTGGGAATGCCTTATTCAGTGTCTTCTGCCAGAATGAGTATTGAGCAGTTTTGACAGGCAAGAGAAGATGGTTAGGAAGTGAAAGGAAACGCAGAGGAAGTTTCCCAGGTGACCAGTCAAGTCGATTTTTACTAACTTCCAAAGAGGCAACTTCTCAGAACAAAAGCATTTTGCACCTCACCTCAGTGGAACATTTATGTTTTCTTCATTTTTTTTTTTTACTTTCAGTTTGTCTTTTGTCCCTCCTTGGTTTTCTTTGAACACGACCTCTTGGTATTGTTCAGAAATACTGGGAACAGTAGTTTCCGCGCGTGTGAAAGTGAGCGCACGGTGATATGTCATCTGAATATCTTTTAATATGCAAAGAGAGTCACGCGATACATGTCAGATGTTTGGGTCTGCTGACTCTCTGGGTGGAGTCTGCACTTCTTAACGTCACCGTCTGGTCAAACAAGCCAGGTGACTGCATGCAAACTTGCCAGACATCAAAAAGAAAGTGAAAAAGGAAAACAAGGCATGTGCACTTGGACATCTTGTGTTGTTATTGTTAAAATCCTTTCACTTAACCTGGGTTTTTACTGGGTTTACTTGTCGTTTTAGCCTTTTTCCTGCAACATATCGGGGGGCAAATGACATCTGACATGTAGCGCACGTCAACGTGCCGACTTTTGCACGCATGTAAACAACCATTAGAGGTCTTGCACTATATTAGAACACAAGTCAATCACGTTGTTGCAGATATCGTAACACCTAAACCAGCTGTTTTATTCATTTCACTTGACCCTTGTTCCCAGTATATTACTCTGATATTCCCTTTTGGGGTTTTTTTTTCAATGTTTTTTTTTCATTTGATTGTTTTCAGACCTCCATGCCCTTGAAGTGGAGCTGTGGATCCACTGTTTTTGCACTATACCACCCTTCAAAAGATCCGAATGTTGACAAGCTAACCTCTGTCTCGTATGAAGGTTGATTTTTTGGTTTGTTTATTTGTTTTTTTCATTTACCACCTGTTTCCTTACCACCCCATTTCACATTTATCCATTCGCATTGTCTTGAGACGTGCCTCAGTGTTGAGGCCTGACTGAACACAATCTGGATGACGCTTCTCGAAAGATCGCTCACGCAGTTTTTCAGACCACACTGAAGAGTTGGAGAGAGACACGTTGGCTCAGTTAAAAAGGTTTTGATTTTTTGTTTTGTTTTTTCACGGCCCCGCTGTATCTTCAGAACATCGAAACAATATGCCGAACCCAGTGCGTAAAACTAAATCTCTCAGGCCACCTTTTATGGGGTATTATATATTGTCGTTGGTGCTGAGATCCAGATTTGGGATGTTTGAGCACATATAATCACCACTGACTCAGCAGACGGGCAGTCTCTGAAATGGACAAAAAAAGAAAAGAAAAAGTGAAAAAGACTGTAATTATTGTTGAAATATGAATATGTTTAAAGACACTGTCAAAGATGCTGTTTGTTGTTTTGTTTTACTCTTCTTTCATTGCTGAACCCAGGCCAACTTTTGGACCCAAGGAGCAGTACATATCAGGGGTCTGTAATTACATGCTCCTTACAATGTGTCAAGTTTATCACTGCATGACGATTAGGTTCTTTCTCTTTTTTGTTGTTGGGCTTTTATTTTTTTTGCTTTTTTTCTCAAGATGTCTCAGGGACAGACTTTTGTGGGCTACTGGTAACCTTGAGAATCTGTTACATGGTTAGAAGAAGAGCTGTTCTCGCCGATTAATACGTGACGAAACCCCCTCGAGGTGTTGTCGCTTCTCCCATCTCCATTTTAACCTAGATCTCGGCCAACTTTCTCAGCACACGCTTCTTAAAGGTACCGTTCGACTGAGGAGTTTGAGGCTGACTTGCTGGCTGTGGTGGGGACGGAGCTACTGAGCGTAGTAGTCATAGGTGGTGCGAGGTGCACTGAATGTGGTTGTGGTTGTAGTTTCCTGCGGATCGTGAACGCTGAGCCAGTCCGTGTAGCTCCCCGTCTCACCATCAGCTCTTGACTTCCTCTTTGTGCTGCTCCTTCATTACATGGTTGTTGTTCATCGGTTCACTTTCTTTGTAATTTATTTTTCTTTCTTCTTCTTTTATTTATTTCAGTGTATTTGCCCATTTCTACTGTATACACCTGTGTGTGCAATTACTTCATTGTTTTCCTTTTTTCTATTTTGGTTTCCCGGACTTGTATACGCTTCGGCTGTTTGGCTCTGTGGAGAGCAGGTTGGCGATCGTTACACCGTCTTCACCTTTAGAACAACTACTGTATTCGTGTAGTTACGATTACTTTTTAAGTGACGGCAGGTGTCACTGCTAAGCCAATCATCTAAACCGAGCAAACATAAGTACAGCTGCTGCTCTTCACAAAGAAGAAAACTACAGACTGCAGATGAGTGTTTGATACTCAAAATTCCACCATCCAAAAATGACGCCTTCCCACACGACCTCGCCCTCATAACAAGTAACGACAGACATGACATTAGACACAAAAAGGTTGCCTTCTTCCTCAAGTCACAGGGCGTCAGTTTACTCGTATGTGTTCAATTCTTTAATCTTAATCATTGTGTTGTAATCAGTATGCACTGGAAAGTACTTTGTATCTGTAAATCCCTTAGGTTTCTTATCTGTTGAGTGTTGATGTATAGTATTTACTCTGATTTGTTCTCCTCAGTTGATCTCGCCACGTGTCAGGCGTATTCGGTGCAGCGAGCAAGTAGGCTCGGGTGCGATGGCCCGGTTTGATTTATTGGAAAGGGAAACAAGCCACCGTGGTGCCCTGTATAGTTTTGTTAGAATGAGGTTCCCGAGCCTCAAACGGCATACGTGAGCGCAGAAAATCCCAAGAGAGACAGTGAGAAAGAGGCATGCGTATTTTATTGAAACCGTCAGTGTCTTGAATTTTGTAGTCCACTTTATATAAATTTGAAGTTTTTTTTTCCTTTGAGGAAAGTTTTGAATTTTTATAAGTAATAACATTTCTTCTTCGTGGTTTTTCTTAACGTTCTTTTTTTTTTTAAATTGTATTTTCTTAAGAAAAGGGGTCTGCTTTTATAAGGACACTTCACGCTTGTAAAATGACTTTTAATACCAGTATGATCCTTTTTGAAGTCATTGAGATCAAGAGCATTTTGGGTTTTTTGTTTTTTTTTTAAAGACAAATGAGCTTGCGACATTCCTTGCACATCTTACTGTCCTGTATACACAAAACCAAATGAATTCATGGTTGCGGTTGATTTTGCTCGTGAGCTCGTAACCATGAAACTGTCCTTTCTTTTTACAGAACTGATAAAGTGTAAATGTATTTCTAAAAAAGATTTAAAAAACAAGACAAAAAAAGAAAGAAAGAAAGAAAGAAAGAAAAAACCCTGGAATATGCCTTTAACTGCTCAGTTTCAATGAAGTCTTGATTATCACACACTCTCTGTATACCAAGAAATGAGACCCAGCGAAAATGTAGCATTTTTGTAACATTGATTGTGTGTTTTCAAGACTCTACTGTGCACTCATTTTTATGTTTATATACATTTTTTCTTTTGGTTGTTGATATAATAATGGAAGTAAAGACAATTTGTTATGTAGTGCAATATGCTGTACATGCGGAGCTTTGCTCTACAAATCCTTTTTTTTCTTCTGGATTTCTTGTTGCTTATTGGTACTTTTTTCAATAAAATTTTATTGAAGGTGTCTACTCGAGTCACGTTTATGTTTGCAGGTCACCGGCAGCGTCGGAGGCTTAACATCCGCTTGTTTTAAAGGCGAATGTACGGTGGCCTGTGAGGTCAAACGTTCTGCAGCGTAAGAACAGAAAGCAAACAAAAAAAAGCACACAACACAAAGGAAATCGAGAAAAAAAGTGTTTTGGGGGAGACAATAAAGTGACGGACCAGCTGCAGAAGTGACAAGCTAACAGTAAACAGCTAATAGCAGGTATATCTAGTTTTATACGAATCATGCGATTATAACATACATTGTTTTGCATGTTTTTCTTACTCCTAACACCCTCCGTGTCTCTGCGCGATCCTTCGCACATTTTCCGCAGCTGTTCCGTCACATTATTGTCTCCTCAAAGACACTTGTTTTGTTCTATGCGTGATTGTCTTTTAACATTGTGTTTTATTCAGCATACGTTGTGTTTTTGCAGCAGTTTTCTATTTATATTTTCTATATATTTCTGCTTTCTTTTGGGTGTCTGTAGCTCAGGATTTAGAGCAGGTTATCTGCTGATGGTAAGGTTGGTGGTTCAATCCCGGGCTCCCCCCACATATCCGTGGGCAAGATGCAAACCTCAAGTTGCTCTCCAGTGCATCCAGTGGTGTGTGACTGTTAGTTAGAAAGCACTTAAAAGCATAGAAAAAAGTGAATGTTGCCGTTTTCTTGCAGTGCATTTGACCTCTCAGGGCACGTACTAGTGATGTGTTGGTCGGGGACGAAGAGCCGGATCTTTGACGTGAACGACGCGAGCCGGCTCCTTATTGCAAGCAGTGGGGGGCTATATTTCTTTCTCTCACCCTCTCTCTCTCTCTTTTTTTCCGCTTCACTCTGCACGGGAGCCTTGTGCTTGCGCTGGGAAGGGGTGGGGGGGTGCCCGGTAGTTACACTCAGTAGCACAGGAACAGAGCATGAGGGAGAGAGAGAGAGAAAGAGTCAGGGACAACAACGTCACATTAGAAAGGTATAGTAATCATCCACAACTATTTTCAGTTGCAGATGATAAAGGATTCAGAAAGTTTATTCATGCAGGTCCATATGACAGAGAATGTTCATCTTCTTTTTGTTTTCATATTTTAATTTATATTTAATTGTGTTGTGGTTTGCAGTGTTTTGTGTTGTTTCACTTTAGATTTGTTTAAAAGGAAGAAGCTGAAAATTGAAAGTTGAACTGGGAATAGTTCGTTTTTGTATTATATATTTGTTTATTACATTTTATGTGGAGTGAATAAATAAAAGTATATTTACGGTGGCCCCTAGAGACAAAGCAGTACAAACTTCAAAACACGTAAAAACTCCAAAACACGTAGAAAAGACAACAGAAGTGCTCCAGGATGCTAGGAGCAGGGTTGAGCTTTTGTTACTTAGTGACTACACAAGCCAGCAAGTACCAACGACTGGATTTGGTGTGTGGTAGTAACAGGTAAATGAACTTTTTTTTTTAATTATTTGAATATATATGAGTGCTTGTGTATAAATACACAAACCATACAAGTATGCTTTCAATTGTGTAATTTAAGTGATCTAGGTAGCTCTGTTTTGGAGTTTGTACGTGCTTTGTCTCTAGGGGCCACCGTAAATATTTATATATAAACATATATAAATAAAACCACTTTTTTTACATTAGTAATTCCTTTTGTGCATAATTTTATATTATTGTTAATAATAAATTAATTAAAGCAACAAAACAACCTGAAGAGCCGGTTCGGAGCCGAAAGAGCCGGCTCTTTTTAGTGAGCCGAACCGAAAGAGCCAGTTCTCTAAAAAGAGCCGGGTCTTCTAAGTGAGCCGAGCTGAAAGAGCCGGTTCTCTAAAAAGAGCCGGAAATCCCATCACTGGCACGTACAATTGCCCATAGTATGTAAAAACTGTGGGAACATGGTTGGAGAAATCTTATCTCTGAAGGTGAAAGTAAAAGGCTTAGTAAGACTTAACAGAAATTACATTCTTGCGAAATAAGCTGACATTGATTTAAAAAAAAAAAAAACTGAAACAAAAAAAGTCTCTCACATATAAATCTGTTGTTAATATTTTCTCTTCACAGCAGCCAGAATCTGACCTGTGACAAAAAAAAAAAATGGAGAACTGCTATTTTAATCCACTCCCACTCTTTTCTTAAGCTTGAGCTTTAAGTAGTTCTGCGTTGTGAAATAGAAACCACTGATAGATTTGTGAAGTGTCTCAGGCCAGCCAGTATTTTAATCCGCCCAGGCGTTTGGCAGACTGTGCCCATCATATCCCTCCTGCTGTTAGGTCATTAATTTGGTGGGAGCAGTGGGTCTTCCAAAACACTCTTAATAGAGGCTGTCTGATTCACACACATGCACATATGCAGAAAAGCAAGCACTGCATGACAACTGAAGACATAAAATGAAAAAGAGTTACAGTCATATCCTAAAAGGTTAAAGCCAATCCTGCAGCTCCTGCAGATTCATTACACCGCAGCATGGATGCCCTGAAGTCATGGAAGAGACTGATTACTCCTGACACATGTAAATATCAAAGTTAATTGTGCATTCCTAGTCTGTGTGCACAGTGTTTAGAAACGGAGCATTCATTTATATTAAAGATCTATATTTTGATCTGTGTCCAAGATAAAGGTTTAAGTACGTGTGAAGTGAGTCACACCGAAACAAAAGGTGCAAGTTTTTTTTCTCCAGCTCTTTCTTTCAGGAGAGCAGACGGCGCACAGTCTGCTCCTCCAGGGCTTCACGCGTGGCACTTCTATTGTCAGGCACGCCAGGTACAGTTTCACAGTTTCCCGACACCTGACTCACCTGTTTAGCTGCTTGTAGCACAGCAACTCCCTTGTCTGTGGCCCCCCTGACGCAAAAAAAACATGCATGCAATGAGTGTGTCAGAGGATGTGGTTTAAAACAGAACAACAGCGCCTATTCCAGTCACAGTTGGTTGAGCATACACAACTGTTCAGCACTCCCCTCCTAATCCTGTGTCTTATGTGCTTTAAGTGTAGGAACTCCATGCCTAAATAAGAATTAATTAACAGTGCAATGTACATGCAGCTGCCAAAGAATAAGTCATATGACTGCAGGCCTTAATGCCATCTCTGCAGAGGTTGGTTGCTTCTTTTTTTTTTTTCATGGATATTTTCGTAAATTGGAAGCAGTTTTCCAAGTATATCCCCAGTCTCTCTCTCTCTAGCTGTTTACCTCAGCTCCTCTAGGATCAACGCTTAAATGGGGAGAGCATTGGCTTTCCCTGGCCCAAACAATGGCTCCTCTGTTCCTCTAGCTGGGCCGCCGGCTGAAAGAGACGCCCATTAGTGAAGCGTCTATCTCTAGGGTCAGGCCCAGTGGTCACACACAAGTACGGCTCTTGTTTATGTCTACAAAGCCAATCAAAACACTCCAGCCTCCGCTGTTAACTCCTGCTTGCCCGGCTCTCTGACTCGACAGACCTAAGAGTAATTTTTTATTTGAGCTAAAGCCACAGCGTGCAGTGAATTCAAACACATCTTTTATGTTTCACTTCAGTGGCCTGTAACAAGGACAGTAAAATACCTGCATAAGGGAGAACAGCAGATTAGCACTAATGGCACCTGCTCTGTATTATGAGCCACAGATTCAACCCTCAGCCTGAAGCCTGCTATAAATATCTCATCACTACATGGGTAATTACTTAATGGTCACATGTGGGCTTCTTTTACATTGAGTTGTAATTGAATGTGCTGTATGAGTGAGCAGAGAAGATGAAAGCAATGGCTAAATTCAAATTACATTAATGAGGTTGCGATTAGCTAGCAAGCTCGGTTATGTTTCCCTGCCCAGTTTGTGTGTCCAGGTGGAAGTGATGGGTAACAGTATCATTTGTCAGTTACTTTTATCTAAAAAAAAAAAAAGATACAAGTCATTTGGACAAAAAACAACAGCAGCATGAAATTTTTGACATATCTCCTGCAAGGCGTTGTTAGCCTGTTAGCATCCTAAACTATGAACACGGCAAACTTTGCTGGGAGAATGTTAGCACACCATTAGCATTAGCATTTAGTTCAAAGCCACCAGTACTGACCGTAAACACTCGAACCTTATTGATGACAGGTGTCTTCTTTCCAGTAAAACATAACTGGGAAAGTTTCTCTGTATCATAAGAACAACAGAGACGTTATCTAGTACGTCACAGAGAGCCAGCAATAACAGAAAAACTACACCTACGCCTCTTCTTTCAGCTTCTTTCAGTAGTGACCAAAACCAAAACACTACAGGCACACATCTCCACTTCAGATTAGTAAGTGATACAAAGTGATTACTAAGTGATAAGCGAGTGTGCTTTCCTTTCCTTTCTGCTGCATAAATTTGCTTGGTGTCATATGAAAAACAACATTTTGGATGATCAGCTGACTAAATACGTGTAGTTAGCAAACAGTATAAAGATGTGAATGCTTAAAAATACACATGTAAAGATTATAGAAAAAGACACCAACTCCTCTCAGACGAAGCAGATCTGTGCCACTGTCTGAGTTTTACTTTTATTTAAACTCTTTCCACTCTTCTCCACCACCCTCCCTCCACCCCCTCCCCTCTTTACACACATCTGGTGCTCAGGCAGGCAGTTGTCATGGGAATAAGCAGGCAAGCCAACAGTGTTGCATGTCACTGTGCTGAGAGGGGGGGTTGGGCGGGGGGATCAGGGTTCAGCTGGGCATGCTGTGGGCGCAGCAACTCAGCAACCATTCCCGGCCATCCCCAACCCCCCTCTGTCAGCTGTGACTGAACACAGCTGACCTATTCTGAAAAAAAGAAAGAAAGAAAAAGAAAAAAAATCTATCCGACCCCCACTCCCCCTGCTCCTCGCTCCCTTCTCGACTGGGCCACCCTATGAAAACTCAGAGGAGAGCGAGTAAAAAATTGATCTATTGACACTTGGTAGCTGAAAATTAAATAAGCAGTCCCGCTTTTTTTTGCCATTGCATTTAGTTCATTTTCTCACTTTTTAAAACTCCTGGCTCTTGTGCCGTTTCCAGCTTCCTCCTTAATCCGACATGCTCCGCTGGCTCTTTTCTTTCTTTCTCCGTTGAAGGAGAGGTTGGGCAATCGCTATACAAGGCTACGAGTTCCCTTTGTTTACCAAGAGCAACCCAGCAGAGCGCAGTGCTTTGTTGAGCTGCAGTCACTCCCGGCCTCACAGCTGTGACGCACACACGCACACGCACAGAAATCTCTGACTCACAAACACTAGCAGTATCCTGTGGTCAAGGGGAGGGATTAAAATCCTCAGAGCACAGCTTATGAACCTGCTGAACTTGTCCTCTCCATCCCCTGCTGGCTATTGTCCCCCCACCTCCCCAATCCTCCTCCTCTGCACTTCCAACTTTATCACTTTTTCAAAATCTTTATACTTCATCCACCACCATTTGGACCCAATTAAAAGATACACCCCGTAAAGCCTGCACGCAGTAGGCAGCTGTCTTTTTCTCTCCATGTGTAAAAAAAACATCAACCCATGCAGCATACTGGCATGCAACTTAGAAAGACACAAGCCCAGCCTAATTAAGATTGAGGTCGGGGGGTGGGATGTCACTCAAAACACAGCACATAAATAGGCAGGGTCATTGTTGGGAACTAAATGGCAGGAAAAAAGCTTCCTGTAGCAGTAACTGTGGTTTTTTGCGGCCTGTGCAGTGGCAAACCCTAAGGTGCGACTGTAATGAGAGTAGAGCTCGCCTCAAGCCTCGTTTCCACATGCAGTGCAGGCAGCAAGTGCAAGGGGCAGGATAAAGCCTCGAAGCTACAGAACCGGGCCAGTTCAGTGGGTGCGTGGGTGTGTGTTTTTTTTGTTTTGTTTTTTTCCTTTACCCAGCAGGTTGGCGGGAAACCAGAGACGTCAGGCAGCCAGCTTGTCTTGTTAGCACGCCTTACCTTGATAACAGGAGTGTGGAGAGAAGGATGAGGCCGGGGAAGAAAAACAACCAGAGCACCAGGGGTGGGGCTCCGGGACAATTGTGTGTACGAGCGCATGTGTGTGTTTTGCAGGCTTCGGTGAGTGCGTGCGTCGGCTCACGCAATGGACCTCCTCCAAACAGTAACAACTGGAAAAACATTGGGTAGAGTTTTAAACTCGGAGCAGTTTTTCCGAGCTCGAGTTTCACAACAGAGCGCCGGGTCCTCCCTCCCTCTTCTCTCTCTCTCTCTCCCTCTCTCTTACTTCTTCATTTGCACCCCCACCACCCTCCTCCCACCCCGCTACTCTTTCCCTCCTTTTCTCGTGCAAATGTTATGCACTATCTGTATGTCTATCAGAACCACAAGCACACACATACACACAAAACTTAACAACCCCACATCCTCCCTCCCTCCGTCCTATCTCGGCCCCCCTCCCTCTCTTGCTGGCTGTTGTTGCTGCCTGACAGTGCTGATTTACTCCAGGTTTGGCAGCCTTCCAGCTCATCTCAAACAATTGCATGAGCCACAGGGCCGAGTTTGGATGGCAATAAACAAAGTCAGCAACCGGCTCCTTTCCTTTCACAGTCCAACCCTAATCTATTAGTCAAAATTTCAGAAGAAAGAAATCTAGCAGTCATTCTATCTCTAGCTCTTTTTTTATATTACTCATCACAAATGTTTTGAGACACTGGGAAACACCTTAAAGAGATTCAATATAGTGACTTATAATTTATTTAAATAGCCAATACTAGTGAGCATAGCAAGCCTTTTTTCATTATTGCTATGATATTACCTTTTTGGTGTCTTTCTGTTTCTTTGTTTCCTCTCTATCATTAAGACAGTCCAGACACTGATAAATGAGCTCACTTTGTGTCTTCACACAGAGCTGTCGCTGCCATGGCCGTGCCACCAGCTAGCTGACTGCTGATATCCCTGCATGGCGATTGGCTAATGCGATTGCCCAGAGGACTAGGGATAAACTCCTGAACCCGTCCTTCTCAAAGAGAGAGCCTGAGACATCTGGAATTGAGAACCACCTGGGACTAAACATTCCAGTCATCTTATTTCTGGCCGCTCATCATTAACCTGGTGGTCACCTCCACCGTACCACGGGACGACATGAAAACCGTGTTTAAGATAAACAAAACAACAGACGTGTGGAAGCTCGCTAATAAGTTTGGGGAAATGGGACAGTGGGCTGTTTTGTAAAGGGATTATTATAATATCTGTAATGAAGCTGTTTTATATTCCCGTCTTGAAAAACAGCTAACTTTTATTTCTGCTGTTTTGGCTCCTTTTAGATGAGATGAGAGTCTGACAGGCGGTCCCAAAAGAGCCGCATCAGGGGAGTGTAGCAAAGAAGAAAAAAACAAAACAAGCCATTCCAAATGAACAGATTTGCTCATAAATAATTCTCTTCCAAGACAGCTGAATGAATTTCAAATGCAGACAGACATGAGGGGTGGGTTGGAAAACAAACTAACAGCATAATTTGCAGTTGTGTGCAACATTTGTCTTTGTCCAACCCAACAGTTAGACTGATTTAAAGTACATCCCTGACAATAAAAATAGATCGCCACGCCTGCGTCACGTCTGATGCTGTAGGGCCCCGCAGTAGTTCACCAACAAGCAGTATTATGGCCACAAGCGCTGACCTTGCCTTCCCTGATCTTTCACTTTGGGCTTCACGCAGAGCAGCGAGTCGTCGCGTACCGACTGCACACGATGTGGCTGAGGTGACCCCGTGATGTTTATGTCGACTTCTATTACAGATAACTTCCCAGAAATTACCTTCATGTTCAGAGAAACTAGTGTGTGGTCTGAAGTTAATCCACATGCCTGACACTACACATGTACTAACAATACAGCAACTGCAGGTTGATGTGAAACTGCTGCAAGCTTGTGAAAGCGCCACCGCGGTGTACTTTCGCGGCGTGCACTATGTGCCACTCTGCACAGTGACACCGAGGAGACACAGCCAGCAGCTCTCCAGACTTGTGAGGGTTTCATGTGACTGCGTGCTGTGTTGTGGTGTGGTGAGGTTTGCTGAGGATGGGCTCTGCCTAACAAACGGCTGCGCCGCTGGAGAGAGACGGTGGTGAGCCTTGTGGTCGCAGCAGACGAAGTGCGGTCGCAGAAATTCACCGCATCAGGCAAAAGCAGGCAGGGGCCCTCAACTGTAGCCTGACCTCTCTGAAAGCCACCAGCACACTGTGTTATTACAACTTGCCGAGCACTATAACGCTGCTTATTGCTTGAGTTTAGCATGCATGGAGCTGCCAGCTTATCACATTCGAAGTTTGAGGATGGGGACGATGTACGAAAATCGCAAGTCTGCTCTTGCTGTTGGCAAATGTTTATGTAAACCTGGGTTATTTTGGCAGTGAGACTGTCTCGATACTGTTTTCAAAACGTCCTAGAGGAAACAGCAAGCAGGTCAAAGAAGATAGCACAGATGTAAATAACTCCTGTGTGAATGACAACAAAGACCTTAACGCCATTGTTTTTGGCAAAGCCTGACCTATGACATTTATCAGCATTTGACAAGATCACAGTCAGTACAATAAACCCACAGAAGTTGGCTTATACTCAAAACCACAACGTTTTCTGCAAGTATCTTATCTTCAGGATGTCCCCTAATAGGCTTACAGTGAAAATCAAGCAGATTAACAGCATTAGGGCTTAATAAATCCAGTCATGGACACGATAGAGAAGCAGGAGAGGAATCTAAGTTGTAACTCCCTGCTGGGATTTAATATGGGAACATTGCTCTAATCTGGTTACCAGCAGAGGGATTTGGGGCAGGGAAAAATGATTTCACCTCCTACCCTCGTACTGATAAAGGTGAAAAATAGTTGCACTAATGGTGAATATTTATAACATTCATAGTATTTGCAGAGAGAGGTGACAGTGAACTCCAAAGATTGGACTATGGCGACTCTGATGTATATATGAGCATAGATTAGCAACCATAATGTTAGTTACTTTATATATGAAGCATCACTGTTAGCATTTTGGGCTAGGCCAATCCATATTTGGATGAGAAAGGTGGACTGTCAGCTATTGCTAGCAATCTTAGCTGGAAGGTACATCCATAGATCATAAGTGTGTGTCAAACATATCCAAACACTTGGAAAGTAATGCTAACAAGTAAACACAAACAAATGATTAAAATTAGCTTCACTGACAATTGAGCAAAGACTTTTTGGGTGGTCTGTAATTAACCACATGTTTAGTCACATGATTTGTCAGATCATTGTATGAAAAATGCTCCAAAAAGGCACCAACACCACAAACATAGTTAAAAGGCCCAGTTCTTGATTAGAAATAGAGCAAATGAACACTGGCAGACAGGTCAGCTACAGCTGAATGTGTAGGTTTGCTCACTTGCAAACAAATGAACAGTTTAATTTGTTTATGATCGTTTCATTTTAACGTAGAGAGACAGATTATCAACCAAAAATCCAGGAAAAACAAATTGTATAAAGTTCTGCACATGGATGAGGCCAAAATGCTACCAGTGAGGCTTCACGTATAAAGTTGCTAACATACTCCTATAGACATCTGAGTTGCTGTAGTGCACAATGTCAACTCTTTATGCAAACACTATGAATGTTATAAATCAATCAATTAAAATACTGATCTCAATTTATTATGTGTATAAATGAGAACCTCCCTCCCTCCCTCAACCAGAACACTGAAGATGGGCCTTCCAGTCTTCCAGCATGACAATGACAAAACATGCCACCAATGCAACAAAGGAGTGTCTAAAGAAGAAGCATGTTAAGGTCATAGAGTGACCTGGCCAGTCTCCAGACCTCAATCCTTCAGAAGATCTGTGTGTGTGTGTTTTGAGTTTTGAGTTGCTAAGCGACAGCCAAGAAACCTAGAGGATTTTCTGTGTTTCTGTGAAGAGGAGTGGACCAAAATCCCTCCTGACACATGTGCAAACCTGATGACCAACCACAAGAAACATTTTACTGACTTGCTCCACCGGACTAAGCCATGTTTTGCTTGGGGATCAAATACTTATGTGACTCAGTGACATGCAAATCAATTTAAAACATTTATGTAAAGCTTTGTTTTTTTGCGTAATATTCTATCTTTCTTCATTGAACTGAAAATGCTATAAATATTAGAGACTGTTCATTTCTTTGTGAGCAAACTTGCAAATTCAGCAACAACTATTTCCCCCACTGTATTTGTAAGTGTGCATTCATTTGTCAGTTAGCAGTCATGCTCTAACGGAGAAAGTCCTAATAAAGTTTAAATCTGAGTTATTAAAAAATGTCCTCTAAAGTTGCTATCGAAGAGAAAATTTTATATTTTACACTTCCTCTTAGGCTTTAACTGTCAGCCTCAGGGGCTCTCAGTTGGACTAGAGAAGCTACAAAACTAAACATTTATTAAAGCATGATACTGTCACATTAATGCTAAGCTGACTTTTACTTTTGGGAACAACGTTTAGCAACTTTGTAACTACAGCAGTACAGTAACACAGAGCCATTAATCCTTTTCATTTAAGCTGGCTATGCAAAATTGTCACAATTTATCGTTTCATAAACCTTTCTCACACGCCTCAAAAACAGATTTCTTGCAGAGTCCATTGCACCTCAGTAAATAGAGGGCACCCAGGGATGAATGGTGACTGGGCTCCCAGACAAAGCTGACTTCAACAATGCCTTTAGCTGGCACACAGATTTCAGTAATTAGACTGTGACTGTTGCTGGCAGGGGGCCATGCAAAGGTCAGAGCTGGAGGAAGGGGGTAGATGCAATGTTCCCTTCACACACATGAATGCATTTTTATACACCCTGTCTACACACATGCACTTTCCAATCTACCAGTGTATCCCCCTCCTACACACACACACACACACACACATTTTCTCGTGTATCTATCTTTATGGCCTGCGTTACGGTCCTGGGGTTTGTTTGGTTTCTTTACCGCTTGGTAGTTTGGTGGTGGTGGGGTAGTGGTGGTGAAGTAATTACAATGATAGGGAAAGCAAACAGGATGGAAAAAAAAACTGGGACTTAGCCATTGTCACATGGGAGCTATTTTTTTCAATATTGGTCCAATGGGAATCTTTGTTTTCTTTGCTTTAGGATGTTTAGGTGGGGAGGTGCAGATAGCCCCTTGTTTGTGTTATATAAGGTGCACCAGTAAATCTGCTGATTCATTAGTGGCCAATAAAAACCGTGGAGTCTTCTTGTCTCGTGATCTAGTTACCATGAAGTAGTACAGTGTATACTATTCGCTAATTATTTCAATTTAAGAAATCAGATCAATGTGCAGCAGTTGAGTTCGGTGCACTGCAGCTGGCCCTACTTTCTGCTCGCTCGCTATTCCTCTCAGACTCCCGCCATGAACTCAGGCTGAACCATCCCATACTGCCGAGGTTTTATGATGTACATATCATGGTCAGTCACCCCAAACCAGCGCTGGTTGGCAGAGTGGCGTCGAGTGGTTAACAGCACAAGACAAACTATCCAGATACAATCTTGAACTCTTGAACTTATCACAAATACAGAGAGAGTGAGCGGGCAATCAGTCTCACTCTGTCTCTTTAAATCTGTCTGTGTCTCTTTATCTCTCTTTCTTGTCTTCGGGCTCACAGCAATTAAACTTGGCAGTGAATTTCCTAGCTAAATCACACAGAAACCTGTATGTCTGTGTTGTTCCAGTGATGTTTCGTTGCAAGCCATTGCTTCACATGATGGCTTTCTTTTTTTTTATGAGTTTAAGAGAGCGAGAGTCTGGACAGCATCTTACCAGTTCCAGCCTAGCGTAGCTTGGAGTTTTCCCCAGGGGTGCATTTGGACAATGGGGGAAGGGAAGTTGGCAATCCCCTGCTCTCATGAACCCCTTAGATTAGAACATTAGAAATCACAAATAGGGAACAAGACTGAAATACCCTCATAGCCTAAAACCCCTCCTTCACCCTCAGTGACCCCCTCGGGTCATCTGCTTTGTAATAAACTCTGCTCCCACAGCTCGACACATGGATTGGTTTCTCATGTCAGTGGAGTTGTTTGGAAATGAGGGCAACTGGTGCAGCTTTTTAGGAGAAAATATGAGCAAGGGGAAGAAAAAAAAGTAGCTATTAATGAGAAGGTAAATTAAGTTAACGCGAAACACTGGAAGCACTGCGCGAGCTCGGGGCTTCTGGCTTTGTGGGGTTTGATCTAATAAAGGAGTTTGAAAGGCAAGATTTTGTTAAGTTATTATCTCAAGCATTCAACGCAGGTTCATGTTTAAACAAGAGCTCCTTAGAACAATACATGTGAAATTAAGATTTAGTTCATTTTTTTAAAGTAACCCAGGTCAGCTGGAAAAACTTATCAACTGTCTTGTCACATCTTCCAGCCTTTCTTCCCTGTTTTTCTTTCTCAGCAGACTCGTTTCGCTTGCTTATTTGCGTTGGCAGCCTAAGCAGAGGACTGCAATGTTTGTGGCATAGACCGTCGCGCAGCAGTGTTTACCAGCGGCTCTATCAATTCAGAGTCATGCTGCAGTGTCCGAACAATGAAAGCTTGCGGCAGCTGAGGCTCTGAGAGTAAGAGACAAGAGACCTCGTCTCCCTTTTTCTCTGACTCTCTCTTTCTGTTTTTGTCCTCTCAACAGCTTTCCTCACGTGGTTCTCACACCCCGAAACCTCATGCTTTCAATCACACCCATGAGGTTTAGGCATGTTACAATGGCTTGCACCAATTCCCCACTGTCTACAGAGCCAAGTCATGCTCATGTTGCTGCATGGGACAAGGAGGTTTGTGTCTGAAATAATGCAATAATCACCACAGAGAATCCACATTAGTATTAGTATAGCCTATGGTTTTAAAAAAGGTTTAACACGTCGTTTTCGTATAACTGAAGATTAAAATATTTAATTTGCTATGCTGCTAAACTTTTGGAGTATGGTTCATAAGCACTCATGGATATTTACATGTGACACACGGATGACTTTATCCACTTTATCCACAGCAGTAAGTCTGTTTATCAAAAGTACATTACTGTTTGGCACAGTGTCAATGCCCGAGGGCCAAACTTGTACCAATTATCAATAAAGGGTTAATGACTTGACCTCTGGGTAAACCATGCTTGGAAATCCCCCTCAAAGTGGCACTTCATCTGGACAGCTTAGATAGATGCCCTTCCCCCGTTCACTTTCAGTCAGCCACGACCAATGTCTATCTGACTCCCCGCAGTCAGCTTCGTTATCAGCTGTGGCGCTAGAAACATCCTTATACTAGAAGGTCCATAACTCAACCGCTATCCCAAACACCCAGAGGCCTTGTTAGGATGTGTCAGCCAGAGTTCAATTACATGCTTAAGCTGTGATGGCTCACTTATCGAAGTAAGAAGCCAACATGTAACAGTTCCTGTACCGTACGTCGCGTTTCAAAACCAGTTTTTCCAAAAACCAACAGCTCCTTCCAAAACAGTCATTTGCAAGGATTGTTTACACCCACAGTGATGCAGATTGACAAATGCTAATTTGTCTGTAATTTGAGATGCCAACAGAGATTTTGTGTGCTTATAAATAGGTTGCATTTCTTTTTATTCATGTAATTCAAGAAATCAGAAGTGGTATTGGAGTCAGTTTGGCCCTGCCAACCAAACAAGACTTTCCAGTGCAACCCTGCTAACTGTCTGCAAGACCCCTAGGTCGATTGTATTGACAGGATGATGCGCAAGAGTGTTATGACAGCTTTTGTAGTTCAAGCCAACGCTCAGTTTAGAAAGTGCACAAGTCATTCATTATTACTGCAGCTTTGTCAGATAACGTTACAAGGTCTTCAGGAGAGAGTTGAATATACACGTAGGGATTGAGTCCAAGATCAATTTGAGTCAATTAGCAAAAGATGAAAAACAACCAGCTAGTTCTGCTTAGGTCTTTTTGTAATTTTGATTATCGCTGACAAACATGATACAGATACAGATTACACAATGCTGTTTATTTGAATTTGGGTCTCCTCAATGCCCACAGCATGCTGTTTGTCCATACTATACCAAACCCCGATCATTTGAGTGTAGATTCGATTCACTCCTGGTTAACAGGTCAATACTCAGATTGGCAGGGTTTGTGGCACAATAACTGCTTTACCATGAACGCTGACCTTTTGCCTACAGCTTTCTCCTCTATATTTAATCAGAGCATTCGCTTAGTGGGATTACAGTCACCCCTTCCCCTTTCTTTCTCCGCCTGCACTTTTTTTCTCATTTTTATCCTCTGGTGTGTCTCAGCCTGATTTGCAGAGTTAAACTAAACAAGCTGATGTCTTCCTGGCCAGCTATTACTGCTAGAGGAAGCAGTGGAGGCTCCGGTCTGAGGTAATCACGCCACCAGGATAATTGCACTCTGTAAAACACTAACTGGATGTTTATGTCCAGGCCCAGGGGGAAGTCATTAATGCCATCTTAATTAAGGGTAATAAAGCTCTTTTTCTGCCTTTTGGGATGAAACGACCTTGACTTGATCTCTGATGCGATGTATGGGTCAATTAGGAGACTCAGTCACTTGCCAAGCATGTTTTCACAGCTACACACAGCATTAGTTTTCACCCTCACCTCTCTGTCTTGAATCTCGGCGCTGGGGAAAGAAGACTGTAGATTCTGTGCATTTGTTCACAAGTCTACCTCTGCACCGGAACATATGCATGGTTGTGTGTTTTCTTCTGGTAGTTAATCTTTCCCTGCCAAACCATAAAGTCCACCCACCTACTCAGAAAACACACGTGCAGTCAGACATACACAACACGAGTTTTCTTGACTTACTAGTTTCATTCTGACAATGTCTGTAAACACCAAAGCAGAAAGCAACGAAGAAGTCGCCAACAGGCCCTCTGTAACTTTTCAGCCTGCGCAGTTAAAGCTGAAATAATCTCAAGAACAACGCTAGTGGAAAATGATTAAGCTAGACAACTATTTCAAATTAGCTGCTCCAGCCACTGCAGTAGGAAAAACTGCTATGCCAGGGTTAGGCCAACCCAGTGATACAGTGACTGTAACACCAGCGGCTTACAAAGAATAACACTGGGTCAGAGAGGGAGTGAAGGAGTGCACGCTGATATGAGTAATGGCAAACAGCTGCACAGTCCGGCCGCTAAAAATACACACACATGTGGCGTGTGACAGGTGTGTGTGTATATCTGTGCATGTGCTTGTAGTAAACTGCAATTTGCTGCAAGCTTGATTTCATAAATGAAAAGATTAAAGCAAACAGATGATAACGCTTACTGAATTAGCACCACAGTGTTACCGTGCACAATTTTGTGGCTCTATTCTCCAGAGGTGGGAGAAGTTCTTAGAAGTAAAACTTGCACAGTCATAATGTAACCCAAAAAAAACCAAGCTCCACTATGAGTGAATGTACTGCTTCAAAAATGTGACTCAAAGGTATACTGCGAATTTATGCTTATTTCAGTCTTGCTATCCAAAACACATTCCCCTTAAGGTCAAATAATGATGAATTTGTCATAAAGCATTTCTAGAGTATCTTTTAAGATTTTAATTCATGTTGTGTTTACATCAGAAATAACTTAAGTGTACACTTCTACAGTCCTGTGCCATCTGAGCAAATTAAAGAGCTGTTGTAGACTGTGTTAGCTGGCTGAGAGCTTCAAAGTAAGTGTGTAATAGCCACTTTAGTGGAGACTGATTCATTAACCCCTAACCCTAACCCCCTTACCCTATGGAAACCCATGCCATGAAACTCCCAGCTCACACTTGTTGTGCTGATGTTAATGCCAGAGGAGGTCACGAACACTGCAGTAACTGAGTGTTTTGCATATACTTTACGTGGTTGTAACTTTACATGGTTGCCTACTTGATGTTTGGTGCTGCTGTGGTTCTAAAGATTTAGACTTACAGTTGATCATGGAATAAGTAGGAGGGAAGCAATTTCACAGCCTTGTCCCATTGGTGGCATCCAATTACAGTCCCACGCTCGAAATGAGTTAGCCCTTTAGAATGACCCATTCTTACACAAAGAGAGAGACTGCATTTTATGGTACTTCCTTTTATGCAACTGTGGCAATGGGACTGAAAACACCTGATGTCCTATTAAGTTTAAGAGGTGTGGCCCAGCAATTTCGTCCATATCTTTGAGGTCGAAAAAATGAAGACCCTTCTTATTTTAGAGATCACAAGGTTCAGTTTATACATTATGGTCCCCATTAATGTTAAAATGGCAATACAGCAGAGTTTGCTTAAGGGGAGGACCCCCTCATAAGTCACTACCATGCATGCAAGCATGCAGTTACACAGTTTCTCAGCCTTCGCTGGTTACGTGCAGTGTGAAAACAAAGCAGCAAGGTGGGTGTACAGAATACTCAGGTCACATCAGAGCGGCTGCATCATTTAAATATATACTGTCTTTGTTTAATCCCAGCAGCTAAAAGCAAATGAAGAGGTAATCTTTTAGTGTAAAAATATGTCCAATGTGAGCAATGGAAAGCATCTAAACACTTCATGAGTACTATAAACAACTGATAACTGGAGAAAATAATCACCAGATTATTCTATAATCAAACAATCATTAGTTTACAGCTGATTCAAAATAAGTTTCACTTCAACCAACTGCACCAGAAGACCCCTTCCTTATCTTAAAAATGCACAACAATAAACTACTGATACAATATATGGTAAATTTAAAATAGTTAGCTTTGACTTGCAGCACATTTATTTTTGCAGTGGTTGGACTACTTGGTCTGGGATGCAGTTTCTTTCTGATTCCTTGTTCTGTGTTCAGTTACGGGCAGAAACCCTGTGGAAAGGTCCAGGATCTGAAGAGGCAGGGTCTGGACCCCAGGCAGCAAAAACAATCATCTGGCTTCTACTGGGAGTTAGGAGCAGGCCCTTCGCCAATGATAACAACTCTCTCATCAGGCGAGGCAAGGGAGAATGAGCGAGACAGAGAGAGAGACAAAGAGAGAGCACCGAGGGGGAGTAAAAGTATTTACCTCTTGTGTGTTGTGTAGGTGGCTATCAGCGTTTTTGGCGATGCCTCACTTGTGGGATTGAAACATTGTAGGGACTCATGTGCAACCACAAAGTCAGCTCGTGACCTTTTGTTCTGTCACTCTCTGAAGCACACATACGCAAACTGTCAAACAATAAAAGCAGCAACAGGAGGTATTTTGCACTGCCACTGCCAACATCCTCCATCACACACACACACACAACCATATCAACGGAAAACAAACACCCTTTATCAAGGACATAGGTTCTTCTCGTAATAGTTAGCTCAGTTTTGATCCTCACAAGCCATCACACAACACTGCACACACCAGACAGCACTGTGCTTATCTGTCTGCTAATACTATAAAAAAAAAAGGATGATAAGGTCAACACATCAAACAGGCTATAAAAAAGCTATAATTTGACAAATGGCTGCAGTGACATTGCAAGATGTTGGACCCCCAACCTGCTCCCGCATTCTGAAATGCAAAAGTGTTTTGGAAATTCTGAAGTGGAACTGAAAAATAAGGATAACAATGCACACGCAGAAAAACAAACACAGATGTAAGCAAGCAAACAAATTTGGTGATATCCTGTTTTCTTTGCCTAAATATAGTGCATGCGTGTGTGTGTGTGGGTGCGCGCACGCGCATATGTCTGCATGCATGTGTGTGTGATTTCCATCTAACTAAAGGGATTAGGAAGGCCTGTCTTAAATATTCTGTCTGGTTTCCCCTGAGGCCTTCTGTTGAGGACAGATCCCTGCTGGAGACTGACTCTGTTTGCATGAATCACAGCGTGGTTTTGTGTATGTGATCTTGTGTGTTTATATGTACTGGCCCTTGTTTGTATGCCTGCTTGTATGCCTGGCTGTCCAATTTATTCCTATCCCACAGATTACACCCCCCTCCCCTCACCCCCACCTTTTCTTGTCTTTCTGTTCCACCAGACAGCTACCCGCCACACAAAACCTCACCTAGTGGCTGTTATTTACATTTATTATCAAACGGTTAGCTCTTGTCTTTACTCCTGATTGTCTGAGTCACAATCAAACCTGCTGCAAAACACCCCATTAGTTCACACCTGTGACCACTCAACAGCCACACCGTAGCAGTACTTATGTGTCATTTGGCTACTGTTCAGGAAGAATTGCATTCAAAGCAGTTTGGCATGACAAATTTCACCAGTGGCACATTGTTATTCTCCCTAGAAAAGTGGCAAAAAGACAGCTGTTTGGGATTTTAAACACAACATGATTACCCAGAAATCTGCAAAGTCAACACTGCTTGCTCCTAAGTGTCTGAAAGGGGTGGGTGTAGGAAAAGCAGCCGTGTGAACGAGCCCAATATAGCCTGGATGCGGTCCAGTTTTCTGCCCTGACACTACCAAGCTTTGACTGATTGTTGCAAACTCACCACCATTATCAGTACTGTTAAAGGCAATTAGTTCAAAGTGGCACTTGGAAGTTTACAGTAGGCCAAAGAGAGGGGCAAATTTTTAAATAAACACGCAGCGAACATTAGCTTTGAGTCTCGGGCTTGCGTTTCTTAATGCAGTAAGCCTTTCTTCCCTGTGAATTATAGCGATTGCAGAGCAGCCACAAGTGGATTTTCTTTCACTTTGTGTCACTTAATCGCCCTCCATTGTGTACAGGTGAGTGTAAAATACAACCTCTAATGGCTAGCTGTTCAAGAACAGAAAGACTAAAGAAATTCTCATGCTGCTCTTGTTGAAAGAAAAAAAAGGAAAGGTTGTTAAAAGTTCAGCAGCCAGACAGATAGCGGTTGAACAGGGTGGTGCTGCAACAAAGTTGTGACAGCGTTCCTGAATATGCGTGCATGTGTGTGTGTGCAGGCTGCGCGCAAAGGCAAAGTGCGACCTAGTTAAACTCGCAGCAGACATCTTTCTTGTGGATCTTCAAGAGAGACGTTTCCCCCTCTGTCATGGATTGAAGTTTTGTGGTTGCGTCTCTCTTTTTTTTGACACCACTGAGGCGCTGACCTGAGGTCGGCTTCCAAGTCTCAATGACGAAGATAACTTGTTTGTTGTGACACTTTGCTCTGTGAATCTATAATGTGAGGGGAAATGGCTGGTGGTTTCTAATCAGCAGTGCTTATCCTGATTCAGCCTGCCTTACCCCCCTTACTTCACAGAAACACCACAGACTTACGATCCAGAAGCAATCATCTTTATTTGCAAGTTTAAGAGGTCCTACAGTGAAAAATTGAAAACAGGAAAGTGTGCTGCAAAATGTCTTGTAGTAGGAGTAGCATAGCAGCCTGGCTGAAAACCAGGAGGTTGTAAAGGCATTTTTGGAGCTTGCTCAGATTTGGAGCGATACAGACCTTTCCTGAACAACACCTGCGGTCTGTTTCTGGTTATTTCATGAGTGTCAGGTCACAGTGTTCCACTCAGGGCCACGATTGCTGAAAGGATTTGTCACCACAGCAGGGATACATCCTGCTGACTGACTGACTCAGGGCTCAGGAGGGAAGTGTAGTATTTGAATTTCACTGTGTCTCTCAATGAAATCTGTACTGTGTCACTGTGTGCCTTTTGAAATAATCGCACGGACTGAATCATTTGTGCGTTTTAGTTAAATAATCGCCCAAAGTTTGACTGAAATGTTGTTCGGATACCTTTAATTTAAACATCACAATCAGTGAGACTGGGTATTGGTAAGTTTAATGTGTAAGTCATTTGCTGCAGGAGCTTAGACAACATCCATTTTTGTTTAACCTCCTTTCTTTTCATCATTTTCCAGGCAGGAAAAATCCTGTGTGTAAAATCTGTTTAGAAAGTGTTCATCTGGTTGATTTTTTCTCCTTCCCTTCTTCCCTTCTTCCTCCTCTGGAGCCTGCAGGGTCTGTCCAGGCTGTTTTGATTTCACAACGGGTGAGTGGCAGCCTCGACCCCACCTGACCCCCCAAACTCAGCTTCTGCTGATGTCAGCATCTTGCAGCAGATTGGAGCGTGCAGTTTTTAAACAAAGCTCCAGTCTCTGCCCTCAGGGGGGCTCATCCACTTTATTTCTTAAAGGGGCCGTGCACCAGTTGAGCTGCTGGTTGTTTGGGGTTTTTTTAAGTGAGCTTTTTGGATTTTGCTCTCATTTTCTCACAACTTTGAGACTGTTTTCTGATCGATGTCATCAACCCTGCGCAGCTAATAGTTTTAACCCCAGTAAGTTGTGATTAGTATATTCTGCACAGTTTGTGGCAGCATATTGCTGGATGCCGTGCCTGGTCAGGATATCCTGCCATGCCCTCTTCTTGTCTGAATGAGCTCTCTGTGGAGGAGGAACAGACAGCATTATGAAACCTACTCATAACTTGTCCTCTTATCACCACTGTCTTTCTTCTCTCCCATCTTAGACACACTTACTCACACTCAGTGCATTCATCAGATTTATTGGCCTTTTATACTTCAAAGCCAGAGTTAGTCAACAAGTTCTTGTTTTTTTTTTTTGGTTTTTTTTTTCCTGCTTTCCTGTCTTGGCCCAAATTCTCACAGTCTCACTCAATAAACGTTTAATCGCAGTGAAGCTTTACCAATTAATTTCAGTTTAACAAAGTCTTCTCTGAATTTCGGTTAATTTTCTGGCCTAAACGACAGGCTCCATGAGGCAGGTTGATGGCACGCTGTGACTGAAATGAAAACAGTTGCGATTTGTCTGGCTCGACATTTGTGGCCTTGCACGTGTCGTTTGGCGTCTGCGTTCAGCCTCCAGCTGGAAAAGACGCACTGGTGGCGGTGGTAGAACAGATATCAGTGCATCGGATTTTGCAGTAAAAGGCACAAGAAACAGTCTGCACGGGAGCAGGGCAGGATGAGACGGCGCACAATGAAGGGAGTCGGCTTTGTTAACTCAATGTAAACATCCCATGCAAAACGTTCTATACACTCCCGCGTGCACGCACACACACTTGCACACAGACTGAAGTCATAGTGCTCGCACGCTGCCTGCACCTGACCTAACTTTATTGCCCCTGTGTGCCCTCACTAGCCGACTCCGCTGTGTGAGGAGGTTTTGTGTGAACAGCTGGCTTGAAGACTCCAGGCTCCAGACCCAGATCATCTAATATCTCCTGGCTTGCCCTGAGGTCTCAGCTCCTGAGGCAACAACATCTAAAAAGAACTTCTTATCTGGACTAGGCCCCTTTACATTATCCTGCTTATAAAACACTGCAGAGACTCTATGGCTGTATTCTAAATCCCAGCTGTATTTTAGATAACAACGCCACATCAAAGAGTGAATCATCAGGGGGTTTTGCCGTCTTAATTTGAATTTGTTTGGTTCAGGCTAATAAGAACGAAAGAATAATATAAAGTAAAATTGCACATGATAAATCAGTTCTGTCACCGGCAAACGTCCTCTTCGATTACCCAGGCAAAACAGCAGGGTCTTAATTCTTTATCGCTTTGGTGGCGTTAGAGTTTCAAGCTTTGGTACGTAGAATGAAACACATCGGTCAAATTAACTTTGACGCACTTTACGACCTTTCAAATCCAATTAGTCACACGGGATGATTTAAGGAGTCACCGCTTAAGTGTAATGGTAGTAGTACACAGATCTATGTGAATCATATAAGAAGTCATTATCCAACACTGGCGCCACTGTCGGTGAAAACCACACAACTCTGCTGACCATCTTATCATGCGATTCACATTAGGTTTTGATTAGAGCACTTAAGATTAGGGCACGTGTATCGTAAATGAGGAGAGTAAGGCAGCAGCAGTGGCAGAGATTTGAGGGATAATGAGGAGGATTTTCGTGGTATCAAAACTCTGTTTGACGACATTTATACATGTTTGATATACTTAAATTCCTTCATCCACGGGCTGTCTACGTTTCTGCAAGTTGTGCTCTCATGCACTGAGAAATGATGAAACCACATGACATGATTGTTAGCTGCTGTCCTTCACTTCACTGGAGAACTCCGAACAGATCTTCTTATGAACAAGGGGGTTCAAGCACCGTCCTTCCGACAAGCCATCAAGTCATTATCACAAGCTGCTCAATAAAGCAACATTTAGATTTGGAAAAAGAGCAGATCTGTCTTCTTTACTGGACCACCCAAGCCAACCAATGATCGACAGTGCGTCTAGGCAAGATTCTGACACACAAGTCATAATCGCGGGGGTGGCAGTTTCACATCATCGGTTCCTCAGCCGAGCACATACATCAAATGTCTGAACCTGCTGTTCCTCTTGTACTGAGCAGAGTTTCTATTGCAACAGCACATCATCAGTAGGGTAAAACTAACCCGTCTCACAACAGTCAGCTCACGTTCCCTATTAGTGGGTGAACAATCCAACGCTTGACAGGAAGAGCCGACATGGAAGGATCAAAAAGCGACGTTGCTATGAACTTTTGGCCGCCACAAGCCAGTTATCCCTGTGGCAACTTTTTAAACACCTCCAGCTTAAATCCAAAAAAAAGTCAGAAGCTATCATTCTGAAAATAACAAAATCCCAACAGACAAAAAATGGAGCTCAGACTGCTAACCGTGCAACCAGCAGACAAGCTACTCTACCCCCTCAGCCCCGTTATCTACTCAAGAGCTGCACAATGGAAATATTGAGCTTATACGTACCAATTTGTTGTTGTTTTTTTGTTTGTTTTTTTATATGAATGCTTCTGTGTTAGCATGCCTGAAACAGGGAACTTGCAACTAGCAGAAAGAGATAATATGTCATTTTTGTGGTTGCATTTTGTTTCTGCTGCCCCCAAGTGGCAAAACAGTTATTGCAAGTCACAATAGTAAGATAACCCAATCAATGCAGCCACTGTTTTATTGACCACTAACTTTGGGGCTGATGTGCTTTTCTGTAGTTACAGAGCGAGAGAAGTGACACTTGAACTTGTGGTCACCGCCTTGTTTTCCTAGCCTTCAGGCTACTGCTTCCTCATATACAATACATAACTCTTTCATGTCTAGTCTGCCTTTCTTCCTCCTGGCTTCTCTCCAGTCCCTAAAGCTATCTGAATAGTCACAGGAGATGACTCTGTCATCCAGACTAATCTCTAAAGGGGCTGGACGATTGTTTTATATCCTAATGAGCTAGCTTGTAAAACTTATGCTTCCTGTCTTTTCTTGGCGTGTTTTCCCCATCACAACTCTTTTAAAAGTGAATTCCCCCGACTCCAAAAACAGTCTTTGGGAGTGCTGCTGGAGCGTCAGATGAACAAAGAGACGATGACAGAAGAAGTGAGCTGAGGTAAGGGCAAGTCACTGGGAAAGGGTTGCTGTTGTGTCAAAAGTTAGAGATACTGGCCTAAAATGTCCATAGTTGGGCAATAAGCCATTTTTGAACAAAGGGTCAGTTAAATATCTTCAAGCTGTGAAAATACAAATGGGTAGAGACACTGTTTAGCCCAACACTTGTGAACACAGACAGCCTTTGCATTTGGATTGACTTTAGAGTATTATTTAGCAGTTATATATAACTGCCATATTTAAGCTCTGGACTACTTTCTCATATTTTTGTCCTGGTATTTATATTGCTGCTGTGATGTTTTATTGTCCCTAAAAGCTTGGCTTAAAACAGCTTGTCACCATTTGAGCACAATTAACATAATAAGCATCTAATATTGACAGCCATTACAAAGGGGGCTATTAAATGACAGAGGTGGTAACCACAAAATGACTCAGCAGACACAGATGGAGTATGCACACACACACACACACACACACACACTGGAGTAATTAAATCTTTCAGTACAGTGAGCAGTAGTATAGCTAGAATCATGTCCTGACATGTACCCTGACCTCAGCAGGGAGGGAAGCAGCCTGAGGCATTGATCCAGATTTTAATAAGCTGTAACTGTATTGCGCTGCACTGCCTACAACCTGCTTCTGAGAACCATTATTTTAGTTAGCGAGAAAGATACTCGGAAATCCTTCACTTTTCAAAGGTAGCCACCTATAACGAAGGTACAAACACACACACGTCTCCTCACAGATTGGTGTGTGACTAGCACCCGCTGCATTTGAAATAAGCTGTCTTTTGGACTGCCTCCTCCAGCTCCAGCACAATGTGCAACATAAAAGGCAGCCACTTCAGAGAGCGTGTTGAGCTTTCAACTTCGGCATGCGCCTTCTGAGACCTCCACTCACTGTCAGAGCACTCAGAACAAAGCACAGCATCCACACGGCAGCCGCTGGAAACATTAAGTTTCAATGTGTGTGTGTGTGTGTGTGTGTGTGTGTGTGTGTGTGTGTGCTCGCACGAGTGTTCAAAAAAGGCAGTGGGGTTGGCACACTGCATTAATGCTGAGAGATATTGTTTCATAAGGCTGCTGGCACTGACTTGGCTTACTCGTATTTGTGTCCAAGTGCCATTAGACACATTGTGTTAGAGCAGCCATACAATGATGAATAACTTTGCAACAATCACATACAGATGTGCTATCTCTATGCTGCAGCGATTCTTCAAGCACGGCAAAACTGATGAAAGACTGTTCTGTAAAAAAATAAATAAATAATAGTACAGCCCCCACGCTGAAATGCTCTTTGTTTCCCTATGGTCAGTTGAAGCACAAAATTGCCATGGCAAACCTGAAAGCAAAAATGACTAAGAATACTACAAACACACCTAACTAAACTGCAGTCCATGCTCACTCAATCTAATTTGTCTCTTTTGCTTTTATGTTGTCCTTGGTCAGAATGCAAACACTTCTTCAAAGCAAGCATTTGACCCATGTTCTAGCTTTCGCTACCCCCCCCCACACACACACACACACACGCACACACACACACTCTGTACCCTGAGCCAACACACTCTGCTTTTTAAATCTCCTTGAAGATGGACACATCAAAGACATCCGTTGGCAGCAGTGACCTGGTCTGACCACTATGACTGGAACCTAGTTTCTTTAAACAAGTACTTCTCCAAGCTGTGATTCTGCAGGTCACCTGCTTCATCGCAGCCTGGGGGGAAAGAGAGGATGAAGAGAACGAGGGAAAGGGGTGGGGGCGGGTGTGAGTGGGTTCTTTTTGCCTCTTCTCGCACCTGGAGCGATGCAGTTTCCTTTGCGCTGCTCATGTTTCTCTACTCACATCTCTTTTAGACGCCCCTTCTCCTCTGTTCATCCTCTCTTTGCCTCATCTGGGCAGCATTAGCGGGGCGACTGACTCACGTGACGCTGATAGGCGATCAGCATCAGAAGTGTGCCAATGGAAAATTCTACTCTGAACCCCTTAAACAAGGTTACAGCAATACTGCCACCTGGCCTCATAGCAGTTTCTTGGAGACGGAGGTGGTTGAAGGGATGCCTCGAAGGATTGGGGAAGCTAAAGAAGAGTTAACCCTTCTGAGGCCCTGGGCTCATTTTTGTACATTTTAGTTTTTCAGTTACAAGCCATTTGCACTGTGTTGAATGGAATATAGCCAAATTCTCTAAAAAAAAGTTTGGTATAATTTTATTTCAAAATTCAAGTCTGACTTCCTTAAAGATGCAGCACTTTCTCCAAACACAGTGTTCAGAGAGTGGTGGAGTGAGCGGACACGAGGTGGGTCCTAACCTGTCACTCAGGTTGATGCATTAATCTGTTGACAAGCCCAGCTGCTCCCACAGCTCAAGCCTCCCCCCTCCCCAGTGCAAACGAGCCTTCCTGGCTCAGAGCAAATTAGCCGTCCTCTCCAGTCAGAGCTGCTTGACTCAGATCTATGGGTTTAGCTGTTACCTGAGGCAAGTCAGGCCAAGAGGCCGCCTCCCTCCCAGACTGCTCCCCTAAATTACAGCCTTGCTCGGTTCATAGTGCCTGAGGCCATGTTTGTGTGTACAAATGCAGTGGCCAACTTGTTGCTTTACACATCATAACACACACACAGAAAAACACAGGAAGATACACGGGGCAGATTTTTGTCCACTTATCTTCGAGCAGGCTGTTGCAAGATTAACAGTTTCAGTGGCCTTTGACGTCCTCCGCCTGCAGACAAAACTGTATGCTGTAATTATCCTGTAATATGCCTGCAAACATTAAACGAGCTTAGCTCCGATATAAGTTCCTAAAGAAGCCTTAGGCCAAAGCTTCCAAGACTAGACGTGTGTAAGTGCATCACATTGTAAACTGTTTATATTTATCCTCAGTTAGGGGGCCTGTAATGTTGGAAATCTGCAGCTTCAGTGGAAAAGAAATTTGATTTTTTGCAGATGTTCTGCCAATTCTGTGTTCAAATGTTAGTTTGTTTTAACAGTTTTCTACAGCGAAGACAGGGTGGTTAATTTCTGGCACAGCACTTGTGACAGTTGAGCAAATCGCATGTTTAGTTCCTCTTGAGTCATTCGGCCATTCTAGCTATCACTTGGTGATGATAAATGCTGTCACTATTAGTAAGCCATGTATGAAATGTTTGTGTTTCACTTCAGATAATGCTGTTGTAGTTACCACAGGAGCAGGAGCCACATGGATTTCAGTGCATATCGCATGATTTATTATAGATCACTGATAATCACAGCAAATAACACATCAGCAAATATTTAATGACTCCACCTACTTGATATATCATGTTCACTAGTACTTTGCACCAACTGTATGACACATAATGATACATAATGACTCCAGCAGTATTCTTATCTCTCACTGTGCACCAGTGATTAGCATGCAATAGAAGACAGATTATGTTATGTTAAACAAGAATAAAACCATATATACTGTAAACTTTGCAATTTCTTCTTCTCTGCTTTTTCCTTGCTGCCATAAGTGTAGGTGTGATGGTTTTGGGGGGGTGGGGTTTATTTCTATGTCTAAACCACAGTAGGAAATGAAACTTGCATATAGTGCATGACAATTGATTGGAAGGAAAAAGTCACATTAGACTCAAAACTGTGAAAGATGACTGTGTCCACTGTGATGTCACTCATTTAGTTTTTTGAATTTCATTTTATAGCAGGGGTGGGGGAACTCCAAGCCTCAAAGGCCGGTGTACTGCAGGTATTAGATGTGTCCTTGATCCAACACAGCTGATTTAAATGGCTAAATTACCTCAACATGTCTTGAAGTTCTCCAGAGGCCTGGGAATGAACTAATCATTTGATTCAGATGTGTTGACCCAGGTTAAGATCTAAAACCTGCAGGATACCGGCACTTGAGGCCTGGAGTTCCCCACCCCTGTGTTATAGATTTAGCTTTTTGGTCATCAGTACCATTTATATTGCTTTTTTAAAAAGTCAGATGTGGTTGTATTTAGAAAAGAAAAGTGATGTATCAGCTAATACTAGCACTGACTAGCTAGCTTGATTAACAAGGTGTCTGATGATCAGGCTTTTTTCTTTCTTTAGTCATTCATAAATAATTTATAATCATACAGGAATATGTACATGCATACACACAGAAGGGATCTAAAGTGAAATGAAAAGTAACCACCACAGCACAGCTTAACTAAAAAAAAAGCTTTTTCATATTTTTCTTGCTAATGCTGTGTTTAATGCATTCGCACACACACCTACACACACGCGCGTTGTTGTCTTCTTCCTCTATAATTCTCTCTCTCTGTCTCCCTGAAGATTTCCCCCTTTTCCTCCTTTCACCACTTCTTGCCAGTAACTCTACTCTCCCTCTGTTTGTTGCAATTGTTTTAGTCCCACTCCCAGATGAGTGCTGAGAGATTATTTAATGCAAGCAGAGCTCAGAGAGCTTTTCTCAGGAAAGGCACACTTTGGGGATGTATCCGCTTAGAATAAGAACAAACAAATTTGTCTTCCCTTTGTTGAAAAAAATCATAAAAATGCAGGCAAAGCAGAAATAATAACTCGCTACTTTGGTTGTGTAGGGCAGTGGGCCCTCCACTGATGGGGGCAACTTGGCTGCTTCATTTAGGCCCAACCACAGTTTCACTGAACGTTTTCTTAGCAACTTTAAAGTTAACCTCAATGTTTTCACCTTCAATTGGGGGAAGTCCCAATTTGAAGCCTTTTAGATTAATTCTTTTTTTTAGCCTTGCTATCCTGGCTGCAGAAAGCGCATTTGCTGACAAAGGAAGGATCTGACATTAAACCACATGTGAACAGATATCTTCCGTTCTGACACATAACATGACCAAGTTTTACAAAATAGACTTCGTGTTTTATTCAGTGTGACCCAAAGGGAGTGACTGATCGCATAAACTGAGCAGAAAAGTGTTTACAGAGGTCAAAACAGAAAGCTGTGCTGCCATAGACTTATATAGGAATAGAAGTCTTTTTGCAACCATAGCTACTGCCATCCAGTGGCCTTCAGATAGGTTTATGACACTTTTGCATTGGTTTCATTTTCCCAGCCCACAAGCTACTTCCATGTTTTACACTGTCTACGAGACTGACTCCCATTGCCTGCACAGAAAAGGTCCGAAGCATGGAAATACATACCGGATGACTGTGGCTGACGCTTTCAAAACAGCAAGTACTCCCTATTATTAAAGTTAGCCTCTTGAATAGACCAGCTTATAAAGCCACATAACATCAGGTAAAACTCCACCTGCAGTAGCTGCTGTAATGTTAGAAAATTGTTTGACTAAGATGATAATGAATATATAAGTTAATGAATATATAACAAGGAACCACGCTAAAAAACATTAAGTCTGTATAGGTCACATGTCATCATTATTTATAGCAATAAACGAAAGTATTAGTCAACACATATATAGTCAGAGCTAATTTGTTTCACGATGACAGTGATTAACCATCCACTCAAGAGCGATTGCCCATGACCCTTAACCAAATACTGTATGTTGACAAGTCCAGCATAGATACGACTTGTTGTTATAGGAACACATTTTGCTATCTCGACTGACTGAGTGACTCACAGTGAGGTCAAAGTTGTCTTAAAGCCTATATTCAAAACAAAATGTCATCACTTGACTTAGTAAGAGCCTCTATATGGGTTACAATGACAGGAAAATAAACCTACAAAAGACACAGCTTCAGCAAAAAGAAAGTGAAATGGCAAAAGAAACCTTGACCTGAAAAAAGAAACCCGTACCAATAGTTTCACTACACTGAAACTCATTTCAGTTTATCTCACTTTCCGTCTTATTTTCCATTCCGCACCTTCATTTGCTTATAGAAGCTGCTGTCAGTGTCTCACAAAAGTGCCAGATCTTGCAATTTAACTGGAAATGTCAGCAAATTGAAAAAGAAAAGGAGGGGGGTAACAAAGATATAAGAAAGAGGGGGAAATGAGACAGATACGAGTAGAAAGATGTCACAAAAAGAGACAGAAAGAGTGCATCTGTATAGTCAGTGTTCTTGAGCTCTGGTGTCTTTGATGTCGGCCGAGTAGTGCCCACATGTCCAGCCCCTCTTTGCCAGGAAATTACAACTACGTCCCCCCGGAGCCCTGCTGACTGGCGGGAAAAAAAACACTCTGTTTGATGTTCTAAAGAGAGATCTCCAATGCAATTTAGCCTTTCATCTCTTCTCGTCTCTTTTGTCTGTGATTCATCCAGACTTTAAAAGATACCAACATTTTCACAAGTCAGAAGTGATGTTATATTGCTTCATAAACAAACACATATTTGTGATAAAAAGAGGGAACTGCAACAGTAAACAGAAAAACAGAAGACATGTGGAACCCGCTACAATCATCAGACCGTAAGTGATGATAATTTGAAAAATTATTTCATCTCTATTGAATTACATTGTTTTTGCTGATAAAAAAAAATCCTATGAAAGTTTATTTAGTAGTAGTTGTGCAGCTTTGAATCTTGATTCAATATTGGTAAGACTATTTATAAGAGAAAGTGATTTGCTGACTGTAGTTCCTCTAAACTCAAGAGCAGGGACAGTTGGAAGAAAAAATGGACGTAGCCACCGTGATGTCTTCACTGGCTTGTGAAGTCATGTTTTGAAACCGTGATTGCAAAAATAGCCAAATGTGATGAGAAGAGGCGGGTCTGACTGTTAAACCACTCACCCATTGGCTAACAACCCCTTGATAATACCTTAGTCGATACCTTGTTATTCAATATGACCTAAAACGAGTGACTGAGCTTAGCAGGAAAGTATTTACAGAGGTTACGACTGGAAGTCTTTTTTGCAACCACAGCTGTCGCCACCTGGTGGCCTTCACAGAATGTAAATTTAAAGCACTTTCGCATTGGCTTCATGTTTACCAGCCATCTCTATATTTTATAACTGTTCAGTCTATCAGTGCTCATTACCCATAGATGGCTCCTTAGGCAATGTAACATCACCCACTGGTTTTTGGACCACAAAAGCCAAAAGCAAGCTGGCCCTGAGAGGTCAAACATACTGCATCTTAAGAAGACGCCAACAAACCGAAAACGCTGTGAAAGCACAAAAAATACAACGGAAACAGAAAAAAGCCACAAAATCTCAGAGAAAACCCTCATAAAACACAACAGTAGTGTTTTTGGGGAGAGAATAACATGCCAGAGCAGCTCTGAAGTGACAAGTACACAGTAACAGTATTATATGAATAATGTCATTAAAATAGACATTACCTTGCATCTTTGTCCCCTCACAATACCAGTGAATCCTCTGCTTCTTTTAAGCACATGTCAATGCAGTGCAGCACAAAATTCATCATCTAGGACAGTTTCTCAGTTCAGCTGAGCTCAGCGAACCATATTATTTGTCACACAGGCCAAAGTTCACCTCCAATCAACTGCCATGAAGGTGGAAAACAGCCCCAGACTTTTTAAGGGAGAATAAAAATAGAAGAAAAGTATTTGACTTAAACCTGAAAACCAATCAGAAACACAGCTCTAGTGAATGATGACGTTGCTTTTATATCTTTATATCTTTATATTAGTGACAAGAGAAATGGATCTTCATCAGCTGGTGTTTCTCAGGTCAAACTCAAACATTGATATTGAATCATGGTGCTAGATTTTTTTAGGAGCCACTGAAAATCAGCTGAATCCTGCAGATTTATTGCCAAACTTAAGCTCTCGGATTGTATATGCGGCTCTAAATGTTCTGCCTTCACTGTAATGAGCTGACCCTGGTAATTGTGAGACAGCCGTTAAGTTAAAAATACAGCTCTCCTTTTCCCTTCCACCCTTTCAACATGTACAGTTGTTTTTTTCCACAGAGCCTATGTTTGGACCATCACTCAGCTGATCTGCCAGGATACTTAGTATCCAACATCTGTCTTATTTCTGTTGGCACTGGGACTCTGGACAGGGCTTCATTTCAGATTTTATACCCAAACCAAAAACAGAAACTGGCTCCTCAAGATTCATAAGCCATCAAGGATGGATTCAGGCAGGCACAAACAGCTGTTTTGCGTTGCCCTTCATTTGCTCTGACTTTTATTAATCAGCTCTTGGTGATTTATGATACAGTATCAGTCCTGAATGAGAAAGGAATAGTTATAGACGGCAGACACAGCTGGGGGTGTTTTTCCTAGCACCGGGTCAGATTAATGTTTAACAGGCTGTTGTTTGGCTAAAGGGGAAGACTGTTTTTTTTTTTTACTGTAGCACCAACCTGATCACTTGGTATAACCACCACATCCCACTGCTCTTTCTCTGCAAATAAAGACTGCTACATTAATTGCAAGACAAGCTAACGTGATAAAAGCAACAGTGAACTTTCATTTATATAGCAACAAGCACTGTTTAACCATCTTTTCTTTCGGTTTGGTTTGGTTTGGTTTAATTCTTTTTGCAGTCAAGTAAAATAAATAAATGTGACCAAAGCAGATGATCTGATTCTTTTGAAGAAAGGGGAACTTTTCATGACATGACCACAATGTCACCACCACAGCTAACAATGCTTTATTCTGAGACCCAAGTTTTTCTTTTCCCACTGGACCCTGAGCTGGCCTCACAAGAGTTAAGTGAATGTGAGCCAGGCTCTGGTTGACCCTGGAAGGCATTAAACCCATCCCCTCTGACTTTCCAAAGAGGAGCCTAAACAAACCCTAACCATAAAGCAGAATCCATCAACTAATAGTGGCCTTAGAGGTGAGACAGCTGCCTTTGACCTCAGCTGCTAAGAAGTCTCAAAACCCATGCACATATGAAAACAAACAGTACCTGCAAGCCCAAAAAACCACCTTGAGAGCATAAGCCATGCTGTCACACCAGCATGGGGCTTTTGATGACTGTAAGCTTGACCCACAACACTTCACTCTGAAATTTTAGAGACAGCGACAGTGGTGTCTCAGCCCCTTTGATTTGTGACTTTGACGCCCACGAGCTTACCTAGCATGTTTTGGGGTGGCGGTGAGAGGGGGTTAGACTAATTAAAATGATGAATTACTTGTCATAAGATGCATTACAGTTGGATAAAGATACAGCTTGTACAACCTGAAAATCTGGGTGGTTTGTTACTCAGAACCTAAGTCATCCTTGGAAACTCTTTGGAAAACCACATCAATGAACCACAGGACAGGCGAAGTGCAGAAGAGCAAAGGCTGAGGAGCCTTAGAAGGAGTTAGTGTAGCTAGCAACTGTAACAGAAGGAATATTTTAATATTGCATTGTTGATCACCGGTTAGTGGCCAATCTGATTATATTGGGCTACTATAAATAGTAGCTGCCATCCGAGCCTCACTCCTTCACCTGTTGCTGCACGAATCCGGGCCTTCGGTTACCTGACTTCCCTAGCTGTTACAGAGATCACCTGTAGATCATTTCCTCTGAAGTCTTCCATCGATTGCTGATTATAGCTGCAGAAGCCTCCTATAGAGAATCACGTGACGGCGTTTCATCAGAAATCCCGGGCCTGGGTGAGCAGCTGATACCTTTATAGTGTTTTTACGGGCTACATTTACATTTTACTTTGTTTTCTCTGTTTTGTTGTTTTTGCTTTGCTTTACCTGCTGCCCTCTTTGGTTCATTCTTTGGTTTCATTTCAGCCGGCTGGGCAGTAATATTAGTTTGAGAGTCGGCACAGTCGTCTTGGATTTTTGCAGTGACCCAGAACGTTTGATCTTTGTGCATTGCTCTGGCTTTTTGAGTTTCCTGTTAATGTTCATTTGATGTATTAAATTATTTAATTAGGGCAGTTTGTGTGTCTGACAACCTCACAGAGCTATTAGTTATCTGCTCTAAGCTGGAGATTTAATTTGTTTTGTGTTTGTACATTTGGTTTCTGAATGATTGTTTCATCTGTAAATTTTCGTTTTTGCGTTACACCACTGGAAGCTGCAGAACCCCGCTGTGTTTCTGCAGCATGGTTAACCACAGAGGGTGTATTTGATATTTGTTTTGCATACATTAATAACTTGTGTTTCTTTGTATTCTAAAGCTGAAAGCCTAAAGTGGAGGTGACTGTGTGCCTTGGTAGTGGGACCTTCCCTGTGCCGTTTATGCACCCCTGGTTTGAATGAGTGAGTGTGTAAAGGTGAGTTGCATGTGTGTACAGCAACAGGTGAGCGAGTCAGGGATGCTCAGATGGCAGCTACTGTTTATAGCAGCCCAACATAATGTGATCAGTGATTAACAACGCAATATTAAAATATTTTTTATGCTATACTACGCTAACTTGTCAGACAAAACGAAGCATGTGTGAGACACCCATAGCTTCAGCCATTTAGGCCAGGAGTTTATTGAGGAGCTAGATTTAGTGTAAACCAACTGCAGACTGCTTGAAGGTGGACTGAAGATAAAAGTGGATTCCCTTGTAATCTCACAAGAATCCTGTGCCTTGCAAATTTAGCTTGTGTGAGATTTCACAACAAACAATGCAATTAGCAGGTCTTTGAGAGTACTGATGACTGATGATCAAGCTTACAATATTTGACAGAGTGCATGTATATCATTATTACCTAAGCGGAAAAAACACCAGTCCATCCATAAATGAGTTGTATTTCTTCTAATTGTATATGATAGCACTGTGCGGTCAGGGGATTTGTTTTGACTTAGGCTCAACCTGAAACATATGGAACGCCATCATTTCTTGGCAGGCATAAGCCTGCCAAGAAATGATGCCTGACCTCTTCCTGTGGTTCTTTTGTTCAGAGAGGGCCTGAGAGGTATCAGGGGATTGCTTATCACTCTGACACAGGCTGCCAGCAGGGGTTCATGGTTCAAGAGGGGAAGTGACAGTGTGGCACTTGTTTGTTTTCACATGGAATGAGGCGATATTGTGACACTCGGCTGTGCACTTCAGTGAAAACAGGAACAGCAGTGCCGTCCCCAAAGATTGTCAACTGTAATAAGTGGTACAATTATCTGCTGCATATTTGTTAAGCTAGAACATTTAGTTAGAGTTAGAGCTTTTTTGTTTCTGCTTTGTCTGCTAAGTACTTAACAATGGGGAATGGGGGAGACAGGGTGATGTATTGGTTTTGGGTGTACGAATGTGTATGGTGAGGGGATGTGGTTCTCGGGTCAGGCTTAGACACTTGCACAGGGGGGTTGATAATCTTACTCAGTCACAGGTGCATCTCCCTCGAGTATCTGTGGTTTTACACATGACTCTCACAGCTGTGCATGTTTGCGTTCACTCTGTACGACAAATACGGCAGCTGGCGGGGTTTCAGTAAGAGCAGTTGTGCAGTTATCGTGACCAAACTGATTTCTAGAGTTTGCGTTGAGATGCACAACTGGCTGCACAGAGCTGCTACTGTGCACTGGAGATATGGCCTTGAGTCGAATATTGTTATTCGGTTCTGAATGACCAGAATCAAAACTCTTCTTAACAAAATGTTTAGTGTCAGCATAATGTATCAAACACACTACAAGAAGCTGAAAAGAAGCTAAAAAATCTATTTGATTTCATTTAGTAATGATTATTAAACTTTACTTATCCTTAAAATAATGCAAAATGGATTCATTTAAAAAGCCTTTCAGACTGTCAGCCATTTAAGTGATTCAGTATAGTAGCAGGCACTGCAGGGGTGAGAGTCAACAATAAATACATAACCTACCAATAGCATGAAATGACAATAATCATTGTCATAAATATAAGAGTAAACGAATTAGTCATCCTTGAGGTAGTTTCAGTTCACATGCAGAAAATAAAAAAGGTGGAAGTCAGATCAAAAGCTAACCAAAACTGTCACATTATCTGTAGTAAAAAATTAAAATAAAAAAAAAAAGGCCCTTAGCTCATAAATCATAGTTGACTGTGTTTGTCTTGTGACTGGTCTATGCAGAAATGAGAACAGAGTTTAAAATCTGGTCAAATGCCTCCACCCCTGTGAACTCTTGACTCTTGCAATCCATGTCCCCTCCAGACGTCAAGACTTGGAGGTCAGCTGTTTGACCTCACCCGCTTTAGGCTCAGCGGGTTAATGGCCTGCCAGTGTCTCTGCCTGCTGCAAACTGACAGCTCTATCACGCTGAAGCTCACGAGCCAACAAGCAAGCAGAGGCGTTTCTCTCTGCGTTTCAGAAGTCTGGATGAATTCGTGTCACAAAACGCTGACTGCTGTTGTGCCAGAAACATACATGCACACAGAAGCTCATAGTTGAAGACACGTTCACAGAGGGTTTGTGTGTTTGTGTGTGTCAGTGGAAGCATGTAACCCACAGAATATTAAAACAAGGCTGACTCTGGTGGTTCCACGAAAGGCTGTGCAGAAGGAGAATTGTGTGTGTCTGTGTCAAGAGGTCCTGTGATGCTGAACAATGGTTCCTCTTCATCTGGTCATGTGGTGTTTGTGTGCGTGTATGTGTGTGTCTGTGTGTGCACGTGGGATTTTGTATGCAACTGTCTGAAAGTGTGTGTGGTGTGTGGTGTATGTGTGTGGAGTGGGACGGTGGTGTGTGTTGGGTGGGGGGGGAGGGGGGGTGTGGTCCTTGCGGTACAGCTTAGTCACATGAAAATAGTGCTAATGAGCAAGTACTGTTCACAGTTGGCACGAGTGGTCAAACCTCTGAACACACACACACACACACACAGATTAGAAACTCTGGCATAAATAATGACAGTGTGCAAGATTTAAATCAGGCCTCATGGAGTAGGTTCATCCTGTCATCATGTGACAGAGATTACAACTTTCGTGAAGTTTTCTGCACACAGAGAAATTGAATGTACAGCAAGTATCTGATCATTTCAAGGTGTAATTAGCAATTATTGTGGAGAACTAGGGCGGTACAGTGGCTAGCACTGTCACCTCTGTGCAAGAAAGGTTCGAGCCTGACGGGCAGCTGGGGCACGTCTAGTGGAGTCTGCATGGTCTGCTTGTGGCAGCGTGGGTACTCTGGCTTCCTCCCACAGTCCAAAAATATGCAACGTCCATACGGCTTTTGCTTTCCCACCCACCCCTGAATGCCTTGGCTCCAATACTGCCTGCCTAATCCTAACCCAAATTTAACAGGAATCTGTAAATCAACTCTATCTCAAGAATTGAGGAAAGTATCATGAGTTATTGACATATATTCATGAGCACACCAACTTAGTGTGGCGCAAGAGGGGGACAAAGTCAATTTAACACCAGTGTTGGGGAATAACTGAATACATGTACTGGCATTATGTATTTAAAATACAAAATATGAGTAACTGTATTCTGTTACAGTTACCATTTAAAAAGGGGATAATTAGAATACAGTTACTTTGTTGAAATAAACGGATTACTCAGCGGTCTTTTCCTGTTTCATATGTTAAGCTATCCCCTCTCTAATTTTGGTAATTCCACGCATTGCTGGAAACCCAAACAAAACACGAAATAAGAGGCTCTTATGTAAGCGTCATGTTAATGTTGGTGGCGTCAGTTACACAAAGGACCTGAAGCCATCACAACAGAGCCAGCAGTGCACGAGCAGGAGTGCATTTCTTACTTGGAAATTCCAATACCACTTCACATTCAAAGAAGAAAGGGATGGGAGAAATCTGACACGTCCAATGCAAACTCTGTTTACCAGCAAACAAGCTGCTCTCAGCGTCAAAAGACTCCACCTCCAACCTAAAGAAACATCTGGAAGTGAGTTCTTTTTTTAAAACTAACGTTAGCCTACTGCTACTACCTTGTTTTAGTTGGGGTAGCTACCTAGGTTATGTGCCACTTAAGTATCTTCAGTATTTAGTGATTACTATTACTGAAGGCTACTTGCCACCGAGCTAACATTGTTAGCTAGTGTTAGCTGAGGTTGGTAAATAGATTGCAGACTGTTAGGCTACGTTGACACTGCAGGCAAAAGCGCATCAAGTCCGACTTTTCTGTCCCTATGCGACTCATATCCGATCATGGTATGACAGTGAGAACAGCACAAATCAAGCGACCTGGGTCACTTTATCAGCGCCGGAGAAGCGCCTGAGAAGACATCGCAAACGCTTCCTGGCCATCCAGTGTGGATGTTGGGAAGACAACGTTGGAGAAACTTTAACATTTTATTTGTAGGCTACTGTATAATCTGCAGATTCTGACAGAAATCGGCAAATATCCTTTGAAGCACCGCTCCTCTAAAACAACAATAAGGATAATTATTAGGCCATATGTAAATAACTAAATAACTTTATAACTTAAAGCAAAATTGGAAAACGTAAAGTTTGAAACAAGTCTTTATATTAAGGCCATCAGTCAAGCAATACTGTTTGGTCTGGGTCTAAACAGAGCGCGTTGTGTGTGACTTCTTTTGTGCATGCGGCCGCTTTGAGGGTTCACACTAGAGCGCGTTTGCTGTCACATTTTATTTGTAGTGTGAACAAGCAGACAAAAAAAATCAGATTTGATAAAAAATCAGAATTGAGCATTAAGACCTGCAGTGTGAACGTAGCCTTAGACTTGATGGATAGCATTAACAACCTGCTAGCTGCAAATAATGAACTATGAACTAACCTCAGCTAACGCTAGCTAACAATGTTAGCTCGGTGGCAAGTGGCCTTCAGTAATTGTAATAAATCACGTAGCAATAGTACATTCATGAAGTTGCAAAAAGCATGACAATATATTCAGTAATCCAAAGTATTCAGAATACGTTACTCACATTGAGTAACTTAACAGAATATGTTACAAGCCACATTTTGGGCCCTGTATTCTGCAAACTGTAGTCGAATACTTTTTTTTAAATAACCTTGGCAACACTGCATAACACACAATGGTGGTGGTGGTGACCAAGAACTTGAAAGCTTTAATGTTAAAAAGGAAAACCCAACAACGGAAAACTGGGAATTGTACTCAGGGAATATTTACTTCAAAACTGTACCAATCACCAAGAAGGCTTACTGCTTCACAGAGATGCGGTTCAGATCATTAAGGAGTTGTTTTATTGAAAATGATTAAAAACACTAAATAAAAGAGCTGTTAGTCCATTCACACATATGCTTTTAAACATCAGCTCAGAGCTGTGGCCTACCAGTGAGCGTAGGGGTTGCCAAGAGAAGAGCGGTCCAAAGAACCACCCGATTCACACTTGCATTTCACCTCCTATACACATTCACATTTAGGTGCAGCTCAGACAAGAGTGAATAAATAACCACAGCACACAGAAGTGCAGTGCTGTGAGAAGTATTTTTTCCATCTTGATTTCTTAGTTTTTTTATATTTTTGTTACAGATCAAGGTTTCAGATCATCAAACATATTTTAATCTTAGACAATGACAAAGTAAATATAAAATGCAGTTTTTCAATGATTTTTATATTTATTTACTGCCAGACGTGTTGAATCAAGATATCACTTAAAAAGCCTGTCTGACAAAGTGAAGTAGGCTAAATGATCTCAACACATCACACCACGATCTAAAAAAAAAACAGCTGAGAAACAAAATCATTGACATTTAGTCAGTCTGGAAAGGGTTACAAAGTCAATTTTGAGACTCTGGGACTCTAGTGAACCCCGCTGAGACCTATTATCCACAAATGGAGAGAACTTGGAACAGTGGCGAACACTTAATCCTTCATAACTACAAGAGCATATCAACAACCCACCCAGGAGGTCACAAAAAACACCAGAACAACATCTAACAAAAACTGAAGGCCTCACTTGCCTCAGTTAAGTTCAGTGTTCATGATTCAAAAATAAGAAAGAGATGGGGCATAAATGGCATCCATGGTTAAGTTACAAGGAGAAAACCACTGCTGACCAAAAAGGCTTGTCTCACATTTGCCACAAACCTGTAGATGAACCCCGAGACTCTTGTAAAAATATTCTGTGGACTGATGAAACAAAAGGTGAACATTTTGGAAGGTTTGAGTCGCGTTACATCAGGCATAAAACAAACACAGCATTTCATAAACATGGCAAACATGTTGGTGGTAGTGTGCTGGTCTGGTTCTGCTTTACTGCTTCAGGACCTAGATCCTGCTGTAATCCATAGAACCATGAATTCTGCTATCTACCACAAAATCCTTAAGAAACATGTCTGACCATCACTTCATGCCTTGAAGCTCAAACAGACTGGGATTGTGCTGTGTTTGGAGCACACCTGTGGACTTGCAGGTGTGATCCAAAACATACCTGCAAGTCCACCTCTGAGTGGCTTAGGGAAACCAAAATGAAGGTTTTGTAGCGACCTAGTCAAAATCTGACCTTAAACAAGACTTAGATTCTTTGGCATGTCCTTAAACAGGCCATTCATGCTTCAAACCTCGCAATTTGGCTGAATTAAAACAATTCTGCAAGGAAGAGTGAGCCAATATTCCTTCACAGTGATGTGAATGACTCATTACCAGCTAACACTTGACTTCAGTTCTTTCTGCCAAGGGTGACACAACCAGTTATTAGGTGTACTTTTTCACACAGGGCCAGGTAGTTTTGGATAGTTCTTTCTCCTCTAATAAATCAAAGATTTTGTATTTACTCAGGTTATCTTTGTCAAACTTTAAAGTTATTTAATGATCTGAAGCATTTAAGTGTGACAAATATGCACCTAAAACCCCAGAAATCAGAAATGGGATTTTTACTTTTTCAGAGAACCCACCACCAAAGGTACCCAACCACTAGCACTTTAGCGCCTCGGCTTCTGAATGAGATAAGACACAAGTTATTAATATGCCAAGAACAAAAGGAAACCCATCAAATACACTTTTTCTGTTGTTAACCCTACTGCTGAAACACACTGGCGATCTGCAGCTGTAAAAAGGAGCCTCCTTCCAGTGGTGTAGGACAAATTAAAAGGCAGTTACATAAGTCAAAACAACCGCTCAAAAACGAAGTACGGGAACTAAATTTGAACTAAATTGGCTTCAGTTTAGAGCAAAACAAACCAAATATTAGTAGTGCGAGATGGTTAACCATGCACCATTTACTCTAAAGTCAACAACAGTTTAATATGTTGAAATTGAAGCAAACTTTCATGTACAATATACATACATATGGCCCATATTTAATTCTAAAAGAGGACTCAAAGACCCGACAAATTACACCAAGTCTAAGAAAACATTTAGGGTCACCAATTAAATGGAAGCCCGCTGTGACTGAAGCAAAAAGCTGACTATAAAGCTAGCTGGTGCCCAGACCGTTAGGAAAATGGTAAAGGATTGTTTTCAAGGACACAAACCAAATGATGGGAGATGAACAATAAAATTAACTAAGAAAAAAAAAAGCAAAAGGCCAAAGTGGAAAACAAAGTTACCCCCAAAATGTAACACAAAAAGGCAAAACATCAGCATTCCTGCAGTGTAGGCAAGATTAACAATAGTGCCTCTGCTGTAAGGCTAATAGCCCCCCCTCCCCAGGGCTAAAATCTCTTACATGCATAATAACACTAAGGTCAATTATAATATCTGCCAAAGCAGATCCAGTGTCACAAGAAGCAAAAGTTACATACTGACCACTCAATGATGGCATCTTCTGACTCTGGGAAGAAGAGGTCTACACCCAGCTATTACCAAATCAAAACACTTCATTACTGTTTGTGAAATAATTAAACTTGCAGCGCAAAAGAACCAGTATGCCAACAATATGTGAATCTGTGGCTTCCAAGAGTATAAAAATCCACAGTGAACTTCTACAAGACCATGAGCAGCAACAATGTAACCACTGTAACCAGCGGATGCATAAACGAGACTCCTACCTGCAACAGCTATGGAAATCAGGTGAGTAGACACCTCAGCATCAGGAGAGCTAGAGAGAGCTAGAAGCTCTAATGGCAGCTGCCATTTATAATGTGACCACACTGGCAACCCATCAAGCAAATCAGCAGTGTAACACTAAACTAAATATTCATTCTTCTCACATTAACAACTTGTTTGCTCATGTAGACCACAGTGTCCTAAGAGTAAGGCTTCAGGCACATAGGCATTAGAGACCTGCTGACAACCAGCTGGCAATCATGAGGGGAAAATGTGTATCCCCCAATCAGCTGCAAGTGGTTGCTGCCAGTTCCTGTGAAGTTGATTGCTAAAGACCCATTCACGCAAGCCAGAGACTGGTCAGTGAACCCCTAGTAATCACTTGCCGACTGGTCATAGTGTATTCTATGACCAGTCGGCAAGATTTTGCTGTCAGTCGGTAGGTGAAATCAGTCACAAAGATGTATAAGGTCGTGCTCCAGAAACCCTGCAATTGCTTTGGTCACTAGCAGATTGAGACACTCATTTGTGGTTTGCATGGAAGATGCAAACTTGTCTGCAAACACTTGCAAATTACTTTCCAAGTTATAATGAAATGTGTGTGTGAAATATGCACAAACAGAAACAGTTTACCTTCAAAGTTAAAATTAAGCCTTTTTTAAATGTGTTGGTTGCAGGATGCTAACAACCAAAGCAATCCCAAGGTTCAGCATCCTCTTTGCACCCGATTTTACCTGTTGGTAGCCAGCAAACTCACGCTGTCACTTGTGAACTGGTTGGGAATACACACAAGTGGCGGTCACCAAGGGTCGCCAATGGGCCTCTAGTGCAGTTTGACCAAGACCTAAAGACAGAACTACCACACCTGACTTTTTCATCATGTTTGTTTTTAGTGACTGGATCATACTGATTCCAGGTTTTGAGAGATATTTTGATATTCCACAATACATGGATTTCTACAGAAAGCATTTGGGTTTTTATTCATGCATTGGAAGAAATGGCAAACTAATTTCCAACAGGTCTTCAGTAATAAATTTAAATGATTTACTGCTTTTGTAGACATAAGGTCCAAGAAGATTACACAGCTAGAACAAAGTTAGTACTCGAACACTGCAGATAAATCTCTTGACTTGTCTTCTTCCACTGCTTTAAAAACTTTCCTTTCTCATAGGCTTTTTACTGTCTTTTTTTTCTTTTCTTTTTTCTGGTGCCATTTTTATTGTTTGACCTTTCTTGGGAAGGTTGCAGATGCATTAAAAAAAAAACAGAAACAGTCACACACATGCACTTACACAACCACTAATTTGGACATAAAGGCGTTGAGATATATTCACATGTGCATCGCAGTACACTTACACACATACAGAGAGTTGAGGGCCTTTAGTGCCAGCCAGTAATCACAGTCTCATTAGGACTTTTGACAATAAGGAGGTGGTTTAAACTCTTAATCCTCTGTCACAGAGGGGAGCTTTTGCTGGCCACTGCCCAGCATCCAGGTGATGCATTATGAGAGTGCACTGGATGCTATGTGCTGTGCTGTATGACTGTATCTGGCAAACAGAGTTTCTCATTGGAAACTAGCCAGCTGAGAGCATTTGGCAGAGCCCGCTGAGTCTTTGTGTGAAAACTTTCCTCAGCTAGAGAACTAAACACACTGTGTAATTGTTGTTCATGTCAGACACAATCTACTACGCTGTACGTTTATTGCAGCCAGATGAAGATGGATATCCATGTCTGAGTTTTTTGTTTTTTGGAAAACAAAGCATTTTATTTTGGCTCTTTTTTTTTTCTTTCTTCATTTGCTCTTCTTCTGCCTAATTAGAGAGTTAGATAAAAGCAGCCAGCATGACTCAAGGACCGCCATCTCATCCTGGCTTCTTTTGATGGAGGGGATCTGCTTCTTTAATTACCGGTCTTCATCCATTCGTGTTTCACTCAAACTGCTCCATGGTCACATGATGGGGATTAGCCGCAACTTGTGGTCACGGTTGGTTGTTTGAAGATTACACAGCTTCTGAAGCACTGATCACACAAACACACCAACTAACAAAACACTTCCCCCCCCCCCCTCATCAGCTCTCATCAGCGTGTTCTGTCTGATGCAACACCGTTACATTTAAGAAATCAAGTTCATCAAAGTCTCGCTTTGTTTATGTTATCTATGTTTCAGTTATCAAAGATCATATTTAGGAATCTCACGCTGGTGCAAGATTGAAGAGTAGAAACTGTACCTAAAGCATCTTCCTATCAATATATGTTTCTGTTTTTATGTATGCAAATTTAAATGCAGCACTCTGGTCACTACTATAAGAATGATTGGTCTTTGGCAACATTTTTTTGATAATGAAAACCATGCAAATTTCCTACTGCCAGAGGGAGGACGTGCAGTGGAAACAGTAGATGAGCCCGAGGCAGCGAGTGATACATTACTGCCTGACCTTGAAGGACTGCTTCGTTGATATTGGGATAAAAAATAGTGGAATCAGTGCCACATGCTGCGAGGAGGGGAATGCATGCGGAGTGCAAATACATCACATTTCTGTGACACGATTGCCTAGAAGTTATGTTTCTGTTAAGAAATGCCGTGGTGTGGAGTTACTGCGTGTGAACGTACACATGTGCACTGAAACAGAAATGCAAAACAAGTGGATCAAAAACAAGAGTGAGTGAGGAAGGGGTATTAAAACCATATGTTTGGGGCAGTGCCATGTAGCTATTGGTGCCTCGAAGAGATGGCAGAGTGTTTTTGGGGGGGGGGTTGCAAGCCTGTGCGTTGGCTCAAGGTTTCAATCGGGCAGAGCAGTGACAAAGACTTAGAGGAGCAGAGATGCATGGGGGAGGATGGAGGCTTTGCAATCTGTGGGCATGGGGATGTGGAAATAAAAGTTTTACATCCCCAGCTGTTTTTATAGCAGCATTTACTAGAGAGCAGGTGCGAGGCTTTTAAAATCTCCCTTAACTAGTAAAGTCGCATCAAAATGAATTGCAAAGTCAGTCTGTGTGATGACAAATAAGGAGTTGAAGCGAGGGCAGTAGCAAGGGAAGACGAGGAGCGGGGAGCGGATGAGTAGTTGAGGAAGGGTAAGAGGCGATTGCAAGTAGAGCTGAATTCACAAACCTGGCTGTTATTCTGCAAAAACTCTGGTTGTTTCTTTTTCTTTTTTTTTAATCTGACTTTACTGCACGGAGAACACATGCATGTGTATCTCTTCGCACACAAATCACTGAGGCGCGGAGAGAAAGGCACTCCCTCTCACGCAAAGAGCTGTGATTGTGTCAGTGCATCAGGCATTCTGCCAAAGGGAGGGGAGCCGGGGATGGGGTGAAAAAAAAAGTTTAGTGTGGAGGGGGAGGGGCACACAGGTGCTGAGCCTTAAGCCTGGGGGAGGAGTGGAGAGGGGAAAATTACGGAGAGGCAAGTGGATGCATTAGGAAAGAGAATAAAAGAAGGAACCTTGTCCCTTGGGCTGTTATTGTCCTCCAAGGATGAGTAAGTTAGGCCAAGCGCACATTTTAACGACCCTATGCCAGACAGTGGCTTCAAACAGGACAAGAAGGAAAAAGAGCATGCAGAGGCCAGTGGCAGAAAAAGCTAAACAAGAATAGAGTGACATCCGAATGTGTCAACAAAAGGAGCCTAAAAATAGTTTCTAAATATATCCGAGCCATGCCATGACATATATTGGCTTCCATGAGCTGTTTCATAAAGTGAATCTGTGAGAGAAGCAGGGCTAACTTTTTTTTTTCACACTGGTGCTCTCCTTCTTCTCTGTCTCCCACTCAAGAGCGCACGAACTAAATGAGCTTCTTTCAAAAGAGAGAAAAAAAGAGTGTGTGAGTGTGGAGGGGGGAGCATGCTGGTAGGTTGTATTTGCTCAGCAGAATTTAATATGAGCGAGTTGGAGGCGCTTTTCTTCTGGGGCCAATTCCCTGAAGACACATCCATCTCTGGGAGATGGTTGGGAGGACAAAGGAGGGCTGCCCCCAAGGCTCTCTCCCACTCACTCACACACACTCACACACGTACAGAGCGCTGTCACGCACACAGATATCAACAGTTGCAAACGCACACATAGACACACACATATTCACACAAGTGCAGTCAGACAGAGTCCGCCTTGTCTGACAACAACAGAAGAAGGAGGAGGGAGCTGGGCTGAGGAAGAGTTGAAAGGGACGTGAGAGGTATACTATAAGTAAATGGATGGACTAAAAGAGACGGCATTTATCAAAAAAAAAGGTAACATGCTAGATGCTGGAACCTGAAAGCAAAAAAAGAGTTGATTTGGTGCAAATGGGTGAAGCAAAGAATGGAAGAAACCGAGCAGGAGAAAAAAAACAAAGCCATGGTGTAGTATAATGCCCCATGACAGCCCTGTCAGACTGAGGATACAGCATGGAGACATGTTTATAAGTTAGAGTTGTGGCAGGCTCTCCAGGCACCTTGTGCTGAATCGGCTTATCCTCAGTAGCTGTCAGTCATCTCTGGCTTATGTCTGACAGCCCAGTTAACATGGTTACGTATTCCCTAAATTAACAGCGAACCTGCTATTTTTAAAAGCAGACTTTGATAATGAGTAACCGAAAAAGTCCAAACACACGCTCCATCGAATGGACCCGAGAAACCTACCTCGCTCTGCGTCTTAAAGCCAACTGCAACCTATTATATAAATGTAATATGTAGTTTAGGGAATTGGATAATTGTGTTTTGGTTAGTTGGTATAAAAAGTCGCGTAATCACTCTAGTGTGAACCCCCCCCACCCCACCCCCAGCCCTGTTTAGTTCATTTCCTGTTCCTGGCGAAGGCAATGAGGGATAATAAGCTCTACGCTATGCTGACTGCTCTCAATGATGTGGTCATGCAGTTTCTCTAATTCGCCAAACAGAGGAGAGCCATAGAGAAATGACAAGATACATGGCTGTCTCATTTAATCCCTCCAAGTTGTATGATGGATGAGATGGATGCAGAGTTCCTCCAGAGAAAACTAGGAAGAATGTGTTGAAAACATGTCATCAAAACCACAATGTGTGATGCAACCGAAAGGAGATTGCTCATCTTCATGTCTGAAGTGATGGGTAGAGTGAAACACTAATCTGATGTGGTGTAGTGTAGTAAAAGCAGCAGTCCCCTTGAGGGATACTGGCAAGACAGGCTGTTCTCAGCGGAAACTTAAAAGAATCATATTCCCGGCCAGCGGGGTTTTACGACGGTGTCAGACAATTGGGACTGGTTGTGAAGGGAGATGAGTAGGAGTAAGTGCTGTCAGTCAATAAACCCTATATTCTACCAAGTCACATGTTCTCATTTTTGGTTCTTCATAAACAATGACAACAACCCGTAGCACACAAAGTGCCGCTGAGGTTGTCAAATGTAAAAAAGAAAAACTCCAACAAAGCGTGATTACACAGAAACCAATAAAATGGTGGATGTGAGTGATTCATATTACAGTCGTGCTGCTTGAACCAAACTAAATGCGATTGCTACCGCAACTCTGCTGCGTCCCTCCGGCCTCCCCCCACACCGCTCCCCTGAAATCATAAACAGATCCTCGGTTATTTCCCAAACTGTGCCGCTGCCTGGGTCACATTTACCCGGTCGCAGATAGCCATGACCAACCATATTACACACTTACCCAATTACCTAGTGAAACTGAGCAGGTGGTGGAGAAGGCGCACAATTCACATATACACATATATGTGACTCTACATGGGGTTAACATGAGGGTACAGGGGTCGTCAAGTGCGCAGAGAGTGCAAATGGATAGCGCACGGATAGCTGTGGCCTCTTCCCAGCTGGCTTTCAGCCATAGTACAGGTGCCTCACTGGATCACTACCCAGTCCTCTTTTACCCTACACACACATTACATATAGCTCTCCAGCTAGTGTAAGCTTCCACAACAGGTGCACTAAGTTAGCCTGCAGGCCCCAACACGCAAGGAAACAGATTGTTATTGTGGACCTTCTTTCCATCAGCTCCACTTTTTTTTTTTTTTTTTTTTTGGCTTTGCTTTTTCTCCCTTCTACCTCTTCCCAACATCCCCAGGGAGCAATCGAGAGGTCCAACCTGAATGTGTAACCTAATCCCAACTCTTATGTATTGTGCAAGGATGTTGAAAAGAAGAGTGGCAGGGGAGGAGGGACGGAGGGGGGGGAGATGGAGTATATGTTGCACATGCAGAGGATTTGAACAGCTTGGCAGCACGTTTGGGTGTAGATGTGTGTGTGTGTGTGTGTGTGTGTGTGTGTGTGTGTGTGTGTGTGTGTGTGTGTGTGTGTGTGTGTGTGTGTGTGTGTGTGTGTGTGTGCTTCAGCGCATGTGGTGTATTTTGGAAGCAGTTGACACATAATAAGTCCATGAAATGATTTGTTCCTAACCTGGGGCAGGCCCTGGCACAATCTGTCACAGGATTGGAAACCGTTCTTTCACTCAATAAGGTTGCAAGGTTGCAGTTCCTTCAAATGCCAGAAAAATGCCAGAAAAATGCCAATAAATGCCGTCTTTGCATACGGTTTGTATGCATACACATGTGCATGGAGTTAAAGCTCTAGTGCCAAGTTTTTTAAAAAAAAAGACCCACACACACTTAACACTGACATTCGCTGACTGCTCTCTCTACTGTTTTGCACAGGAAAACTTTGCAGCCTACTGCATTTCATTATGAGAAACCCAGATGTGCGTTTTGGCTGCCAGTGAATGTCTTCAGCTGTGTATGACACTGTTGTTGGCCTCCCTACACTGAGTGCAGACAGAGAAATTATGCCTCAGGGCAATACTTTCTGCTCTCTCCCTCTCACTCTCTGTGGCTCTCTTTCTCTGCCATTGCTGCCTTTTTAGCTGATCTCTCTCTCCTTTGTCTCCTTCTGTCACCGCTGTCTACTGACTCACATCGTTACCACCCTCTCACCTGGTTCATTTCTTATCTTTTTTTTTTGTCCTCACCCTTTATCCTCATCTCCTTTTTATCATTCTTCCTTTTTTTGTTGCTCTGTCTCTCTCTGCCACTCTTATCATCATCGCCTGCTTGGAGAGATGAGGTTGGTCTGACCACTGATAGGTAGTCAGAGGGCATGTGGGAGCTGGCTCCAGAAAGTCTGCCCCTATACCTACTTTGACACTGTCTCTCTCTCTCTCTCTCTCTTCCCGTCATTCACACACACACATATGCACAAACACACACGCTCATTTACAGCTTGCATGGTGAACCATGAAGCATGTCAAATGTCATCTTACAAATTACTCAAAGGAATAACGAGGCTTCAAAGACAGTGAGGTACTGCTAGCATCTGTCAAGTCAAAAGCTTTATCAGCTTAGTCACTGTTTTGCATGAGTAACACTCTACAAGCTCTCCAGTGTTGACACATGCAGTTAGAACATGACATGAGTAAGATCAGTACTTCTTGGTGTTTGTGCTGAGACATCACTAAACTGCCCAAAGCATAGTCACACAGTTCGATTCGTGGCTGGTGGAGGTGGAGGTGATGGGGGGCAGCTGTTGTAAGCCATTCACTCTCTTTCTCTTAGCCAATGTTTAATGTATCTCAGTGGGTAAGATGCAAAATTAAAAATGACTTCTGTTTTCTTTCTAATGCTCTTACTGATAATGGTAGTTATCAAGTAGTGCCATGAAATGCACTCCTTGCTTCTTGTAGTTCATTGTGACCTTAAAAAACCCTTAAAGTTGGATAGTTGTGTCACTCTGCCCTCTATCGATCAAAGTATGTCATTACGTAATGATTTTAACTTTAAACTTTGATTATCATTTGCCCCTTTCACTGATGTATTTTAAGCAAGACTTAAAATACACAGTTTTTGCAGAATAAAACACTCCTGAGCTGCAGCAAAAGGTTGTTTGCCTTTTACATTTATAAATGCTCACATTCACATAATCCTCAACAGGTAGGATCATTTTGCACAAGTGCAACATGCAAAGGGTGAAATGCACCCGAATTCACCTAAGCCAAGCAGTGCTCTAGTAGTCTAATTGACCTCACTCAGACAGGTCACTTGTCATAGATCCTTTCGGGCTGCACACTGAATCGGTTTATACGCAGCTGACAGACCATCGTCTAGACAAAGAGCAGAACCCCTTCCTAGTATTGTTTGTTGGTTGTTAGCGGTGGGAGAAAAACAGGAAGAGAGCGTGACTAATCCAGTGAAAGCCTCTGCCCAGGAGGGATAGAGGCTTCCTGCCTTTAGATGTTTCTTTTCACATGAGCTGACTGGCAGCCAGAGTGATTGTCTTACAGGTTGATGGTTTGTGTGATAAAACTATGTGAGCTCAGAGCGCTCTCCACATTGTACTGCCGCTATTCAACCACATGGTGGCAGCACTGCTTTAAGAAACTTATATTTTTGCATTCAAGTACTATTTTTCAGTCCTTTCTCTCAAAAATGGTAAATAAATGGTAAATGGCCTGTATTTGTATAGCGCTTTACTAGTCCCTGAGGACCCCAAAGCGATTCACACATTCAGTCATCCACCCATCCACACACACATTCACACACTGGTGATGGCAAGCTACATGTAGCCACAGCCACCCTGGAGCGCACTGACAGAATGACAGACAAAAATGTTTAATTCCAATAATCACTTCTATACTGTGCACACTGTGGCTGCCCCACCCAGAGCCTGATTCTGCTGGAGGTTTCTTCCTGTTAAAAGGGAGTTTTTCCTCCACACTGTCACCAAGTGCTTGGTCATAAGGGGGTCATGAGAAAGTTTAGGTTTTCTGTCTACTATTGTAGGGTTTTTACCTTATTTTGCACTGTTGTTGTGATTTGGTGCTGTATAAATACAACTGAATTGAACTAAAACTAAACTTAACAAGGAAAAACAATGGCGAGAGCTTTGAAATGATGAGCCACAAGTCTGAAAGTTAGCAACATTTGTACTGACAAAGGAGTCAGTACACTTATTTGTGTTCTTTATGGGAGTTATTATATAGATGCACAGACTGATATGTCCCTGCCTCTTCAGAGTAAAAGGCTTTTGCCTTTCCTTAGCCTGGAAACATGGAAAACCAATTAGCTCCTGACATGGCCCAAATTCATAAAATCTGCTAACCGGTACCTCTAAAGGTCATTAATTAGCATGCAATAAACTCAATCCAGAAAGGAGTAAGCTTCGGTTTTACCCCATACCTAATGTTCCATCCTGCTTCATATTAGCCTGGTTCATGATGATGAACTGCAGGTAGTCAGCTAGTGAGTTTTCAAGGTGTGCGTGGGTGGATTTTACTGCCTGTGGACAGAGCCAAGGTAGTTGTTTCCCCTTCCTGTGTCATGTTAATTCAAACCATCTGAATGCTGTAGAGTCATACTAAAAAAAGCACATGAGATCAGTTTAGTTTGTTGATTTAAAGTGAGTGAACATATCCAAATGGAATTTCAATGTCCCCAGTATCAGGATGTTACAGTTAAAACAATTTATACTGCTCACTCATGTTATATTTGTCAAGTATACAAAAAAGTTTATGTATTAACCTAAGTATTTATACAGCACATACCTTTCACTCTCCCCTTCATCTGACCTGTGTCTATACTGTTCTTTGGCCCGTGTTGCTTCAGGTTTGCACATGTTGGCTGTGGTAATGATGTCAGTTTGTTGCCTCACCTTCATAAAGGTCAGAGAACTCACACATTTCTCACATTCCTGCTCCTGCTGCCTGTCCTTCCCCTGACAAAGACGGGAGTAAATCTGTGTCCCAGACACAACATTAAGCAGTGATCATCCCCCTCCCCCCCCGCAAGGTGGTTGTTTTGCCCCAGTGTTTGAGTTATTGGCACTGTAATTATGATAATTTACAGCTGAAACACAGGTTGTGACATTCCTCTGCCAGCTGGAGGTCTGCCTGTAAAACTGGCACCTTTAGCTGAGGATCCTCCCCCACAGATCGCACAGGAACTGCTCCATGTATAGTAGCAGGTGTATATTTTTTATGTTAGCATGCTTTTAATCAAGCAGATGATTCTGTTTTACTTGATGAAACTGTAGATTTATTGTGGATAGTGTGTTAAGATTTAATTGCTGTAGAATACTCATTTCCTTTCATTTATTTATTTTGTGTAGTTATCATCACCAGCTAGGTAAAACGCTACATGAGGTTTGAAGTTTTAGGAATCTAAAAACAATGTTAATATATTCTCATTCCCATTCACAGAGTTAAAATTGCCCATTATATGTATAGAAACAGCAGACAAATATGTAGTCGCTGATATGTACTGAAAACCTGCAAATTACAATGTAATATTCTAACAAGGTTGCTCCCTGAAACCCCCTAAAAGATTTAGCAGTTATGGAATTGATAATTTAGCAATTATCTATTTAACTTAGAGTGCTTGGCGGATATGATACATCAGATTTTTAGGGTTTTGGTAGTACCCAAGTTAAATATGGGGGGGAGAAAGAATATTGAGGCTTTCAGGACACACAGCCATTAAAATGTGACCACTAACACGAGTATGACATTATATGGCCAAGTGTTTTGAATGTGGGATAATCATGGTGATAGTGTGGGTTCAAGTGAGTAAGACCCCAGTCACACAGGCCTAGAAATTGGTCAGCAACCAACAGGCAACAACTGGTTCTGAGGTCAAAATGTGTGCTCCCTGCACTCCTGGCAAGTGGTTGCTGGAGGTTGGTTGCAGTTGTTGAGAAATCAGTTGCTGGAGCATCAGTTGCACAAAGTTAGAGCCCAGTCAGCAAACTCCTGGCAACCACCGGTCACTAGCAAAATAATGTGTATTGCCAACCAATCAGGGAATGCATATTTTCCCCTCATAAACAATGGATGTATCATTTTCAGTATGGTGGGCACTATTAAGAAATGAGTGATTGATGCCATGTGAGAAACGTCTAGCATCATGTGACCAGAAACCATTGATTCTGCATGTATATAAAGATAGATGTAGCTACCAGGACATCACCCTTTGGTTTCTGAACGCATTTTGTTTTCTATCTGTACACATTTCACAAGAATTGCGACTCCTCCTAGATTATTTGAAAGATTTTAATCATTATTGCACACAATGTCCTCAAAAATGTCCTCACCCAAACTGTGCTCTGTGTCGAGATCGCATTTGTCAAGCTAGGTGCCGCTAGGTGAAATCAGTCGCCTAGTGTATGCTTTAAGATGTATTAATAGGTTTTACAGGCAGTAACCTATGAATTGTTAAGGTTTGTCAGGTGGATAAGGTACTGCTGATCACTGATCACTGATGTTCGGGTTTAGAGTTCCAACCATCTTTCAACGACAGGATGAAGTGCTCAGTTATCAGCTAACACTAGCACAGTTGGTTAGCCAGCTGTACCAGTAAACTGTATGGATGAAACACAAAGATGCCAATATCTGTCGATTTCAAAATGCCCTCTCCTTTTTTTTTTTGCTTCACATCTGCTGAATATTTGAATAAGAAACTTTTTGCCAACATTTTTCTTGCAACAACTTTATAATATATTGGTGTCTGTGTACATTTTTTGCTGTGCTTCTGCAGGTGGAGGTGCAATAATGCAACAAAACACAGCAAGACAACTTAAATGGTCTGTAAGAAGCATTTTTACATGCACGTGTACAAGAATACAATCATGCACCATCAAAGTAGTATATGACTTTGCTTTGCTGTGCCTTCTACTCATTTGCTGTAACCATAGACCTCTCGAGGCATGCTAGTTCAATTGTCTCAATGATCTCATGTGTAAAAGGGAAGATTACACTGGGCAGGTGTCATGGGTTCTGGACACAAGGGTTCTTTCAGGCTTCTATCCACTGAGGAATTCACCATCATCGCATAGATTTGAAGATTAAAACTTCTGAGAGGTCCACTTAACGTTCCACTGGAGCACAACAGGGGTGAGCAAGTATGCCACTTGTAATTGTCAAACAAGCAAGTGGCCGTCTGCTCTGCAAGGTCACAGGATCTCCTGGTAAAAGGGTTGAAGGGAAAGTGAGAGGCCCAGAGCTGGGCACAGTCTGGAGCCAAAGGATTTGAGCCATGAATGTAGGAAGGGTCTGGGGCTGAGTCATAATGACTCCTGATGCCAGTCGAACCCAAAAACCTTATGTGTCATTGCAGCTCTTGCAGAAAGTGTTGATCTAGCTGGTAACAGAAAGGGGCTTTTCAGACTGTGTGTATGTTGTTGAGTTTAGAGATAATCTGTTAGCAATTTAGCAATTATTCTTTGTTATTTAGTCCACAGCTGATATGTGCATTTCTGTGAAACTAAACTTTAGCTTAGAGATGCTTTGAGTTAAGGATCAGTGTGCTAACAGACCAGTGTTTAGCTTTACCATTAAACACGCTTGTTTAGAATACAAGCATGATAAGGCTGGTGGGAATGCCGTCACTGTCATGAATAAAAGTACTGGTTGTAGCAAGGCTTTATAAAAACTTTAACTATATGGAAAAGAGGATAACAAGTTATTAATGTATATTATCTGAGAAAAAAAAGAATTAGTATTGGTAATAGTAAGCTGTCTATTATAAAGCATAAGATGTAGCGTTTGCATTGCCGGGAGAGAAAAGGTCAGGGGAAGTCTATTATCCATAGACCCATCCCAGTAGAAAGGCCAGAAAAGGTTGATTTATCCCAATGATTTAAATCGGGTAAAGGTTTCATGTCTTTCATTTGTATCTCCTCATGAAAATATGTAAAAATAAGTGAGAAGAAGCTTTTGTCAGTTTACACAACAGTGATTTACATGTCAGTATTTATGATGTACCACTCATTAGATGATCAAGCATCGGCTAAAATTTATTTCCTCTTAACAGAAAACAGCCATTTCACAGACTACAAAGCCAAAGTGGCGTACCTGAAGCCTCAAATATCCTCAAGGCTATTTGAACCCACTGAACCTTTAAAAAGTTCAAGCAGGACTCTTTAGAGCCAGAAGAAGAAGAAAGAGGAGGAGGAGGGGACTTGCAGTTTTGTGTATCACTATGTTGCCACTCTGCTGGTGGTGTGATGACTCTAGGGTTTTTTTTGCAAGACAGAGACAAGAGGACTGCAGGAGACCCGACAGTGTCAAAACACATTATTTTAGTCCCCACAAGAAAAACAGCAACTGGACCAGACCTCACAGGGAGGAAAAACGGACAGAGGGAGCAGAGAGGTGAAAGAGTAAGAGAAAGCAAGAGAGGAAAATAGAGCACATAGATACTATGGATGAGAGAATATGTTAAATGATGTTAAACTGTTCAGTGTTTTCCTGAACTTGATCTACCACAAGAAAAAGAGCTTCTCTTTTTTTGTGGGACTGGCTGTTTCCAAACTCTGCCTGTCTGGTCCAAGCAAATTAGGAGCCCAAAACAAGAAACAAAAGCACTTGTGAGTCCTTCTGGATGGCAGTAATGGAAAAGAGATGCAATCATAATTGCTGAATATTACCTCAATATGTTGTTTCTTTCTTTTTCCCTTTTTTTCACTTTTGTTTTGGATATGTTAACCTTGTTTCGGTTCATTTTCTAAAAGGTTTTTGTTTGTTAACGCCTCTTTCTCATGTATTGCAAGGTTTTTCTTCCTGCTTGTCTAAAGAAGCAGATGACCTCATCTGTCCTGAGTTGAAAACAGGCCATTCATTGGAATATATGCTGCTTAGCCTCCAGACTAAATGCTCCATTTTTCTGTTATTAGTCGCAGAAATATGGCGCCATGAATTGCTTCAAAACTGTTTAAGCGGTGAGTACACGTTGCTATTATGCTCCACATGCCCCACTCCACCCCCACCCAAAGGATGCATGGTCCAGTCTATCACTCTGAGCTCAGAGATAAGTCAAATGAGAGTGATACTCAGCAATGAACAGTGACACTTGGGTAAAAATCTCCCAGCACTTCCTGGGGACTTGTAATCAGGTGTGCCGCATGCTGTCCACTCGACGTGCATTCAACACTCCATGTCATGCGCTACGTTTAGCCCGGTGTCACCACCAGCCTTTTACTGCTGCCAGCAGTTCACTTCCAAAGCATCATTCACACCCATCTCCTGAAACACCTCCTCACCACCAGCCTGACGCCTCCACAGCAGCAGTTTGTAATTCAGCCGTCTGAGCAAGCAAGAAAAGACAGGGGCACTGGAGGCTGGTAGTCATCTAAATCTGTTAAGCCCTCCCCAAGGATGATTAAGTCTCCAGAAAAGATGCATCGCAGCCTTGTCTTCGAATGAGCGAGGGAAGCTTTTTTAACCTCTGTTGTGTTTTCTTGGAGATCCGTGACTCAGAGCATTATTAGTACACACACGCTACAGTTATTCAGCCCCTGCATCCGCCCTTCTCTGCCCCACCTTTTCCTCCCATTTGCTCCATGCAGAGATTCACATACAAAACTACCAACACTGAGAGTCCTGGAACTACAGAATGAGCTCTGGTTTTAGAGAACACGCTGCTCAACAGAATCTGCATTTACACCAAATTGTGGCTCAGTGGATACAATAGCCAAAGAGATGGATAATCTGAACATGGTGCTCGAGTCCAGACTTAATCATGGGAACATTTTCAATTCAACACATTTATGCAGCATTTAAACCAGGGCACATGCTCATAGTGAGTTTAAATGGGGAGTATTCTAGTTTGGTGCAGTCATTGTACTGTTGATTTTTACCCTTCTTTGATTGCTAAGAGTATGTGGAAATGTAATACAGGAAGTAAAAGAACCTGGAGGCAAAGCTGTGACCATATGAAAACCCCTTACTTGTCCATTATAAGAGAATGAGGGTCCTGTGAGATCTTAAAGGCTGTCACCCAGGCAAATAGGTCAGTGCAACTGGGCCAAAATCTGTGTAAGTGCATGGAAACTGAAGCTCAGTGTGATGGTCTGATGTGTCATCAGACAGCATGGGTGTCCGGCCAACGGTCAGTGGGTCTCATTTGAAGAGAGCTCTAAGTGTGGGTGAGGGAGGGTGGAGGGAGAGGCAGAGGACAAGAGCTGAGTTGTGTTGCAAGAGCTGATTATGCGTGCCGCAGGGCTGGTTTCCTGGATGTTGTGTTTGTGTTGGAGTGGGTGGCTCCAGGCAGATGTTGCAAATGAAGGAGGCGCTGTTGTGTGTTGACGTTATGGAGGGAAATCATACCGGAACACACCTGATTGATGTTTTTAGAGGTAAATATTTCCAATGAGAGCAACAAAATCCACTTGCCGCTGAGGCAGTAATATTCACAAGTCGTTACATGATCTGATGACCCCAGTGTGTTTCACCTTTTGGAAAAAATGACTACTTTTTGCCTGCAGCAGATAATAGGAGGACAACAGATTTGGTTTTCTCTCACAATCATCCTTCCAGCTGTGCTCACTGCCCACACACAAACACACATCCATCTGGCCATGAGCACATAAACACTGCTTCAGCAGACATCAAATTACTTTTTTACCTTCCCAAAGCCATCTGCATACACAATCAGACACCTACAGACACAGGTAAGCCTCACACAAACACACAAAGCAAAGCATGGGAATGAAAATGAAAAGATGAAGACAGCTTATTATGAGATAAGAGCCGGCCATCGCCCCCAGCTATGTTTCAAGTATAAATTTAATAAGACTGCCTCATATTATGAAAATGCTCACTCGCTTTTTTTACTCATATAACTTAATATCTTAATTCTTATATTGTGATGTAAGATCCAAATGCAAAAAAGCCACTACCGTTATTTTATTTTATATGACAGGACCATTTATTATAACGCTGCTTTCATATGAGAACGCCTGGTTTGTTTGACGATGAGGCTCTAACAGACTTTGGATGTATCATTAAACAGAACCGATAATGCTGCGCTTTATAATAATTAGAAATTCATAAACATTTAGATACTGATTATTAGTTATTAATGACTAGACTCATAGCGCATTACAGAATTAACTTTTTTAAAAGTAGAAAATAGTACATGAATTCTTTAGATGCGACCACAGTGAAGCAGAAAAAGAAACTCGCACTCAAGACATTCGAACTTGTGTCATTGCGCAACACACAGAGTCGGGTTGTCGAGCAAGCATAAATCAGTTCAAATCCTCCCTCCTTTCGTTCCTTGTGACTGGTCGCTGCCTGTGTCAGTCAGGGGGAGGGGTACACCGCTAATTTCTATATGCTTGTATGTCAATTTAGGACTCAGACTGCCCTTTTTTCTGTGTGGCTGACAGCAGCAGGAAACCTCAGTGGACCTCCACTACCTCGGTTCTTGGATTTCTGCGTGTGTTTAACCAGATGGGACGCTTGGGACGCGCAACTGCTTGCTTTGATTGAATCATTGTCTCTGGATACTGGTGCCCCTTAAGACGCATCCGCACACTTCTGTCTCGTGGTGTGTGTGTGTGTGCTTTTGAAGAGAGCTGCTGGGTAATAAATCGCACGCCCGAGGGAAAGCTCGTCACAAAACTTTTAAAGAGGGCTTGACAACTTTGGAGATACGAGTTCATGTGGCTGATCGCCTGACAGAAGCGGACAGTTTCTCTGGAAAACTTATAAACGGGGGGGTTTCTCTTAAAACATGTTCTACAAATGCTCCGTGGTGTTACTGAATGTCCTCTTTCACGTGCGTGCGCTCTCGGCTCACGAATGCACGGCGTGTAACCTCCGGACTTGTCCCTTTAAACCCCCGCTTGTCTGCGAAGGTGGTCGGACAGTGGCCAAGGATCCGTGCGGATGCTGTGATCAATGCACCCGGCTGGAGTGGGAGCCCTGCGGCGGCCAGGACTGGGCGCACGGCTACTGCGCCCTGGGACTGACCTGCGCCTCTGTAAACAAAACGGGAGCCGCCACTATCCCCGAAACTGGAGTATGTAAAGGTAAGTGGGACTCTGTCGTGTGAAGTTAGTTTAAATAAATGGCATTTTATTCAAGAAGTAACTTAATAGGAAAAGAGAGAAAAACTATTAGTGAGTGTGCAACCATTCCCTTTTTTAAGGCACTTGAAGCCATCACTTCAAAAAAAAACGTCATCGAGGGCCCGACTGCAGTGACAGTGTCACTGTTTACTTACTTCTGGCTGCCTGGAGCGCACATGGTGGCTGTTGCCAGACATTCGTGGTTAACGTCACTGAATGTTTTGTTTAGGCGTTTAAAACAAACTATGATCTTTTCCCGAACCTGATTTTTTTTTTTTGTTGCCTAAATTTAACCAAATCCTAACAAAAAACGTCATGTAATAAAAATAAAGCTTTCAGACAGAGAGCTTGAAGGCAACATTCTCCCACCAACACCTGGAGAAACCCCCAGGTCAGAGTCGCTGTTGATTACATGTAGAGTAGTCCTGTTCAGCTGCTTTTTCTTCCCCCCCAGAGCTTCATTTCACTCTCAACTAAGAACCAATAACAATACACCAACAGTGATTTGACACTACAATAGAAGAAGGTCCTGCTCGATGAAATATGCATTTAGAAGTGATTTAATATACAATAAGAGATGTGACTATGTCCATGTGTGTGAGGGCAAAATTGAGGTTTACTAATGTCTTGAGGAAAAAAAAAAATGATGATTGTGCTTTAAAACCTGGAGTACATTTGAATGCAATAAATAAGCTGCCATTTTCCTGTCTCTTCTGTTTACACCACTGGCTTCATTGTGTTCCTCAGAGGTTTAATAGATTGACAGCGTGATTGCAAAAGTCCCCAGAAGATTTTCATTTGCAATTCTGTGAATTTCACAGTGCAGCGCCGTACTATTCTTTCCAGGCAGAGCTGGACCTGGGTAACAGTGCATGTGCTCCTTTTGCGCACAGTTTGAGCAACAGTCTGAACTTCAAACAAATGTATAGGGTATCAAGTTCCCCAGTAAGAACTGAGTTGGTAGCAGTGGCTTTATCCTGAGAAACAAATAACTAGTGGATGGGACCCCCTTTTACCTGCACTGTTTCTAGGATGATTGAAAAGGGCTGAAAGGATTGTAGGAGAGAGTAAGCAGCTCTCAGTGGGGGTCTGGATGTCCTGACCCTGCTCTTCCATCATCCCTCTGTGGGGTGGTCCAAGTCAGAGCTCCACAAGAGTTTTAGAGGGGTCTCCCGCCTTACCATTGGGCCTCATGTACAGGTTAGACTGGTGTCTGGAGGGCATTTCCTCTTAAGCTTTGGAATGAGCTGGAGACCTAGTGGCTCCTTCATTTGAGTCATGCCTCAGCTCCAGGGACCTCAGAGCATGCTGCTGACCCCAAATACAGACACATGTACACAGCCTAAATATCCCAAAGGATCTTGGCTGGGCTAAAGCAACACCTCCCAGTGTGTTTTCAGGGGCCACAGTAGGCAGGCTGCTGGAGGCTGATCCCAGATTTCCTTCAACCTGCAGCACTTAAAGTGATTAGACCTGCAATCAGGAGTTGGGGGTAAAATGTTTCCGCTTTTCTGATCCCCTGCATGTCTACTGACAGTCTGGATTTTCTGGGTGGTCAAAATCTGTTGGTGTGGAGACTCAGCAACATTATAACACAGGTGACATGTTGCATGTTGTGACAGATGGTTACCATGGTTATCAATCAATTGTTAATGTGTTATATTTGGTGTCCGGTTCCTAAACGAAAGCTGACACAGGCACTGTACTACTGCTTTCCAGAAGTGGTATTGTTACTGAGACACTGAGATCCAAAAAGAAGTGGAATTTACTGGTATTAAAATTTTGATTTGATTTTTTTCAAAGCAGGGGATGTGTTTCATATCATTCTTTGTTGCCAACAAATTTAACAGTTTTTTAAGGTACAATAACCAAAAGTAATTGCATGAACCCAGAAAAGTGTGAAGCTTGCCAAAAACAATATTAGTTATTACAATAAATTATTCTCATGACAGATTTTGGTATTTAAGCATTGAACCTGGCAGTTAGCACATAAAATGTTGAATGCTTTGTGGATATACAGGTTCCATTTCTGACAAAACAAAACAACAATCCTCTTGGCCATTCACCTTATCATATCTGCTTCGGTGGTCAGCCAGGTGAAATCAGCTGTTCCTACCTAAATGAATTCTATCAATGTTCTCATTTTATTCCCGTGTCTGTTCTTCCACACCGAGCTTCCTCATCCTTCAGAGACACTTAACATACCATGTAACGGAATGCCGGTCTTACAAGGACGCTATGTCCACTGCGCCGCTTCACATACCTTCTACTTCTCCCTTTCTCTGGTATTATCTAACGTTTCAAAGACTTCCTTTATAGCTCGCTATCAGCCACAGGGCCTCTAGATGTCAGCTTTTCTATCCTGGCTCTGGACGCCAAGCCAAGCAGTCTCAGTGACCAAGTCAGGAATCCCCCTGGGATGAAGCCATAGGCTTTGGTTAGAGTCACGCCAGGCCAGATAACAGATGACCAGAACACATTAGTGTTAGGCTAAAGGAAACTGAGGCAGCCTTTCATTAATTGTTTTGAGTAGCTCCTTTTCCACATTTCAGATCTACCATCGCATGCAGACAGGAGCTACTACCATCTTAAATGAAAATACACTTGCAGGTACAGGAAAGCCTCAGGATGGAAAAAATTCTTCGACTCAGGATCGTTTTAGGGTGAAAGGAAGTCAGAGAACGTTTGCTGTTTTGAAAAGGCCATTTGTGCTCTGCCAGTTCAGTGGGCATCTGAGAGAGCTATTAACAGTGCTGGCTGGCTCAGGTTGAAGGTGATATTACCTTCACTGCTTCCACTGGCCGAGGTTTACCCTAGCGCTCAAGAGCATCGGCCATTGCCAAGCAGTCATTGGCATAGCCCGCTCTAACACAGGGAAAGCATTTACTAGGACAGCCACATTGATTCACTTCAGCAGTAAATTGTTTTATCACAGTAAGAGATTTTTCTTTTTCCCATTGTGGAATATCTGTTTCACATTAATATGGATCAGCATATGTGTGCTATTATCATCTGCGGCATTTAAAAGCACAGTCGCGGAGTTCGGTTTCTTTCTAGTCACTTTGAGTCATCCTGTTATTGTTTCTCCTACCCCCAACTGAGCGTTACCACGACTCTCATTTACAGGCTTGATTTCAAGTAGGATCACTGCAGTAGTCAGGTAAACTATGAAGTGCTTGTGTTTATGTTGGATAGTTAAACCTTTAACACCTTTTCCTCTGGCGCATTGTTCTGGTATGTAGCTGTTTGGAGAAGAAAGCCAGAGTATTTTGATAAGCTCCAGTCACACATCCACACTGCTAATTTGAGGTCTTCCAGCGAAATCTTGGGAAGGGGCCGCTCTGTGTTGGAGTTTATCTCTTCCTGTTTTCTGAGCAACCAATTCCTACTGCTTTTAAACTACTATGAGGGGAAGGTATTTTGAGATGTAGATGTGGGCTTTTCTGAAAGGAACACTATGTGTAATGTGTAGATTGGCACTCACTCTCAGTTATAAGTCGCTTTTATAATGTTTGATCCAAATTGAGGCCAAGTCTCAAGGTGCCATGTCAGGAGTGGGGGGTAAAGCTCCCTAGTAGAAGTAACAATGCGTGGGTATGGTGGCCTTAGTTCAGAAAGGCGTTGCAGCAGCCAGCAGAGATGGAAACCCTGGGAGGGCCCCATGCTGTGGAACAAAAGCAAACAAATGGGCTCAGTAGCTGAAGCAGCATGGCACAATGAGGAGGGAGGAGGGATGGCAGCCCAGCAAACACACTGGTCATTTCAGTATCTGTGGTGCCCACATAATGTGTCGCAACAGATGCTGCAAGCTGGCTAACCCTTGAGCAGTTCTGGGAAATATGGCTTGGTTTCTGGCACATTTTGGCCTGATAAAGTTTCACCTATAAATCTGTCCAGTATTTATTTATCCATTTTATATGGGACTAAATGGAGTCATAAGCCGATTACCACATGAACTACAGACTTCATCTTGTGAGAATACAAATTTAAGATCGGATATGAGACCTGTATTAATTCTGTGTGAGGGGCCGTTGTGTTGATTTGAGCCAATGTGAAAATAGCCGAGGTAATGGTCTAGTAGATTCATGCATCGTGGGTAGTCACACTTGTACACTCTGGTTAAGCAGCTTCCTAAACCATGCAAGGTATTTTCAGGAGTAAGAAAGCAGCCGAGGCAGACATCTGCTGTAATGACATTTTTCAGAGTTGTGTGAAAACAGCTAATTCAAGTTTTTTTCTCTTTGTCTTACTTATATTTTTTTTACTGTCACTGTTATTTCCCACAGTACTGCCTGACTATCCAGATGCAGGTCTTGAGGATGAGCGCTGCCCACTGATGACAGGCTGCGACAGAGCAGGAGGTCAGTGTGTCTGTGATGCCCGTCACTCCTGCTTGGGCTCTTTTACCTACCCAGACCAAGAAACCTGCATGAAGGCCAGTAAGTCAGGTAAGCCCTCTCTCTTCATCCCTTTCCATGTTAAAAGGCAGATGTGTGTTGCACACGCACGAGCACAGAAACCCTTCAGAGGGGATAATGCTATCTATTGAGAGGAGTTAATCCATAACAGATGTGGCTCTGAGGTGGCTAATGCTACTTGGATGTCATAGTGATGACACACATGCTAAGGCTTTGTGTTGCGGTTCCCCACTCACCCTTGAGTGGTGCCATTGTCTGTGACTCATTGATGAATGCGGTTTATGCGTGTTCACGGCCGGATTTCAGATGGTCGGAGGCACGAGCACCGGGAAAAGCACAGAGAGAAGTATGTGGGACCATCCAATCCAGCCTGTATGTTCTCTGGCTGTAACCTGACCGCCGAGGGCTGCGTGTGTGAGTCTCAGAGCTGCCACCACCACTTCGCCTATGTCAACCGCAGCCAGTGCCAGGAAGCTGCAGGTAACCTTCAAATGACCTGCAAACAGAACCCACAATCACACAGTAGCACTGCTCAGCTCAGGTTACTTGGGGTTTTTAAATAGCGTCTAAAACAGTCGAGTTACATTTGGATTGCAGTATTTAATAATTATCTATTTTTAATGAACATATTTGTAAACTATAGGCTTATTCTGGGTGAAACACAACCACATCATTCTTCATGTTCCGGCTCATTATTATGGCTAAAATAATGAACTGTAAACATTCAAAATTCTGTCTTCCAAAGATTAAATGCACTTTCTGTTAGAGTATTTGCATATTAGTTACATATTTGGTGTCAGCTTTCATTTCACAGTCTTCTTGTGCAGTTTCAATAGGCACAGCAAAACTCCACTGATTATGAGAGCAGGAAAAGTAGAGGAGGGATGAGGGAATGTATCAGATTAGCCTCAGATGCCGTGGAAAATGATGTGGAGAGTGAAACAAAGAAGGTGCAAATCTGACAGAAGGACTGTTAATAGAAATGTGGTGTGCAGGAGATCCTCAGGTGCAAGGCAGAGTGCATAAAGTGTAAGTGAACTGAGTATGATTGGTTCCCCAGTGCTCTGAGGTGAAGAAAGGGGATCCTAAGAATATACAAAAACGTGCCTCTCTCTGTGATTGACACTTTACTAAGTGGAAAACGTGGCACAGTGAATGCAGTTTTCTCGTTTGGATTGTAAGGTGTGCGGCAGATAGGCAGGCGCTAAGTGTCGGCTGCCTCCTGAGTGACATTTGCAAAACAGGATGAGATCGGCACTCGGGGAACTGTTTGTGTTGGTTAGAACGTGTCCTCCATAATCTGCTTTTCAAAGACAGAAAGCAAGAAAACATGAATGACACCTGAAGAAAAATAGTCTTGATGGTTAATGGACTGGTACTCAAAGCACTTTGTTACCACAATCCTTACTCACCCATTCATACAAGTGCTTTATTTTCTATGCTGAAGCACTTTTAACTGAACATGTACACAATCAATTTCACATGGATTGATCAGGGGGCAACTTAAGGGTCAGTATATTGCCCAAGAATACTTCAGGGTTGAATCACCAACCTCCCAGTAAGTCAGGGGTGGGGGACCTCCAGGCCTCAAAGGCCGGTGTCCTGCAGATTTTAGATGTCTTCCTGATCCAACACAGCCGATTTAAATGGCTAAATTACCTCCTCAACATGTCTTGAAGTTCTCCAGAGGCCTGGTAATGAACTAATCATTTGACCCAGGGTGATACCTAAAACCTGCAGGACACCGGCCCTTAAGGCCTGGAGTTCCCCACCACTGCAATAAGTAGACAACTTGCTCTAACAGTTATGGCCTGTGACTGTGTTACGAGTGACTGTGCTTTTTTTTATGTTGCTCTACTCTGGTTCTCACTCAGTCTCTTTGCAACTTGCTGATATTTTTGGTGAGGAATGGCTCTTAGGATAGACAGTACCGTGGTTGGCAACACGCCATGCAGACATATTTAAGTTTATTTAGTCTCCGGATAACATTAAGGTTACTGCCGAGCATCTACAGTACAGCTGCGTGGATGTTTGTCTTGAGCTATTTATGCAGCAGATTCCACAGGAAGTGTGTTCACCAAATATCAGATTGTTTAGACGTATCATCAAGTCTAGTGTTTCAATGAAAGACTGGCTGCTGCGCTCCTATGTTTGCAACTCGCTCATCAAAGTATGAGCCCAGCGGATGACGGTTTAAACTCGCACTAGTGAAAACTGTAAACAACATTTTTCAGCAGCTTATGACTTCAGCACCGCAACACACACCCACCCGTCTAATGGCCCCTCATTAAGTAAGCGAGCAGAATACGTGCTTCTACTATGACTTAAAGAATACATGTGCATGTAGAGCGATGCACACACGTCGACGTGTCCTTCAAGCGCACAGTGAGCCTTCGAATGGGAGCAAGTAAGCCTGCATGCTTGCATCTGTGTTTGCGCATGTGTCTGTGTGTGATAATTATCTTGTTTGTCTAGATGTCGCGGCAGAGATTTTCCTTTGTCTGTCATCAGCAGGAGCTTCCTCTACGACCAGACCGGGACTCTGTGGTTAAGATCCTGTTTGCTTTGTTCCGTTGGGCTCCATGGAGACTGTGTCTATCAACCCCTCGTTGCTTTAGACACAAGCAGCTATTAAGATCTGTGTAAGCATGCCCCTCTGGAGTGTGACAAAAACTGTATTCTGCAAACTTAATCTCAGGGTACAAGAGCACCACTGATCGCTCCAGTCGCCACAGCGCCAACAATAATACTTATGATGGTGCTAAACATAGAATATCCACCTCTAGGGGTCACTGTTGCTATGCAGTAGCAATGCAATGGCCATTCCGAATCCCAAAGTAGTTGCACTTTTGTTTCTGCGTCCGACTTTCTTTCATTTCCGCCACATGTGGAGCGACAGGTGCTCGTGTCTGCCTTCAGGATGATCTGCTGGAGAAACTGCATGATCTCGATCCCCGGACCTCCAGTTCTGGGTGCGACTTGATGCCAGGAGTCAGAGGAGAGAACGTCAAAGCAAATGTGCAAAGCGGTGTTTGGTTGAAAACAAACCGCAGCTGCTTGACTTGCATGTTAATCTTGCTCTTCAGTGGTCAAATGCCCAGAGTTTCACTTCTTGTTTTTTAATCCTTCAACACAAATGACAAGAAAGAATCACAGATCGTCTGGAAGAATAATAAGATCTCTGGGCAGCCCTACCTTCGCTTCTAGTCACATTGAACGGAGGACAGACTTGATGCTAGAGTACCTCTCTGTCCTATCCTGAGCTGCAAAGTGTTATTGTGTGAGGTTAAAAGGATACATAAATGTCAGTTTTTTTAATGTTAACTGTTTTTAAAAGAATATTCTCACACATTCCATCTTTAAAGCAGACCTCATGTCTCAACACTTAAAGAAACACTCTTTGCCTTTCCTCAGAATTTATGTTCTCGTCTCAGGACCTGTACACTCACACATGGTAATAGTTTGTCCCGTCCATCTTTCGGGGTGGCTGTAGCTCAGGTGGCAGAGCAGGTCAGCCACTAATCAGAAGGTCGGTGGTTCGATCCCAGCCTGCCTCCTGGCTGCATGCCAAATATCCTTGGGCAAGATACTAACCCCGTGTTTGCCTACTGGTGGTGGTCAGAGGGCCCGGTGGCGCCAGTGGCCGGCAGCCTCGCCTCTGTCAGTGCGCCCCAGGGCAGCTGTGGCTACAATGTAGCTGCCATCACCAGTGTGTGAATGACTGAATGTAGTGTGAAGTGCTTTGGGGTCCTTAGGGACTAGAAAAGCGCTATACAAATACAGGCCATTTACCATTTTGCTCTCTGACTCATACAGTGGTCTTGTCTGTGACTCATCATGATCTGTTGAAATTCAACATCTTTCTTGTTTCACGGCTGTTGATGTTCCATTTCCTAATCGCACCTCTTGTAGATTTGCTCTCTTGCTGGACTACAAAACACTGATGTAATTTGGCTGAATATGATCAATTAGAAGCAACGCGGTGTGTCAGACTTATTTCCCCACATGGGAGGAAAGACGATGCGACGTGTGATAGAGAGGGGAGAGGAAATGCAGACGCAGAATAGGAAGTCACAACTTAGTCCAACCGCTTTTCTGAGATATTTGTGTCCCTGCCCCAAGGATCTTGGTCATGTGATGTTTAGCAAATTTAAACTTTAGGATGGTTTACATAGTTCTTTCACGATAAGGTTCCTGAGTGATTTTTTTAGAAGAAGAAGCAAGATTCCTCTGCACTTGTTTACTGATAGAAACTAGCACCAGCAGTCTCTGCATTCTGTAAGTCAAAAGCCAAAACCAGTCTGTGCTGTAGCAGTCAAGCCATCTAGAGCTGTTTTCACCGATGAATTCCCAACAATTTTTGGAGAACTGTGCTGGGACAGCGACCTTGTCCTTTCTGACAAGCAGCGCTCACTGGAGATAGTTTATATCAGCTGCATTCTTTCTACTGAAAATAGTTTGGCTAAGTTGAGAATACTGCCTGGGAATGGTGCAGCGATGGCGTGACATAGGATGACCACTTGTGAATCACACATGGACTTTGTAGTAGGGAGCTGGCTGCTAAATGATGTCCGATCCAGCTACACTGGGCATTAGTTTTCTCACACGAGCGTTTGTGGGATTGTGAGGAAAAACGAGAATGTGTGTAGTAGTTCACAAGCGGTTAACCAAATTGGGAAGCAGCATCCAATCTAATGCCATGGCACAAACTGGCCTCACTCTCGCAAATCTGCTTGTGCACCTGTGCCACCTCCATCCTGCCTCTCTCTACACTTGTAGAAAGAATGGTGGTTCTGCTTGGCTGCAGCTTCTTTGTGGCCGGGCTATTACTGGCTGAGCCAGACTGCCATCGGCTGGCAGGGGCCACGAGACGTCTCAGTGCTGAGTGTTTGTGCACCATCTGTGGAAGCTGTGGCCCGGTTGTACCCTGCAAGCTGCTAGTTTCCCAGCGAGTGTTTATTTCTGTGTGCGGAGACTGATTTCAGAGAGGAAATAAAACTCCTGTGTGGCTGGAGAGACAAAGAACTTCCCTTAAAGGCATGTTGGGATTGCTGTCAACCCACTCACTATTCTTGGTCAGCCACTAACCAAACCAGGCACATTAAGCCAGCATGAAAGCCAAAGCCAAAATACATGCACACGCATGCACGCACACACACACGCACACAAAGACCCTTTCTGCATGTCCAGCTCTAAACCTCAACCCATTAATTAAATCAAGGCCTAAAACCTCAGCTTATTGACTCAACCATAACTATTAACAAATCAAACACGCCCCGACCCAAGCCTCAGTCAAATCCTGATGTTCCCAGGCCCGTTTCTTTTGTCAACACTATTTTGCTTTTTTCCCCTGAAAGAGAAGATCTCTATGGCAATAGTCCATAAGTAACCCTCATGTCTCTGTCACAGTTTATTTAACAAATGTGTACAACCCAGATCTCCCACAGACTTCTTTTCAACAAGACTAAGACTGACGGCTAGAACACATAACATGATAACATGATCCTTTTCTAGTTTTCCACTGCTTTGTGTTCAGTACCCAGCATAGGCTTTGTACGTACAAACATGCAGTATATGAAAATACGGATGTGCAAACGTTGGATACAAGTGGACATTCTCTTTACCTCACCCAAGCACACTCATTTGAGGTTTTTCATCTGCAAATATTTAGCCAATGATTGAGAGAACAAAGCAAGCAGGCAGCACATGGCGGCTGCGTGCCTATGCCCAGCCACCTCAAGCCTCTGATCATGGTGTCAATATCCTGACCCCGTCTATGTCTTTTCGCTTGGACATCCTCCTAGAGCTGCTCCTCGATCCTTACACATGCACTGACACACACAGCGAACAATGCCGACTTTCTCAGTAACTGCTGGTGGGCACCGGGCCAGGCCCCCACAACTTTACGTGAGAGACGGCCCTGATGTGTCCCTTTGCGGAGCAACTTTATAAAACCTGAGGACAGACCAGAAACCCACGGAGGGCAGCTGGACTGAGACAGCTTTGTTCTCAGCTGACTTGTTTCCAAAGTCAGTCAGCGAACAGAACTCACATTGTGTGCTTTTTTTCCATGAGTAAACTCAGGCTGTCAACACAGCCTCCTCTGCCTGCTCGAGCCACTCGGGTTTGGGTAAAGACTGCGCTCCTTGTACCCCGCACTTGAAAGGAAGAGAAAAAAAACAACATTTAGAATGAAAGATTTTGCTTTCTTCAATGAGCTGCACCAGAATGCCAGAATGCATTGTTTACAAAAGGCACCCTTCAGTAGTAATGAGGTAATTTCCACATTTTCTTTTCTAGATCAACATCAGGTGTGGTGTGAGCCTGCATGAAGGTGTGTGTGTGTGCATGAGAGAATGAGAAAAATCACATATTGTTGCAGGCTGTTCATATGGGTCAGACATTGTCCAATCTTTGTTATCTTACAGTTGTAAAAGAGCATATGTTACCTAATCTGCAGAGAGAATTTATCAAGCCTACCAAATCAGTGCTTTTGTGTATGTGCAAGCTGGAGTATGGCCACCATTATGATACAAATACTGGTTTTGCAGTCGCTGACTCGCTAATTACAGCCATTTATACAAAGAGATAGAACACAAACAACGCTGGATAAAATCCATTTACTGCTGACTTTTTCCATCCGCCCTGTCTGTCTATTGTGTTTATAATTGTGCCAGCTAAAAATTGTATTAATTGGACCTGCAAGAGTTGGACCATTTCCACTGATGGATACAATTCCATTCATTTAAATTACAATGGTATGTCTGCCAGCTGCTTTTCCCAGCGCACTCTAACCCCAGCCATTATCACAACCGAAAGAGTAATCACCCTTCTCTGGGGCACATACAATGCATAGAAAGTGTTTTTCAGTGCAGAACTATGTGCAAAATTGTCCCAGTGCATTTTTTTTACAGCTTTAAAAAGCTTGAGGCTTTCATATGCAAAACTGGTCTTTAACTGAGCAGCCTGCGTTAGACTTTATTTTAAGTAAAACATTTGCCAATCAGCACTTCCAACTGAAGTTTATTTAACTCCAGTATAGGAATTAAGCCAAAAACCGTTAAATGGGTTGTAGCCTCCCTTAATTCAGGGGTTTTCCCTCATTTTCTATGACACTATTCAGCTACAAAGTTTATCAATGAGAGCTTTGTGGCACTCCTCACTGTTCCCAGGTTGCTTGAGTAAACACTACAGTACAGATACCTAACACTCCTGCTCTATTTATCCGGAGCCAGAAAAATTCAATGTTCCCCTTATCCTCAATTTCATGTGTCAGTTATGTTACCCCCACACACCAAAATAGAGCTCTCACAGTCTTAGAGGGCCTCTCCTCCATGTTTATTCTTGGTCAGGCAGACATCAAACAGTTACTTAACGGCACTGCCGTCAGAGCATCATGCACGCTTGTTTTCTTGATTTGAGGACCGGCAAAGTCAAACCACTATCAGAGCATGAGCAGACTGGAAAGTAACCAATCAGTTTCCCCATCTGGTGGCAAAACTCAGAGGGAGTTTTCAAATGTCAGTGATGAAGCACATCCTCTCAGAGACTCATGTTGCGCTTTGGAGTCAGCACCCGTCTGGGAAGACCATCAACAGAACTGTCTCTCTGGAAACATTACCAAACCCCAAGCATTGTTATGCAACCTCAGCAAGTATCATTCCCTCTCCTCAAAAACCAGATGTAAGCAAAGATTGCAAAGCATTTCTCATAAATAAATCATAGTCCTTCATTTTAACGTTCTTATAAGGCACTTATTTATTTACACGTTTTCTCCTGCACTTGTTAATGCTGCGTTTACACACTTTTCCCCAGGAGATCTGGGAAAATAACTTTTGGGACAGCACATGAGTCTGCTTTTCACAAAATATCTCTTCCACCCTATGTGTAAACATTACAGGGACACTGAGGACCAAAATAAACATATCCATTTGGCCTCAGTCATCCAAGTCTTGAAAGGTAGATACTGTTCTCCTAAAATGCAGTATCTGTTAAGAGGGGCACTTTTCTTTTCCTGAACAGGTTCCAGAATACACTCCTCCCCCAGATTACCAGTAACCCTGTACCTCTATCCCCTCTAACAAGGGGTATCAAATCTATTACACTGACTCTGGCTGATGAGTTAAAAACTGCATCCTGGTATGCTAAATGAAGGAGAGATTCAAAACTGGAAAAAAAAATCTCTGGTAAAGATTGGCTGCTATTAATGACTGGTTTTAGAATGCAAGGTTCTGTTTGGATTGTAAGCCATTTAAACCAGGCAAGGTGGAATCTGAAGCCCATAGGCAGGATGTGCAGACCCACCAAACATATCCATGTGGGCCCTCCGTAGGTAGTTGTGGGACTGTGTGAACAGGGCAAACCCACACATGTTCCATATGGGCCCCAAGTGGGTGGGCTCATGTAGACTAGTACATGTGAGTAGCCCACTGTCAGCTGCCTGTACAATTCAATTTCAATTCAATTTTATTTATACAGCACCAAATCACAAAAACAGTCCCCTCAAGGTGCTTTATATTGTAAGGTAGACCCTACTATAATACATACAGAGAAAGATCAACAATCATATGACCCCCTATGAGCAAGCACTTTGGCGACAGTGGGAAGGAAAAACTCCCTTTTAAGAGGAAGAAACCTCCGGCAGAACCAGGCTCAGGGAGGGGCGGCCATCTGCTGCGACCGGTTAGGGTGAGAGAAGGCAGACAGGATAAAAGACATGCTGTGGAAGCATACAAACCAATGTGGTGCCCATAGCAGTTTTGCAGGTAGGTCACTGTAGGTGAGGAAATTCTGTTGGTAGCTCACTGTGGGCTGCCCGTAGCATACCCATGTGGGGGCCACAGCAGTTTTGCCTTTTACCCATTGTTTTGTGGTGTAGTAGTTATATAAGCAAAAAAGTGCTGACAGAGTCAGATGGTTGAAGATGCTAACAATGCTAAACCTGTGTCCATTTCACTGTGTTAACTCATATGCAATAGAGTCACCAGTGTCTAAACATGAATGCGAGTCCATGTTTGTGTGTGTGTTTTTGTTTTTTACAGAGGAGCTGAGGTGTGCTGGGGTGACGTGCCCCAATCTGCAGGTGCCTTCCTGCCCCGAGGGTTCAGTCCTCACCAAGAGCTACAAGCCTCCTGCTGAATGCTGCCCCTCCGTACCACCCCAGTGCACTTGCGACTTCAGTGCCTGCCACAAGCCCCAGTGCCCTAGCGGACAGCACCCCGTTTCACTTGGTCAAGCCAGCGGTCAGCCAGGATACTGCTGTGATGTCTACGAGTGTCAGAAAGGTAATTTCACTGATGAGCATGCTACACACTGCTCTTGCTCCAACAATAGCAATTTCACAGTTGATGTGCAAATTATTTTGTTCAATATTTTGCTTGCTTTTTGTTTTTTTGTTGGGTTTTTTTGTAGACGCAGTCATTTCCTCCTCCTCTGTGAGCTAATTTTTTAAGGGAAAATGAAAACTCTTAATGGGATAACTGCTGTCGGGCTGGAGCAATGCTTCCAACTGGTTTTCCAAGACATTTTTAGGGGTGTACATACAAAAACGTTTAATTCCTAAAGGGTTATTAGATATAACGTCTTCTTCGTCCATTTCCTCACTTGGGTATTAAAAAGAGAGAGTGACGTGGAAGCAGGCAAGCAGAAGCTGAATGCGCGTGAGAGTATAACACGTCTCTGTCGTGAGGCAGAGGCAGCCAGGAGCGTTAGGAAGGCAGGGAGGGGACCTGCGGTATTGGTCTGTTTACTCTGCACACCCAACAAATATTCACTGCTTTACCAACAGAACAAATTCACATTCTGGCCCCTGCACATGTATAAATGAGTGCTGTGTCCCAGAATTAATGGTCTTAACAAGCCCGGTGACCAGAAAAGTGCTTAGGCTATGAATTTGCTCAACAGAAGTGCAGTGTCAAAGGGTTCCTGTCTGGTCACACGTCCAAAGGGAAAAGGTTCATAAGTTCATTGATGGGAATGCTTTTTATGTGCTCCAGTCTGCCAGTGGGGAGGGTAATCGAGTCCGGCAGGCCGGCGGGGGCTGAATGGCAGCCGTGGGGGCCATGGGATCAGTGTTTTGATAACAAGTGTCTGCTGTTCTTTGGGTCAGGGGCTTGATGCCTTTTGTGCTGCTCCTACTGTCCGTTAGGCTTGCATGACTGCATGCCGTATCAGAAAGCTCCACAGGCAGGGACAAGGACACGCACCGGAGCCCTCGTCAGTTCCACAGTCCTGCATAGGCCTCCGTAGCACTCACTACAAATGCAGAATCTTAAAAAAGTCTTAGGTAATGTCAAGTACAAAGCCTATCGTCTAATGGAACACATTTCAGCATGCCCTTGCAGTGTCTCTGTGTGAGGCTTGGACTGATTATCTTGTTTCCATTGCCCACTTGGCTGAGGACTGATGTTTAGTCAGGGTTAGTGTGTGCAGTGACAATAAGCTCCACCTGTGTGTTTTGGCCTTGTCAGCAACGGACTCTGCTTCTTCATTGGCTACAAAACAGCAAACCTGGCAGTAACATCCTGACCTGATGTCATCTGATATTATAGAGGACCCTGTTTGATCCTGTTTGGCTGTGGTCTGCTGTTTATCAACACTTTGCCTGGCACATATTTTGCATATGTCCCCAGCGGTGGATCCGGAGTAGGTTTAGTGCTGTTGAGATTTATGGAGATGTTATGCAATAAGGCTGAGATCACCGCACTAATTGTTTTTTGGAAACTTAGCTTGACTTTGTTGTAAACACACAGCCAAAAGCATCCATGTCCTCACAGCTTGACAAGTGTTTGTGTTGGTGACATGAGATATACTCATATTTCTGCTTTGCAATTTGAGTTTTCAAAGCTGATGACTGTAAAGTTGATTTTAATAACTCCCATAATTGTTTGTTTCTTGGCAGTTGAGTTTTTGCCTTCATATGCCTGTAAACCACAAGAGAATGACAGTCCATTATGAATGATTTAGAAAGGCTTACTAGCCAATGGATTCATCTCTGCATCCAGTCCTCACCTCAATTTAGAAAAGACTGAACATCACCAAGCATGACTGGAATTTAGACTCTCTGTGCCCCAAGTTGTTTTAGGGATTACCATTAACAAACATTGCGGAAATCACATGTGAGCATCTCCTCATGTGACTTCCTATTGCTTCTGTGAGCGTTAAAAACTCGTTGCCAGCTAAAAGCCCTTAGTGCATTTTCTTCACTTAGTTCTGCTGCACGCAAAGGAGGACAGGGGGAATACTGAGCGATAGGGGAAGGGGGGCTGAAAAATGGCAAGGAAGAGAATAAAAGTTCACCAAATCCCTGCTCCACTTTCAACTCAACTGGCACACCTGATTTGTATTAGAGTGCGGTGCTGGTTGTCGGGAGGCATGGGGTCATTGGCACAGACACTTTGACTCAAAGGTATGGCGTACAGATGCTGCCGTAACCTCTGCTCTCATTTATAGAAACCACTGCCCCCACATCTGCTTGCATTTGTCCAATACATTTATTCACATAACTAATCCACCTACTCCTCTATACAGACTTTCTTACATAACCACATTGTTTCACTTCCCTCATGTTGGCTTGTGTTAGATGAAAAGCTTGTGGCTAGATGAGATCTTTGAATGTTGAGTGACCCAAGCGACTGTGATACATATAAATGTGTAATATTACCATTGAGATGTCATACCTCAAAAATTCTTAAATTGAGTATTATTATCTATATTTGCTATTTCTTCAGAATTGTGGTTATTTTTCAGCATTTCTTGTTACATGTTATTTCATAGCAAAACTTGCAGAGATTCCCAGCCACGTTCTGGGTGTACTTCCACAGTGGCTCAGGTTTATGTCGAACTCTGTTTGGGTAGAAAAGTTAAAATTACTAAAATAATAGCTAAGCAGTTGGAAACACCCAAAAGTGATACGAAATTTAAAACAAAAATGGATAATTAATGGGGGAAATATTTAAAAAAAGTTAGCTAAACCTATGGTTAATAGCTAGCCACTAGCCAGGCTAGTGGCTAAATTTTAAGCTAATATATATAATATTATGAGTTAAAATAGCTAGGTAAAATTATAAACAGCACAAATTCACCTTAACCTAAACATAACAGATAAGCAGTTAAACTGGTCAGTAAGGGTCATAATATAATTAGCTGTTAAATACTAGAGTAGTAGGCTAAAAATATATGCTAAATAGCTGACATTTATGGGTCATTGACAATTGTGGGATGAAAGAAGTCTGGATTCAATTTAAAATTACTTCAGTTCAACACATTTGAAGATCAGACATGTTGCTAATAAGAACTTTGCTCTTTCAGGGAAAAAAACACTGAAGACCACTGACCAGTTAGCATGTGAGCAGTATTCAGAGCTAGTTGACTGTGCACAGGATCAGAGTGCAGTTTTCCAATGGTGCTGCAACTAAGCTAATTCTTTTCAAGGTTTGGCTAAATCCAGCCAACAGAGAGTCTAAATGCTTGGATGCTTTGTGGGAATGGCAGGCCAAATCATTGATTCACTCCACCTGCCACCAGCACGCTGCGCCCAGCTTCTGCCAAAACGTCAGACCCACCACTGCTTTCTTTTAGTCTGCATGGCAAGAGTCCAGAGCCATCTCAAGACTGGATAGGTCCCTGTGAAATTCCTCCTCCAGTTTCATTGTCTGATAAATGCCATTTTTGCCCCGTGGGGCTTACCTCACCCATCAGTCTACCGCAGCACCATTTGGTTCAGATAAATATTACTATCAGTAGTAGACAATGAACAAATGTTTACGAATTTGTAATTAATTGTATAAAGTTGTGATAACCTCTCACTAATCAAGCTTGACGTTTCTATTTTTTTAAAGGCATTGTTCTCTGGTGGATCTGATGAAATTATTCTGGTGTTAATCTTAGCCAAATGTAGGACAGCTGACACAGCATAGTGCACTCGTTTATTAGAGTGTATTGTCTTACTCAGATGGAGTCCAGCTTAAGGTTGACAGCCTGTGTCTGATTTTTCTTTCCCTTAGTCACTCCCAAGTGTGTCCACAGTGGGAAAGAGTACTCTGAGGGAGAGGTGTACCGCATGGACCCATGCTGGCTGTGTCAGTGCCGGGGAGGAATCTCCTTCTGCTCCAAGGCAGAGTGTGCTGAGCTGGACTGTGAAAACTTCTACATTCCTGAGGGAGAATGTTGCCCCGTCTGCATAGGTACACACATTTGCTTTATTATTCAGTTAAACTGTGTCACCTTTCGCTGATTATTACACTGTTAAAACTGGTAGCCGTAGACATGGTTGTGCCAGAGGTTTCTTCCTGTTAAGAGGGAGTTTTTCCTTCCCACTGTTGCCAAAGTGCTGCTCATAGGGGGTCATATAATTGTTGGGTTTTTCTCTGTATGTATTATTGTAGGGTCTACCTTACAATATAAAGCACCTTGAGGAGACTGTTGTGGTGATTTGGCGTTGTATAAATAAAATGGATCTGAATTGAATGGTGGCATTGACTAAAACGCCTATATGCCCAAATGATGGGGAGAAAAGTTGATTCAGCAGCAGTGAAGGCGATATTAAGACCTACTTTAATGTCTTTCTCACATAACCAGCTTTCAGAGTCGTTAACATACCTGACGAAAAGCGGTGCAACAAAGAGTCATCCCCCAGTCTTTTCCGCTGGGGAGATTTAAAAACATAAAAACCTTTTTTCACTGTGTGCTCCGCAGCTCTGTAAGATCTGGATCGCGGTTAATGTTTAAAAGAAAAATGGCCTCGCGGTGCGTATGGCAACCACATTAGTCTGCCAGAAGCCTGTGGATGGAGACGGTAGCCTTTGGCCTCTGACTGCGTGGCTACAGTCGATCAGATGCATAAAAGGAGGAGTGGGGGGGGAGACGAAGAGAACGAGTGCAGAGGAGAAATCATGTTAGGTCAGTGTTAGAGGTACAGCTGGAATGTGCAAGCATTTAGATGGCATGGAATGCTTTCATCTTTTGTTTATGGAAATCTGTACTTTCTTACTGCACTGGATGCAATACTTAATCTAGGTGAAAAGGTAAGATTTTCTGTGTGTGATGATTCTCAATCAATGTTTCTTTATAAACAAAGGATAAAATGACCCATTTGAAATGGAAAGCTATGAATGCGGGTAAATTAAGAAGCAAGTTACCAAAAGAAACCTGGGAGCCATTGGTATTTTACCACATCTTTCATACAAGACTGTTCGAAAATTTGCTTAGGCTTGGAGTCTGTTTAACAGAAGGAAAGCTGGATTTTAGGGAGTGTAAGAGACAGGACTGTTGCAGCGCGGAGACAAACTGGATAGCTTGGGCTCTGCTGCATCGCTTAACTCTTTTTCTTTTTTTAATTCTCCAGTTTCATGCATCTGAAATGCTAAAACAGACAGAAAGAATCTTTAAAAGTTGTAAAACAACGGTTGGAGGTGTGTGGGGCTACCTGCGTTTCATTACGTGGTACAACAGAACAAATTTGCTGGTCCAAAATTTAGAACTGCTAAGGTCACAGGGTGCAAGAGGGGGAGCCAAAAAGTTTTGTCTGCCCCACAGAAGCGCCTCATGGAATTACCCCAGCTTCCACTCAGTAATGCTACATAATGTTTGGTTCTCAAATCTGTTGATATTTAAAGGGAACCGTGACAAAATTATAAAATTGGCTGTGGCGCGAGCACAGGGACTATGTCAGTGGAAAAGGAAAGAAAAAGTCCTGTTCAGAGTCATTACATCCGACCTCAAACACTCAAGCTCTCAAACTCAACTGGGACAACAACATTAACGTTTTCATACTTTCACCCCGTTTTAAGGCTAATGGGAATGGATCCCAAATTTCCAAAAGTGCTTTCTTTGCTTTGGAGTAAAATTTACATGATGAAATGATTTCTCAGCTATTGAATGAAGGAATGCTTTTACCCCATTATAATGCACAATGTGGACACTGTGGACTGTCTTTCTGATGTGAACCTAAATCCCTACGCAACGCTTGTCACAACGCCAGGAGCCTTTCTCCATTTATAAATGTAAACGAGTCATTGACATTCATCAGTGTTTTCTTCATATCTCTTGTTTAACTCCTCCATTAAGTATCCAATTTACCACAGTTAGGCTCTCACTTGTTGTTAATACAAACCCAGTACAGGATCTAAGAACCTGAGCTAAAAATGATGTCAGCCTTTCTTTCCTTCGTACCTAAACCCACACTGTAAACATCTCTTTCTTTCCTCTCAGATGTGGAGCTACTGTCAATGGATAGCACCGAGGCCAGCTGCTGGGTGAATAATAAGCTGCGAGCCCACGAGGAGCAGTGGAAAGAGGATGACTGCACCTTCTGCCAGTGTGTGGATGGAGAGCCGCACTGCACAGCCATGGCCTGCAAACAGAGTTGCCACAACCCGGTGAAGATCCCCGGAGAGTGCTGTCCCTTCTGTGAAGGTACGGTATACAGAGTTGTGTTGTCCTTCAAATGAGTTACGCATTAGCACACATACCAAATGCAGGGCACTCCTGCGTCCCTGCAGCTTTTCTACAGAACCCACTCAACATGGGCTCATTAAAGGGGGAGGCCACAGTTGTCCCGGTTCAATCTCTGTCTGCCTCTGGCTCCTGGGGGGCGTTATTGTGGCTTCCCACCCTCATTATCAAGAATATTTGTGACACACGCTCTCTCGCTCTCGCTCACACTCACACTACAAAAACATTTGTTGATTTATGTATCTGTGCATTGTCTAATTTATGTGTTCCTGGGGCTGTATGTTTATTTTTTTCTTACAGGAGCAACAATGTGCATTTTTAATTTGTAGTCTATCCTTTTATTTTGTTTCCCACCACCCTCTTGTCCTGTCTTTGACATCCTCATACTAAACCACATATAACTGTAATAATAACTGAAACAAACAGAAATAGAACAAATTTTAATTGCAAAAGGTGCCAGACAGGGCAGGATTTAAAAAAAAAAAAAGGTTCAGCAGCACAGAGCATTTTTCTAGCCATGGGGTTCTTTGTGTTCTTTTTATTACCTTTGCCCACCAAAATGAGACCCACCTGTATGCGGGTGTGTGTGTGTGTGTATGACGTTACAGCATCCTTTTAACACAGGAGGCTGTATAATTGAGGTAGAGCTTTTTTTTTTTCTTTAAGCATAATTAGTTACAGCTCATTGGGTGCTGTTCCTCCCACCGAACGTGGCAAAAAGCGTGCAATGGGAACAGTGGTGTTACGGGTCCGTGCTCGTCTTGTTCCATCCTCATTTATTGTGGCACCACAGTGGAGTTGGCTCAAAATCAAGGGGCAAAGGATGCTTTTTAGACCCATTCAGCTTATTAATAGGAGACAGTTCAGCACAATAAGACAGAGAGGTAAAATCCCCCTTAAGGTGCAACCCACCCCGGTGTAATTGCTCTGCATTTATCCGTAATTACTGTTTATAAGTAGGGCAGTGTAAATAGGTAGCTATTAGACTTGGCACAAAAAGCTCACATGGAGTATAACAACTAAAGGGATTCAAGCACACAAACATAAAAAAAACAGGAATACATTCATAACAGTACCTTAAAAGTTCTCACTCTCTATTATCTCTCTTTTTTTTAACAGAGCCTTCTTATGAAACTGTAAGCCCTTTGCTATGTCCTCCCCTGGACAACTGCTCCCTGTCAGTGAATGACTGCCCCTATGGTTTCCAACAAGACAAAAATGGATGTCTTCTTTGCCAATGTCTCAACAGTAAGTCTTGAATTTTTTTAGATTAGATTTAGGTTAAAGTTACTGGGAATGACTTTTAAACGCGTGACGAGATGATACATTTCTTCTGATGTGCCGCGTCTTGCAGTCCCGCATTAAAGCGGTGGACAGTGCTGTGTTTACCCGTTGCAGCCGCTTGGTTTTGACAGCAGCGTAGACATGTTGATATTCATCACAGCTTATTGGTGTCTTTACAAGGTTCTTTGTGAGCAGGAATGTTGCTGCGAGCGGCTCCATGGCAACTCGTGCCTTTTGCCTTTAATGGATTGCTGTGGTCGTGATCAGATGACCTCCTTCTCAACTCTTTCAGATGACTCCTGCCCTGACCTGGGAACGTACTGTTCCCTGCAATGCCCAATGGGATACGAGAGGGATGATTTTGGATGCGAGGTGTGTGAGTGCAGCGTGCCCGTGCCAAAATGCCGACCTTTGAGCTGCACTAAGACCTGCCCCTACGGATATGTGTGAGTACACCCACTGATCCGCTGAGCCCAGCTGTATGTTAATTTTTTCATTCGTGTTTTTGAGTCTGATTTAAACACACGTGTCTGTCAGTGCTGCGCTTAAAGTTTCAATGGCTTTGAATCTTTCAAATATTTTAAAATTACGTCAGTGTCTTAATATCACTTCACAGTCCGTAGCTGTGTTTACTCCAGGAAAAATGGCTTTTAAAGAGTTTTAGTTTTCATAAAAACTACAAATCATTTTCTCCCAGCCATCCCTCCACTGCATATTTGTATGGTTAAAGATTTTCAGTACTTAATATTATTAAGTGATGCCCTTCCAAAGAAAGTATACCAGGCAATTGCAACAGTAGTCATCAAAGTGCCTACTTTGTTGGCCAATCCCAGGTCTCTGTGTTAGCTTGTGTGTATATTTGTGTGTGAGTCATTTGCTGTGGGGTCCGCACTAGCCGCTCGGCCCTCTACAACTCCTCTCCTCCTAATCCCATTTAACCCAATCAAACATCTGGAAGTGTTCTGTACTGGGACGCTTGGTCCGCAGGCACCATTCTCATTTCATTAATCATCATCCTGTCTCAAAACAACGATCAAAAACACATCAGGACAAAAGCAGACTTTAGGAAATATATACAGTTGGGATCCTTCTGATATCTCCACCGTTCTTTCTGGAGCCACAGCTCAAGAGGGGCACAAGAGGAGAGGAGGATGAGTTGGATCCTGCAGGGAAGAGAAGAGCAGGAAGTCCTGGCTTTATCCTTCATAAGCAGCTGTTTTGGTCTAGCCTTAGAAGTCTGAAATCCTCTGAGAGCTTGCCAGTCTTACAATGCAAATCTTTCTTCTCACACACAACCCTGAATGCAGCCACCACAGAGAGATGAGAAAGCACAAAGGATCTCTGTGTTTATACTGGGTGTATTGATGACATCCTGTGAGCATTGTAATGTACAGTACGTGTTCAAAAACAAATGGCGCTGGCCTGTGAAGCGAGAGGAATGTAAACCGTGTGTTAAACATTCCTAAATTAAGGACTCTGCGGATACTTCTCATATCTGAAGTTTTTGTTTGTGCCGTCAGGATTGTTTTTTTTCCATCTTTCATAGCTCAAACTCACAACTGGGACCACACAGGTTATGAATGGCATTCTTCTGGCCATTAAGGTTGCGGCCTGCTGGAAATTGTGCAGAGCCAGCGCTCCCAGGCCGGGGGGCCCTAGTGTCTCCCCAAACCCCTCTATCCCCCCTGGAGCCCAAAGTGCTGCTTGGCATTCAGCATACTATCTTTAAACAAAGCCTTACTCTAAGAGTGCAGCGCTCTCTGCCTCTGTGTTTGTACAGTGAGGCTGTAGCCAACCCTTCACAGTGTTGTTTCAATAGCTGTTATTGCTGTTTCAGCATAGATGGGGTCCCCTGTTTGCTGAGCCTGAAATCCTGTGTCCTCTTTATGGGACACGGCTCTGCATCACAGGGTCGAAGGCTTCTTTAATTTTTCACCCTGGCAGACGAAGATTAATAGAGTAATTATCCGGGTATAATGAGGCCACCGCGTGAGGTAGGAATCATCACGTACCTGGAGGGTAAGACAGAGAGGAAGTGGCTGGGCGAAGATGGATGAGACAAGGTTAAACAGGACTAGTGTCTAGAAGGAGACAAGTGCAGACACACAGGTTGTACTTTCACTTGGGTTTTTGCCAATTTATCAGCGTGCAGCTCATTCATGTTTTATTAGGTGGAATAATTGGATCCAAGTGGTCTATTTCCAGACACTGGAAGCAGATCAGATCAACAAAATGTATATGTTTGTGAAGAAGTGCCTGTCCCTTCCTCTAATTATTGGACCATAATGTCCTGGTGGGAGCAGTAATTTGTAAATCAACCAGAAGTTTACAGTGAAAAGGACCCAGTTCTTATTTTTTTCCATCTTTTGCGGTGAGATCGATAAGATTTTATTATTCACAGTAATGCTAATCTAGCCACTCTTCTTATATGTCTTATACGAGGCTTTCGGAGCAATAAGAAAGGCAGGAAAGTGAATTGTGAGCATCTGAATTGGTGAATTGGCTCTTTTTTTCCCAGAGGCTTCGGGCTGGTATGATGTGCAAACCACAGGGATGTCACATGTTGGCCCTTTATTTGCTCTTCTTCAAAGCCAGCTAATATAGAGAGGGGAAAAGCAAGTCCAAATGTTGATTATTCATGACTGAAACATCTGCGTTTCGCTCTATCACAACACCATGTTTTCCTCTATGTGAAGCAATTTGAAACCACGTTTGAGCTACACAGGAGTGGCATTGTTTATTCCTGACACTTTGTTTACTTCCTCACACACTCTTGCAGTAATTAAGGCTTTTTTGTGTGCACTTCATCACGCGTATGTTTGTTCCCCTGCAGCAGGAACAAGCATGGCTGCGAGATGTGTCGCTGCGTCAAGTGTCCTCCCTTCACCTGTGACAAGCACTGCGTCAATGGCTACCGACAGAACAGGAAGGGCTGTTCCATCTGCATGTGTAAAGGTAACCGAGCTCTCTTATTAATCAGGTGCGCGTCGTGATTAAAGGGATGCTTCGCTGGCTGTGTTACTTAAGCAAAAGACACAAAAGAGTCTGTCGTTTCATGCAGAAGTTTGTAACTTTTTTTGTCTAAACATTTAGCCAGAAATGAGATGAGACACTAAAAAGCACTAACTGGAAATTCATGTAAAAAAAATTTGAAATGACCTGATGAAGCTTAATCATCCAGGTAAGGTAAGCAAACACTACGTCCAGGTGAACAGGATCAACTGTCTGTGATTTTGTAATGACCTTTAAACAATCGAAGAGCTTTATGAGCCAATATTTATCACTGAATAAACATTTGAAATTAATGATATGATAATAGATTCAAGATGGATACAAGTGGTGACACAAAACTGTGAGATATTACTAATAATTGTACTGTGAAAAAGTCTTGAACCACTCTTTATTTCTTTATATTTTGCTTCTAAGGAGCAAGCCTTCATTGTAATTAAAGTGGTCTTTGGTCAGAGTTTTTCTTTTGGCACTTTCTGCTTTTTCAAACTGGAAGAATTAAGCTAGAGATGCTAGAAGACACAGAGGGAAGATGACTTGATGATCTGACAAGAGACAGGGGAAGACCGAGACAGTATATACACATGAGGGTGATTAGGAGAAGTGGAGACACTTGGGAACACAGTTGGAGCAAACTAGACATAACGAGAGAGGGGAAGGAAAACTAAACGTAACACGCATGGGACAAGAGACTATCACAATAAAACAGGAAACAGGCAGACACCAGCCACAGGAAAACATGGGGAACACAATGAGACTCAGACTAAATACAGAAACACAGAACAAGAGAGTGAGAGCGGGGAACAGAGAGGGAGACGGGCAGAAAGAGAGATAGAGAGAGGGCGAGAGAGAAAGACTTACACCGGATTTGACATTCATAAGCAGACATGGTAGACTAGCGGTCCCCAACCCCCGGGCCTACCGGTCCGTGAGTCATTCGACGCTCAAGTGTGAAATTTATGGTTTTCGGGTTTTTACCGTTAACTCGGTTTCCCTGGGTCTTTTCCCGTGTTGTAGTTGTGTGTTTGAAAGAAATATTTACGCGTTACCATAGCGACCAGAGAGCATTAAGGGGCAGAGAGGAGGATGTTACTCTCAATGTTGTTGCTGCATTTCACGAGGACGCTGCTAATAAAGTTGCACAATTACACAGTGAATTCACGTTTATTAATACCAGATTTTGTCTGGGTCGTATCATTTTATTTTGTTGTATTTATACGCGACACCTTAAAGGCCGGTCCGTGAAAATATTGTCTCCGATGGGCAGGGGAAGACACAGCAAGGAGATAAGACAGGGAAGACAGACTGGACACGAAAGAGCACAAAACAAACAATAACAAAGAACTAGAAACATAACAAACGGTTCTCCAAACTGAACGTTAACATTTCATTAACCTGCAAGAAATGAACAAAAGACTAAGCAAACTTAAAAGCCTGGGTCAAAGACAGAGGACTATGACAGATTGATCCACAGCTCTCTAAAGCCTCAGAAAGGGTCTCAGTGGAAGGGCGTCTGCCAAGAAGCCATTATTGAGGAAGGGAAATAGAGAGAAAAGGCTGAGGTGAGCCAGATTACACAAGAACTGGACTGAAAATCTGTGGCAGCAGGTTGCATAGAGCGATAAATCAAAAATGTACAATTTTTTGTTTAAATCATCGTCAGGAGATAGGAGGAGATCATGATAGAGGTAGGAACAGCGAGTGTCTACAGCATCTGTGAAACAGCCAGTGGACCTCGACATTAATGAAGCTCTGGGATCCTCACAACAGAGATGAAGACAAAATACATCAAAAGAACAGCTATGAATGTCCTTCAAAAAGCCCGGAGAACTATTCATGATAGCTACTTAAAGATATGACCTAAAAGCTGGACTAAGAGAGTTTAGTGGTTAGTAAAAACATTGACTTTCCATCTCATTAGAATTGCACAAGCTCCGTTTTTGCTTCATATCCTGTATTTCTATCTATGTTTGCACGTTTCAATCAATGGCTGGACCTATTTAGCATTTCCCTAGCAAAATATAAAGAAGTATAGAGAAAGAAGAAGGGTGAGTCAAGTAGTACAAGATGAATAAAACAGTTGCCTTTCAGGTTGAAGCCTTTTTTAACCCAACATAGTTTCTAATTTTAATACAACAGGCCACTGTAATATTGCAGTAGTTTAAAACAAGTTGTAGAAATGACATTCAGGGTACTCTCAACAGCCAGTCGATGTAAAAAACAGAATTGTACATTTCATAAATCTCTAAATTCACTGATCATGATCACCTTCTTCTTTTTTATGAGTCAGAGGATAAGCCCTGCCTATTTTATGCAACCTCTTGACCTTTAATGTTCAACCGATCAACCTTTTCATATCATAAGTTCAAAGATTATTGAGACTTTTGCCAAGCTTGTTTGCATATGTTTCACCCATCTCTAAATTGTTACATAGAGCTACATCCTCACATTTAACTGCAGTTTCCCCACATGGCCTGAAGTGTAAGGGGGAGAACACATGAGAGCTTAGTTTCTGATTTTAACCTGAGCTTTGATTTCCTGTGACCTTTTGCTTTACTGCTATGAGACTGACACTTTTATGCGTGCTTCTTGTTGATGTTAGCTTTATCCTGGGGATGTGTATGCAACTCTAATTGGATTCGCTAAAATTCCTGCTTTAAAAGTTAGTATGCAGAAGCCACTTTTATGCCTGCAGCTGTGTTTACTTTGCCATTTTAGAACTAGTATAAATATCTCATCCTCAAATATACTTAACCTTTTCTTTGGTTTACGAGGTAATCTGTGCACCTACTGCACAAACACAGTAACACACACACACACAGATGTTCCTACTGCAAATAATCCACTGTTTGCCTGATTTGAAAGTCCTGAAAGACTGTCTTTGTAGACTAATAAAATATTTAGTGGTAAAAACACTTTTTTGGGAAGTTGGTAAAAAAGAAAAGAGATTTGGAAATTTCCTATAGCTCTTAGGCATCCCAGTAATGCCTGCACCTTGTGTCTCCAGAAAGTGGTCACGTCCCGAGCACCACTGCCCTGGCCCCAGTGCCCAGCTATTGCCTCACATCCAATGGACAGAAATATGAGGAAGGTGAGGGCTGGCATGATGGCTGTCGCGACTGCTACTGCCATTCCGGACGGGAGATGTGCGTGCTCATATCCTGCTCAGTGCCCAGCTGTCTTCATCCTGTTGTCAAGCCTGACCAGTGTTGCCCTACCTGTGAGGGTATGTTTCTGCAATGCATGTGCTGTTTATAGCAAGTTTTTTCTTATTTTCATAGTTTGGGCTCATCAGTAATAATCTATGACATCAGTGACATTGCTCAGAGGAAGTCTGATGAGTCAAGAAAAAACAAGCAGACAGATTTAAAACATCCCTTCCACCCGCCCTCCTTATTAGTTACACATATTTGCAAAGCCAAACGAGGGAGAATAGTGCAGTTATTCCCAAAGCTATTCATATAAAACAATTATCCCTATTTACACAAAGACTTTCAAGTCTCTCAATCATGCTGTAGTTGCCCGCATCTAGTTTTCCAGTCCAATAACAGTTTATTACCATCATTATGGGTGCAGCCACGTTCAAGTCTTCATTGCAGAAATTTTGCTGTCTTGCTAGATCTCAGCATTTACTCCTGGTGTTGTTGTGATCACTAAAATTAATGTGCAAAACTAAGAAAATAAGACTAAAGATTGGTTTAAATGAAACACTTTAGAGATCAGAAATAGTTCCAGTGACGTTATATAGTCACACACAGCAGGCAGAGAGCTTTGACTCAGAATCTAGCTCTTAAATCTCACACTTGCTGGCCCCTTAAACATGCAAACACCGTCTCTATCTGTTTCTCTAAAAATGGAAAGGATGCGTTTTTTTTTTTTCTTTTTTTGGCCTCGAATCTCCAAGTGTAGGGATATTTATGGAGGAGTGATTCAGTTTGCTCTTCAAATATTTAAAGGGGAATGTCTACAACTTTCAGAAGCTATGCACACTTTACAGTCAGGGGGACAAAAAGTCTAATACCTTGCAGATGTCTGCTGCTCTGTTGGACAGGAAGATGTTTTCATTAGATTAGTTAGTTGACAGTGGTTAATAGACAGCGGTCTCCATAGCATCTTTGTTTTTGCAACTTCTGTTTATACATATATATATATATATATATATACATATATATATATATATATATATATATATACATATATATATATATATATATATATATATACATACATATATATATATATATATATATACATATATATATATATATATATATATATATATATATATATATATATATATATATATATATATATATATATATATACATATATATATATATATATATATATATATATATACATATATACATATATATATATATATATATATATACATATATACATATATACATATATATATACATATATACATATATACATATATATATATATATATACATATATACATATATATATATATATATATATATATATATATATATATATATATACATACATATACATATATATATACACATAGATAGATAGATAGATAGATAGATAGATAGATAGATAGATAGATAGATATAAATAAAAGATAATTGTTTCACTGTGTCATGTAGCAGCTGTTGTTAAGGGCCGAATGAATGAATGTTTCATCTTCTCCTGCTGTAGACGACTCTGGCAGCGGTCAGCCTGAGGGGATGGACATGGTGGTGTGCAGAGCACCTGGGGGAGAGTTTTATGTGGAGGGGGAGACCTGGAACCTGGACGAATGCACACGCTGCACCTGCAGGAAGGGACGTGTCCTGTGTGACACCGAAGTGTGTCCCCCAGCTCTTTGCCAAGCGCCGATCAGGAACAAGAACACCTGCTGCCATGTATGCCCAGGTAATTCAAATTAAAAAGTTCTATATAATTAAAATATTTTAGAATATTTTCAAATGTGTCATCACAAGTTTGGATGGTAGGCAGGGAGCTGTAAAGCTGTTTTCAGTGTTCTACCAGCATGTGGTTTTGGAAGGTCTTGCACGTTGCACTCTGTTGGGCAGTTTTATGTCAGGCACACAGGCTCATAAAGAAACCAGCCAAGACCGGTAGGGTTTACGCAGAGATCCTTGAGGCCAGCGGCAGCACATGTGTACTGCTTTTTACCCTTCGGCCCACACTGGAGGCGCTTCTAACTCTCCTATTATTGGACGGGCAAGAATGCAACTGATCTCGCCAAATCTATGCTAGCTCTCTGGGCACGGGAACGTCTACAAAATGCATAACCGCATGCATATTTTATTTACAAGTGCACCCAAACAATTCACTCACAAACTCATAAACAATGTGTCCCGAGCACTCCCCAGCATGAGGCTCACAAATCAGCAATGCATGACTGCAGCCTGAGAGCTGCTCCTTGAGAATGCCGGTCTGCCTTATCACTGCATCTGCCTGCAACAAAAGCAGATTGTCAAGGCCAGGCTTTGATATATGTATGGGTCTGGTCACCAGGAATGTGGGAATAATACAAATCTCACAACAAGCCCTGTGATGTATGTGTACATTAGAGTAGCGCTGTGTGGACAAGCTAACTCAGGATCTGGTCATGAAAAAGCCATAGATCTCCTTTTCAGCAGGGTTCAGGTTGAACATCTGTTATAGATATTCATATGCACACGTTCTACATCTGAACACAACTCTGAAGACCTAACAACTTGTTGACTGATCTGTTCAATAGCAGGGTTAAATACAGTCGTCATTTAGGAGCAGAGCATATTAGAAACGTGTAGAAGCACGCTGTAACCCGACATTACCAAGTCCAGTTAAGAGAGGAAAGAGCTGTAATGCAGTGTAACTTTCTGCTTTTTCATTAACTTATTCCCCTGTGTGCAGAAGAGACGCCCCTCCTGCCAGTGAACAACAGCCAGCAGGAGTACTGCATAACCAGCGATGGAGACGTGCTGCTAGCTGGAGACTCCTGGAAGGCCAACGTCTGCACCAGCTGCACCTGCAACAACGGCACTATTCAGTGTTTCTCTCAGCACTGTCCAGCTGCCAAATGCAGGGTGCCTGTTTTACGCAAGGGCCAGTGCTGCCCACACTGTCTCGGTGAGTAGTTAGAGCGGTTAGAGTTTTAAAACCTTGGTGCCAAATTTGTCTTTAGACCCAGCTTTGATTGTTTTTTATTACACTACCTAAAACATGAGCTTATATTCTATTCTAAAATTAAAGTTTACATAACACTTCTAGTCAAAGTGAAAAGCTTGTTGATGGGGGAAAACTGTAATTCATAACCCTGCACGTCAAAAAGGAGGGAGGAACTGAGGGAATGCCAGCGTCTGGACCGTTTGTGTGTTTGTTCATTAGTCGTAGCCACTCTGGCGCTACATAGGCAAACACCGTCACTTGCAAAATATTCCATGTGACACATGCGCACACACACATACTCAGCCTGCTCCGAGCATAAACATTCCTCGAGCATCTGCACATTCACATGTTTCCTCTGCAGTGGCACAGGAAGGCAAAGTTCCATGTCAGCTTTTCCTATAGAGGAAACCCTCAGCATAGGCTTCCATTGTTCACCTCCATATTTTACCAGGGCCTTTGTTTTTGTGATATGCCCAGAGGAAAAATGCTCTATGCCTTTTTTTTAAAGCAGACACAGCGTATAAACACAGCTGAAACACAAGGGAGTCTATACACTTACTCATGGTTAGACATATTTATGCCTTTTTTATTGCGTTACACCATTCATATTCGTAATGGATCTCATTTCTTATTCCTGTCTGAAAAGAAATGACGACATCAGTGCCGGTGATAGTGTCGACAAGCCGCCCCAAGGCGAGAGTTACCACGACAGCGGAGAGTGCGGTGTGGCTCACCACTGTCACTGTGCCGCCCATCATTGCTGTTACAGGTACCTGCTTTTACAGACTTCTCCCCCCCCCCACAGCCGTCTCCACTGACGTCCACTCCCCAGTTCCTTTAGTGCACTACAGTAGTAACCATACATGAGTAATTTGGCATATTTGCTATACTCTGCTGCCAATCCCAGTGAGTGTTTATACTAATAGAGTGCGTTAGGAACGACTTGATAAATGAATGAAATATATACTAACTCATGTTGAAGTAAACAGTAATGATGAATGGGCATAAGCAAAACATGATCTCCATGGAACAGGAGTGTTAATTCTTCAGCGTTAGCGATTGAGGGGCGATACAATGAAGCCAACAACAACAGGAAAAAAAAAGACCTGTTTTCAATTTAGAGTTGGTACATAGTGTTGGCTCCATAACGAGCACGCTGTCATTGGGATGAATATTCAAAATAAGTGTTGTCTTTGTTCCACAGATGAACCACGTTCGGGTGAGAATTACCCCAGCCAAACAGAGATGGCTCTCATCTACCAATCGGCCGCCTGGATCCTGGCAGGTCTCCTCTTAGCCATCGTGATCTTTCTCATCGTGGCGCTACTCATCAATAAGAAGAAGAAGTGGGTGCAGATGTCTTGCTACAGTGCGCCAAAGAAGGTGAGAAGTCTCTTGCTGAGGTCGTCACGACTTTAGGATTCTTTCAAATGAAACACGATCAGGTCGTTCATAAAATCTCTACTATGAAATGTGACTGTGGTAGCTGATTCGGCACTGCAAAAAATGAAAAGGACACTTTGAAAACACATCAGAACTCAGTGGTAAAAAATCATGTTGATATCTGCACTAAAAGTGACTGGGTAACGTGTTGGGAACAAAAGGATGCCACATTGTTTGGTGGAAATGAAAATTAACAATCTACAGTGGGCTGAATTCAAAGACACCCAGAAGAAATGATACACCAGGCTTGTCCACTTTGATGAAATCTCACTGCAGCAACTCCACCAGTTGTGGGACTTGCCAATTCTGGTATTCTATGGCACGTGCCAGTCAGGGTCGACGCTGTTGGGCAGTGATCCTACTAGAGGATTTCAGACCTGCAAGCCACTCTCATGAAGTCTGTTTCTGATTGTTTAGCCAGAGACCTTCACACCAGTGGTCTGCTGGAGGTCATTTTGTAGCTCTGGCAGTGCTCATCCCATTCCTCCTTGCACAAAGGAGCAGATACCGGTCGTGCTAGTGGGTTGAAGGTCTTCTATGGCCTTATCCAGCTCTCCTAGAGTAACTGTCTGTCTCTGAAGCTCTTCCATGTTCTTGAGACTGTGCTGGGAGACACAGCAAACCTTCTGACAATGGCAAGTACTGCTGTCCCATCCTGGAGGAGTTGGAGTACCCGTGCAACCTCTGTAGGGTTCAGGTATCTCCTACCAGTAGAGACACTGACTCAGCCAAAGTGCAAAACAGGTGAAGAAAAAAGAAAAAGAAAATTGTAGGAAAAGTTGAGGAGGGAAAATGTCAGTGGCATCCAACCTGTTTGGGGACACTACAGTGCACCTGTTGTGAATTTCATTAACACCAAAGCAGCTGAAAGTAATTAACAACCCCCTCTGCTACATAACTGACCAGATCAATGTCACAGAAGTTGAACTGAGTGTTCCTTTCATTTATTTATTTTTTAGCAGTGTATTATTTTTAGTACAAACAGGTGCAACATGGCAACCTGTCATTGCTTATTAGCTATGATCTGAACTACAGCAATAATCTACCAACCAATGATTTTGGTCCTTTTGCACCACAGACAGTGATCCTGAAGAAGCACGTCAACAAGAATTCAGTGGTCTACATGGAGCCTTCGAAAGACAACAAATTTCACAACGTGAAGAACGACTGCGGCATCATTCACTTCTCTCCAGAAATGAGCTCCCCCTGTACAGAAAAGTTGACCATCCCCAGGGCCAAACTGAGCATGGGCAATGACTGGACACCATGCTAAAAAACAAACAAACAAAAAAACACCCCTCAGACTCTGCAGATCAGAGCTGTCTGGCACATCCCTCTCGTTTCTGTTGCATCCAAGGTGGTTAATGTAACAGCACACACACCTTGGGCGCTGCCTTCTTCCCACCATTCTCTGTGTGATAGTAAAAACAAGGATGCTCTTCAAGACTAAGCAAGTTACCACTGACTCTTACATTTTATGCCCTCATTCTTCTGTATTTGTACGCTCGGGTGAAGGGACTTTCTGGGTGGACATATAAAAGCACGGAAGAATGAGGCAACCAGACAGATTTCTCTGTGAAAATCAGACTTTGACTGTGAACTCTGTAATATACCTGCTTATTATTGCCTCCTTTGCAACTGGAACTTTGGGGCAATAAGAGGAGCATAAAAAGCTTTAGGACAGGGGTTTAGGCAGTAGTTTAAAGGGAGCATAGGTGCTCCCCTCTTAAGCAGTGCTTCATTGTGGTTGTAATCATTGTCATTAGCAGGGAGGCCAAAGGAACTTTTAATCCAGCTGGATCGAAATTGGTTTCTGCATCCAAATCAAAACAAGTCCGCAGGCTTCATATTGACCTCCAGATCCAAACCCCTGCTTTTCAGTGTGTGATTTCCATGTTTTTTTTAAACTTCTAAAGCCTTTGTACTAGATATTGTGTTTTCCTTGCCCACTCTTTGCTTTTAGAGTGGGTGTCTATGTGGGGCCAGATTGGAACATTTTAAAAATAGTAGTCTAAGCACCCACCCGCCAAAATCCATCACAGGAAGGACACATATCCCAGCATTATTTCTTTCATTCCAGTCAAGTCTAATAACAAACTGCTTTTATGCAAAAATGTAAACACCCAGTTTGGGAATTGTGTGAAATGTGTCTAGATTTGTCTTCGTTATATTAGCCAAGAGTCATAATCTTCGGACCCAGCCTCATCTGATTTTGGCTCTTTCCACGGGAATCTGCCACTCCAACTCCCAAATCTCAGAGTGATCTTCATCCAGCTAGAATGTTATTTTATTGATAGCAGGTGAGACAAAAGGGTGCCAGACACTTCATCTGGGCCTATAAGGAATGTCTTTGATACCATGCCTCACTTCACATCTTCATTCACAGCTGTGTGTGTTTGTGTGTGTGTGTGTGTGTGTGTGTGTGTAGGGAGCTACTGTTCTTACTTGCAAGTGATTGTTAGTAGTAATTCTTTTAAAAGCCTTAATTTTATAGCCTTAACTAATTTCTCTGTTGATGTCTTGCAGTTGGTTAACAACCATAAGCCCGTATCAGGAAAAAAAGAAAAATCCCTCATTGTTACTGAGATCGAGATTGTGTTGTGCCGTTCTCATTAGCTCTTCAAATAAAAGAAAATTACGTGATTTGTAAGAGTGTAAGAGTAGCTTGCTAGCATCTGTACACAGTGGTACATGTTACAACATCAGAGCATATTAGAAACGTAGCACTTTTCTTTAGAGCCAGTGTTTTAGAAAGCCCACTGCAGGATTCTTGGTGGGATAAAGGCCCTAATCAGGGATTTGATAGGCGTATTAAGCACACAGAGATGTTAAACCACTCAAGCGAACATGCTGTTGCAGCTAGATTCTCCATATCAGTCTGATCGGTATGCGGTCGGACAGTATCTGAGAAGCGTTATGAAATATGTTGGGGTTTCAAAGCAACGTGTTTCGGATCAGAGTCCATTGCCAATATTTCGATACAAAGATATATTTGATGCCAAAATTGGTCGGAGACCAATTCATAATGTGTTTTAGCAACTGAGTAGATCTGTGTATCTTTTTTAATCAAGAGTATGTGCTTTAAAATGAAGCGGTGACTGTAAAAGCTTACGCAATTCTTTGTTCTTCTACGTGTAAAAAAAAACAAAGTAGTTTTAAAAAAAAGTAGAGAAGAGTACCTTATTTATTTTTTCACATAGCTTTATTTATTAATACTTAACTCTAGTTTGAGATTTCTTTTGGAAAATGAATTTTTAGTAGCCAAAGCTGCTGTACATTGTAGACCATTTACCGTTTCTTTCTACTATATTCTGTACAAGCTTATTTATTTCTGTGTTCAAAATCCTGTAAATATGTTTCTTAGGTGATGAACTGTAACATTTACACTTATTTTGAAAAATAAATGTGTGAACCAAAGTGGCACTGAGAAAAAATTAAACTGCGCTGGAGGAACAATTCTCCAAGGCGCAGTGATGTCATCCGTTAAGTGGTTTCTGCTTCTCTTGCAGGCACGTTTACATCCGCTCCTGGACTTTGGCTTTAAATTGAGTCTTTGGTACGGGTGGATCACAAGCACAAAGCAAAAAGACCCGGGATAATAAAACACCAGAAAACACAAAGACATGCAGGCCAGACCAGAAACTCTGGGACTGTGCTGTTGTTTTGACTCGTCTGATAAAGCTTGCTGATAACCTGCAAGGTGCTGAAGCTTCTCCAGAAAGATTACTTAAAGGAAAAGTCAGAGTCCCACGCCAAAAATATGTCAAACAATGCATCTAACAAGTTGTGTTACTTCACTTAATGTTTTGAGCATTACAAAAATATCTTATCTAATCTCTTAGGCATTTTAGTGAGGGTTAGAAATGCAGTCCTGTGCAAAAGCCTTGTGCCATGTGGAACGTGTTTGATTGGCAATGTATTCTTTTGGCAAAAAAATTTAAATTCTAAAAAGTGCCAGTGCCGGAAAACCATACCTGGGTAGACCTCAACGTTATTGAAGCAGTGTGGGATCATCTTGATAAAAAGAGAAGGTAGTCAACATTTAAAGAAGAGCTTTGAATGTCCTTCAAGAAGCCTGGAGAACTATTCCTGTAGACTACTTGAAGAATTTACAATTATATATAACTTTATATATAACTGGGGTGTGGCTCAAGAGTTTTGCACAGTATTATACATTTCAAATAATTATTCATCAGCATCCTTTGGCGTTAGATTCCCATCGGGTTCAAATAAACACACACAGGTCACAGCATGTGGGGAAAAATATTTATTCACACTTTGCATCCTGTACCTAAGAAGAAATGTATCTGTACTCATGACACATTCAGTAAAAAGCCCTTTCTCTTAAATTCTATAGTTCTATTAAGGCAATAAAGTCCAGTGAACCTCTTGTCAACCTTTGTTGAGGACCACGAAACACTGAAGGGTTTTGGGAACGGTGGGAGAGATTGGATCAGATAGCTGGTTTACCATTCACCACAGTAAAGAAGTTCATTTGTATCTTTGGGACTCACACCTTCCAAATGGAAAGCGTCAATGTTCTAAGCAGATTTTGTTGGTCCAAGGATAAAAACTGTCTCTGGGAGTCTGCTGCCTGAAGCAAAGTGGAATATCTCCCAGGCAAGTGCAATCCCTTGGCTTTCACAGAAGAATCTTGTAGTAGTCGTCTTTATAGCTGTACAAGATCACCATAGCCACCCTGTAACAGAAGATTTGTTTGCAGATTTCAAAAAACATTAACAGAAGTATGCTTCAGCTAAGTATCCAACCAACCAAACATGAAATATGCTCCCAGGCTCCCATCCCTTCTGGTCCCAGGTTATGGTGTTCAATAACGGCCTTTTCTGAATGAAATCCCATAAACATTTTGTGAAATGTTGTCAGAATTGGCATCTGAATTCGACAGTTATGGTCAAAAACAGTCCTCGACCATCAAATTCAGGTCACCTGTTAGTCACTGTGACTGTTTCTACCAAATTTAAAGCAATTCCCATAAGGACATAAGGTCACTGGAAACTTGACCTTTGACCATTAAATTCTAATCAGAACATCCTTGAATTAACGTACATGTTAGTATGTAATTTTAAGTAATTCCCTTAAGGCCTACAGGTAGCATGGACATCGTCACTCTTGACCACGGCTGTCTTGGGTTTGGAAGAAATTTGAACTGGAATGTCTCCAAATCCAGACAACGTGATTCACCCAGGATGTTTTCTAGAAACGTCCAAATTTATACCACTCCTTTGAATTCGTCAGTGTTAACAGACTCAAATTACCTGTACTGTAAAGCCACTAGAGGGCGACTGTGATGTTTTAGGCTTCATATTTGTAAGGCTGTCAAGCTATCCATGCAGTAGTGTTGAAGTGTATGGAGTCCATGGCAGGAGAAATGTTTCTGAATATATTTCAAACATGAAAAAGTTCCACTCTCGAAGAGCCTTAAGCAGAGAGTTGAGGCAGAAAACCGCAGCTTTAATGAACAGTAGACAGGTATGTATTAAGTGGCTCATTTGCAACAATTCATTTGCTCTGAAAGCTCAACACTCCCAAGCTATTCCTGAATTCAGTAATATTCTGGAGGCCAAATGGAAACCTCTGGCAGGCCGGATGTGGCCCTCGGGTTGACATTCACTGCTGTGCATGCTTCCTCTATGTCAAATCTTTCATTGATACAAGGTGGCTTATCAGACCTATGCAGATGATACACACATTTACTTAGCTCTCTTAAAAAAATCATTCATCATGTTTGTGCCAGGAAAAAGTGCATAGCTAGATGCAACAAAGTTTCCTTCAGTTAAACAGGAACAAGACTGAGACTGTCCTATTAGGAAACGAAGACACGCAGTGTTAAGGTGAGAGGGCTACATCGCTAATTCTCAGTTCCCTGACTGGCTTCCAGTAAAATCTAGAATTGAATTGAAAGTATTACTTATAGTTTTCAAGTTAATAAATGGTTTGGGGCTATAACATATGTAAGAGAAGCCTGATAAAGTCTTCTTCTAGATCTGGTCAACTCCAGATCCTCCAAAAGTATTTAGAGTGACTGTGGCTTTAAAAAAATGAAGCTGCCATTCAGCTCGCTCTTGGGATAACACTACCAAAAGATCGACTCAGCTTTGAGATGAGAGAATGGCCTCAATTAACTGAGTCGAACTTGATACAAGCTATCACAAGGACTAAAGTAAGACCCATAATGATGAAATTCAGTGCATCTATTTGGTTTATCGAAATATACCTGAAGCAGACTCAGCTGCGCTTTGTGTTTAACAATAATTAGCCGATGTTGGCATTTTAAAAGCCTAAGATGGGGAACAGGGTAAAAATACACAGTGGTGGGAAAAAGCTTTGTTTGATCTCCATCTAACTCACAAATATATACAAACACAACGAGACTAAACTAGTAAACTGTAAGTAGATGAATGTCTCATGTGCTGATTAAAAAAGTAAGTGAACGTCTAACCTCAAGATTTCTCTGGATTCAGTTGAATAAAGAAGGAATAACTAATAATAAGGTGTAACTTCAGGTCCTGCTACAGCTACGTAACTGCTGCATGAGCCCTTCATCCTACTCATCTTGCCTCGGTTGCCTGTGCCCCACATTCAATGAAAACCACTAGACAAAAGAATAAAAACACATGCCGACTCCATCCATTGCTGCCTCTGCGACGCTCATTTATCAGGAAAGCCTTTTTCCCCCCTTAATGGCGACTCACACAGCACAGACAGGAAATTAAAACCAACTGTTCTGGAGAGACGAAGAGGAAGCCAGAATGAGAGGTTTTGATTTTTCTTGCTGCCATCTCATTCATGAAAGAGAAAATCTGCTGGATCCCATCACAGGCTTTGGGCACTCACAACACTAGAAGCTCAAACACAGGATTTACCCTGGAACTTGGGCGGGAAATTACGTTTGGGAGTATGGGAATTTAAACTTTTCCATCTACACTAGAGAAATGGATGGAGCTGACTCGCCCCATGTCTATTATTGGGGTGCCAAGAGCCAGACGCAAGACCAAATATAGCAAATCCTTCTCCAAATTTTATGTCAGGAAATGGGATCAGCTGAGGATTTAACGTTCTTCTAGGCGGTAGTTATCTGTCTGAAGACTCCTTTTGTTGTACTGGCAGTCACTGATACACCTGGAGTGTGTGGGCTTGGTTGAAGTATTGCAAAGCAGCTGCCCGAAAACGTGTTTCACTGTCTGCATCAGGTTTCAGTTAAGAAAAATGGCTGGACTAAAAATAACTAGCAAGAGGTTTTAGTTAGAAGAGACTTTAAAAAACTCCGAGAGCTACTGAGTAAAGCCTGGATTATGCTCCTGTGAGGGCACGGACACATGGAGACCTGACGGCAGAAACCTTATTCAGGTTATACTTCTTTGAAGTTCGCTGCCTGGGGCGCATACGCAGGATGGTGCATTGTACTATAAATTTTCAACAGACAAAAGAAGGGAAAGCACGCTCATGCTAACCGTGCGATGATAAAATTTAAGTCAGTCACACCATGGCGGACTAGAAGAGGCGCAAATACAGTGCCGACTTAAGGAAGTGAAACAAATGTCTATTATTCATGAATTATACCAACAAAACTAGAGAAGCGATGTCGATGAGTGCCAACCTTTGAGTCTACAATGTATGGGCATCCAGTACTGCCACCAGAGTGGATGCAGCTTAATGTTAAAAGGCTGTTAAATGTGATATAAACTGGGATTTGTTAACATGATATGGCATGGAAAAAAGTGATCTGTGAACTGTAAACTGGCCTCTGTATGTCTACATAGACTGTATATAAAAGATGGACATGGCCAAAGAGACTTCACCGCGTAAGCTCCGACTTTAAAGTCTTGAGCTGAGTCACATCTCGGCGTTTTAAAACCAGACGTAACAAGTAATGGGGTGGATCTGGCAAACCAGGGAACACTGCTTGCTCATATGGTAGCAATAAAACTAAATACAGCATTCGATAAAACCTAAAACATGAGAACGTAGCCTCATGAGGAAAGTGTGTTAACTGAGGCCACACAGGAGGAACTGAAGGATCATTTCCCTACAATGAACAAACACAGGAGCCAAACCCTGTCAGCAGGGCTGCATCCGTTTTACTCTTTAAACTCAGAGCGTCTGCTTCCATCTTTTATATACAGTCTAGACTTAAGAATCACAAATAAAGTATTTTGTAGTGTTTCTGATCAATTCAATGTTACATTATATTGATAAAATGTGCTTTTCTTTAAACAACAAGCACATTTCAAAGTGAGCCCAAACTTCTGAGCGAGAGTTTAGCTAGCTGTGAATGCTAACACACTGAACCAATATGATGCACAATTTAACACCACTGCACCTTTTTGTAATCTTGAAGTGGTGGATCTCATCACAGATGGCCTTCAGGTAGCGCTGCTTGGGCAGACGAGACAGCAACGTCTTCACGCTGTTGTTGAACTGCTCTTCGCTGTCAAACTGGACGGAAAGGAAAAAAAATGTTTCATTCAAGCAAACAAAACCATCAACAGATGAGATTTAATATCCGAAGCTTTAAACAAAGACCAGCCAAATGGCTCACAGGCCTCATGTTTGTTAACAGACTTCCGAGTCAAAAAACAGACAGCATATCAGAGGAATCAAAGGCTTTATTTTTCCTCTTTCCCCATCTTCAGTTTTGAAGAACATACCTGCTTGTCAAGTGTTTGGTTTCTTGTGTGCCTTGAGGCAATTTCGCCTGTTTAAAACAGGCCCTTTCTGCCAGCGTGGCTGTTACATACTATGCATTGAGTTTATAAAACTTATAAAACAATGCGCTGTCAGTGACACATGTGTGCTGCAAAAGGACAACTACATAGGTGGCCCATTCATTTATGGAGTGGAGGCTTTAGCTTATATAACTACAGTGTTAAGAGCATTTTCCAGCTTTCTTCAAGTTTCTTCACAATATAATTAGTCTTGTTTTTCACTTTCCTTAAAGGGAAGCTGGGATTTTATAGCAAGGTCTTGGTAAGAAGTTTGGAATGTGAATATTAACACCTCCTCAGAGTGCGTTTTGGTACGTCTGTCACATGTGTGAGCCTCGTAAAAGGCCTGCCAAGTTCGAGTCTCACAGGTCTCCCCTGCTTTGGAAAACTGTAGCATTCCTCATCAGACTGTAAGGAAGGCAACGGGATCCTGTCTTCCTGTCTAGGAACTTGACCTTTATTGGCCGTTCTTTCCACTCCCCCCTCCCCCCTTCCTCCCACCCTTTCAGTGTGATGTTGCCTTTTATTAACTCGGCTGTGCTCTTGATGAAGCTATAGTAGGGAACCAACCTCCAGAGACAGGAAGTTGATCAGCGTTTCCTTCTGAAGGTCCACCTGCGGGATACAAAAACAACTACGGTTACACAATAAAGCCTTGCCTCACAGTCGAAAAATTCAACACCACATCTTACACATTTTTAAGCAATTTTGTAGCAAAATACAGAACTGTTGCACATTTCGTCCAGAACGTTATATAATTCCCTTCCACCAAAATCATCAGCAGTCTAGTCAGCACTAACATCATAAAATTACATTTTTACAGTGATATCAGCAGAAATGAAAGCATTTTACAGCAGAAGGCTAATTACTCTCCAGGTTCATCTGTAGCATCAGCATTGCATATCAGTCTGAGTGACAGAAAAGCAGGCTGCTGACACGCAACACCCGACACTCACAGGCCTGTGTAACTGCTTACTGGCATCGAGATGATTGCACTTGTCACGTTTCAATGACGCTGCAGTGTTTATACAGTCCAGATTCCAACAAGGATGATAAATACATTTGGAATATGCAGCGAGATGGTAAATAAGACAAGAGGGGTGAGTGCACTTTGAGAATATGTGGTCACAAATGGACAGCGCAACTGGAAACAAATGCCAGCGACCATTTATGTCCCCTGGAAATGCCACGTTAGCTGCTTTCTGTTTAGCGTTTGTTGTTCGATAGGCAACTGGAATTTATTCGCAGTGACCTCACTTCCAGCAGGGGATCTAAAAAGCAACTATAAAAGGGCAGATCCTTAGGTGTTTGTTGTTTTAGCTATCAAAACTATTTCCTTCCCCTACGATTTCACACATGAATTAGACAGATAAGGTGGGACGGGGGGGCAAGTAGGTTAGAAATAGGGGATGGAGGGACATAAACACACAAATGACTTACAGCAAGAACCTCAATGTCATTGCTCTTGTTCTGCAAATTGCTACCCAGGTTCTGTAATCTGGTTTGGATCTGAAATGAGAGGAGACAGAGAGAGACCCGTTTAAAAATGACATGGTTACAAATATAAATCATCTTCACAAGCGAAAACTTGTCTTGGTGTCACGTTACAAACAGCATATTCTTAAGGATAACCACAGGAACGTTTAAGGCAGATGGATACAAAGAAAAATAGGAAACAGAAACAGCAGCAAATTTCCTGGAAACCCATTTTAGAGGTTTGAAGTCATTAATACTGAGAAACGCAGCTCTGGAGAAATGCCGGAGCCGCGGTTACAAAGATCTCAAACCTGAGTCTCGTAGCGTCGTCTGGCGCTGGCAGAAACTTTCTCCGGGCTGATGAGGCTCACATTCATGTTTATGGAGGTGCTGCTTCCATGCTGCTCTGAAGACCCTGGAATCAGAGGACAGTAAACGGGACAAATGAATCGTTTTATCCGACTGTAAATGTTTTTAAATGTCCAAAATCGAGTATTTAATCGCACACATACAAAAAAAGCTCTGGTTTCAACTGCTGTTCAGTTTAATTAGAGCGTGTTTGTGCCAGGGTGTGAATCTTAATAATTGAGCTTATCACTCTGATGGACAATTTCACACTTTGTGTAAATCAGGGAAATAGCAAAAAGGAAATCCAACATCATAAGAAATACTTTGAAATTATGTCTAAATTACACGTTTTTACCACATGAAAGCGATTTGTTAGAGTCAAATCACAAGTGTGTGAAACACGAGTGTGATGCTTTCATGCCGTGTGATGTTACAGCCTATGAGAGTATCATCAGAATAAGCTGAGCGTGGTACCTGTGCTGGTGAGCAGTGATCCTTTGGGGTTCTGTAGAGTCGTGCTTTCAGAGATTTCTCTGCTGAGGAACAAGGAAGACATTGTTTTAACCCCTTCTGCATCCTTCACACACATCTGAGCGACTCGTTAAACCAAAACCTTTTTTTTTTACCTGATGTTTCTCTCATCGAGGAATTTGTACCGACATTTCTGAATGATGTGATCCACCAAGTCAGACTCAAGAATCCGTTTCTCCAACTGTCTGTCTTTCTCAAAGCATTTTACCTGGAGGACAGAAAAAGCGACAATCTGCAATGCTACCGGCAGGTTTCTACAGCATTTCATTTCACTCAAATCCTGAGTGTGTTGCTGGGAAGTGGATGTGCTCGGATGGTGCACAGATGGTGCTTACCTTCACATAGGATCCCTCTTTGTCAGAGACGAGGGCCATGCATGTGATGCCGCCTAGCTTGCAGTGTTCCAGCAGTGTGTCCTGAGACTACAAACACACAGAAAGGCAATAATAATCATTCTCAACACACAAGCTGAAATTTAAATGCATAGCTAAGCTATACTCCATTAAACCTTTATGATGATAATGGTCAAACATAATCAAACACATATGTTGACCAATGAAGTAGCATGCTGAAGATGTTGGCTTGTTTGAGGCCAAATTCTCTGAGAACAAGCTTTTCTTCCATTAATTACTTAAGAATCACAAATTAGGCTTGGAAACATACAGTAATTACATAATTACAGCGTCACGGTTGCCAATTTCAACCCTGACTGATCTAGTTTCTGAAACAAAGGGAGCAAAGCATGCTCGAGTTACCGCTGAACACTAAGCTGAGGCTTTAAAATTCTCCTATTGTGGCACTCGTTCATTTGAGTTTCACTTAGAACTAGAAGAGTGACCATGAGCTTTGATGTACATCCAGGTAATCCATTCAACCGTAACAGTGAACATGTATGTTTGCGATTCGTGTCGGCCTAATTCATTCTGATTAACTTTAGTTTTGGCTAAACGAACTGGCGGCGGTGCGGAACAAAGCCCCAGCACAGCGCACCGCAAGTGTATGTTTATGCGCGTCACTTTTCCTTGTCATCACACGAGCGTTTACACTTCCATTTTTCTTACAACTTTCACACCGACAGATCAAATTATGTCAAAGGTAAGTTATTGGCTGGAACCAGATGGGCAGCTCCACTACTTGGCTGCCTGCCTGCAGAAGGGGTTTGCCATATTTGTCTAATAAAAACTAAAAGAGTGGAACCGTCTCCAGAGGATGAATTAAGGGCTGTTAAGATGCCAGCATGGGAACAGCGCTAACAAAAGCCTAGTGAGCGGGAATGACAGCCGAGCTGGTTTGGACGAGGTCTCCTCTGGTAAAAACCTACGTGCTGTGCTCAAGTCTAAGCCACGTCTAACTCTTTATATTGGTGCAGTGATTAATTAAAGCATACAAGTAAAAACAGAGTTTGTACAATTCTGATGAGCTAGAAAGTTATAATATTTGGTGTGAGCACCTTTATTCATCAACACAGCCTGAACTCTTCTCATCACATCTTTAAGTAGTCTTCAAAAATACTTCTCCAGGCTTCTTGAAGGACATTCAAAGCTCTTCTTTGAAAGTCGGCTGCCTTTTATTTCATTCTCTTTTAAGATGATCACACACTGCTTCAGTAATGTTGAGGTCCGGGTTCTGGGGAAGCCAATCCATGACTCAGTGTTCCTTTGTGTGTTTTTCTCTCCGTGTATGCTTTTACTGCAGTGGGTTTGGGATAACTGTCATTATTGAAAAACTGAAGCTGTTACCAATTAGATGCTTTCCAGATGGAATTGCAATAGTGGATCAAAATGTGACTGTACTGTTCTGCAAAATCCCCAAAATTCAGCCCTGAGCCATGACAGAGCCTCTGCTGTGCTTGCTGTTGTACCTCTCTCCCGAGCTCCTCCATACAAGCACATGGCTTTGAGATACTGTTCATCTGCTGCAGAGAGATGCAGGGGCCCTAAAAACTATTGTCCCCCACTTGGTGAGTTTCCTCAAATCTGTGTTAAAGACACACTCATATGTCAAGTTTTCAGCTAACAGCTCTGAATGATTCACCTTTTTGGTAAAAAGTTACTATTTAATGCCAGTTTTTCTTAGATTTAGCTACAGAAAACAAAGAAATGATGTGTTTCTGTGACAGCGTCTAAAGATACAATTTCAAATTGGTTCTTTGCTAAATTACATGTTATGTGTGTAGACAACACCGGTTCATCCCTTTAGTTAGGTGTCTTTTTCTGCTTGAACGATTCATAGATCAGTGCGAACACAGAAACAGGTAACACAGATCGACGTGGCTCACAACTTTTGCTCAAACTTTTACATAATCTACAAAAACACACTTGATAATTTGGCTTTCATCCAAACTCAACTTTTCCTAATTGCTTTTAAGAAAACAGAGGGGCCAATCGCTTGTGTCCTGTGCCGGTACATAAGACAATGAAAGCCGCTATAAAGCAAACACTCACTCACCACAGCAGTGGAAAGTTAAGACAACAATAGGTTATAAAGAGCAGAGCAGGAAAAAACAGGAGGGGCATTAAAATGTGGGCACACAGCTACGCCGGAGAGGCCGTTCATGCAAACGTGCACAAAGGGGACTGAGATCAGTTGGTCACATTATCGTGAAGAATGTGACGGAGCCGTGGTATCGCGAAGTTTTGGACGGCTTCACTTCGAGGGGGTTGATGTCAGCTCGGCTATCATCCAATCACAGCTCTCAAACTGCTAACAAGATCTCATCAAAAGACTTTATAAGAAGTGTGTTTAACATATGTTGTCTTTGTTTGTAGAAATTGCCCCATTATATTGCCCCAGTATGGCCAGTAATGCTCTTTGAAAAGCAGCCACAAAGCTCATTCTGTGGCGTATTTACCATTTTTACTACTTGCTGTCACACTAAGGCTGCTGGCAACAAGTGAGGGTTTTTCCTGTAAAATAGAAGTCAAGTGTTGCCCTCTATAGGAGGGATGAGATTACTACACTCTATGGGGGGGTCTCAGGGTTCACCTTTAAATCAAAACTGGTTTGTTCTGGTTTTATGAGTGGAACCAGTTAAAGACGACTAACCTGTGAAACATCATAGTTGATGTCTGCAGCGATGCCGGTGCTCCACAATTTCTGAACAACCCTGATGGCTTTGGACATCGAAGAATGGCCCACAGGGACCACCAGCACATCACAGGAGCTCACTGTTGGCTGATACGAAGACAAACAAATACGGTCGCGCATAGCAACTACGTGCAAATGCATTTAGTCTAATATTATAGAAGCAGGGAGCTGCAGTTAAAGCATTATGTGTTCAGCAAAGGAGTCATTCCAGGTGTTTATATGTGCACGAAGCTTTCGGGGCACATCATTTCACAATCTCCATCTAAAATATAGAAAATGATGCACCTCCAAAAATAACTCCGTGGAGTCGGGAGCAGCGGTGATCATAGTTATTAACAGGTTTCTAAAAGTAGCTGTGTGGCAGCCCGACTGCTCTATAAAGCCATCATTAAATATGAAACCATCTGCTGCTCCTTCATTATAATAATTAGCAATGTCAGATTCAAGCGTGTGTCTGTGTCTCTCACTGGCTCCTCCATGCTGACTATAGCAGCGCAGACTTTGTCCACGGCGACACTGGCCCCCACGGCGCTGGGGACGGGTCCTGTGGAAACCGGTCCACGAAATTCCAGGATCTAGAAAGGCAGGGAGCAAACTGCATGATTTAGGCCCATATTTTTCAAATAAACAGCTACAGGTGATTAGTATTAGTGGTGGCCTGGTTTTACTTTGTGGAATGACTGCAAAGCCTACCAAGTGGTCGTAGCGTCCTCCAGCTGCCAGAATATCTGGTACGGTTCGTCTGCGCTTCCTGATGAAAGCCACAAACTGGAAGATGACTCCTGAGTGGTGTTGCACTTTGTACACTAAGCCTAAGTTGATCACCACCTATAAAGGAGATGCAGCTTTATTTAAAAACAGCTAAAAAGCTAAACAAAGTAAAGCAGATACAGCAGGTGTTTCCTTGTCCTCCAGAATCTGTATCACCATCAGTTTAACTCCAAGTTTGGGCAGAAGCACAGTGAGCTCCTCCAGGTCCTTGAGACCCTGCTTGGCCAGCTGGGTAACGGCAGTTTTTTGCTTGGTAAGTGATGACAGCAGCGGCACCAGGTCCTGCAGATTCCCCTTCTGTTCTATGTACTTGTACAGAGTCTGCAACTGAAAGCGAGAGGTGAGGAGAGATGTCAGTGTGACTGAGCATGAGCTCGCGAGAGACGTTTCCCTCCATGACTTTCTGCCAGAAAGCTCTCTTTTCAGTTTTCAGTAGCAGTTTGGTAGACAGCAAAACTACAAGCTCAGGTTCAGAACAGGATCACCGTGTGAGTTCAAATACAGCTGCTGAAAGGCTGCAACCATACCTTAGAGAGCCAGTCTGGCACAAAGCCTTGAATGCAAACTTCTCACATGTGCTACAAGTGTGCTGAATATTTTTTACAGAAGGTTCATACACCAGGTGGACACTCACACAGTTGGCTGACAATGAGAAATTGCAGAACTTTGCCTCCGCTTCACGTTTGGTGAGTTTCTCACTCTGAAGCAGATGCAGACAAAAAGGAAAAACAAAAGAAAAATAGGTGATAAAAATGTCATGACTGCCTTACTGACTGCATCTGCTCAAAGAAGCATATCAATAACAGACGTGCAATGTGTAACCCGGACTGACCATAAGGTCACACAGTATGTTAGAGGCCTGGCTCAGTTTGTCCTCCGGGACGCCGCTGTGCAGCAGGACGGCCTTAAACAAGCTGGTGTGGTTTAGGTAGATGTTGTAGTTCCTTTCCTGCAGTCACAAACACACCTTCAACATTCTCAGACACAATTACAGTCAAAATTTAAAAGCACTGCTTCACAACGAGCACTGCGATGAATAATGACCCGCTCGTCCGGCTGCCCTTTCATTCTTTCTGACTCACAGATTCCTAAAAGCTTTTACACAAAGAGCCGAGCGATGGAGAGGATCAGAAACAAGACCTACGAGGCCAGACACAAAGTTGGACTGGCTTCATGAAGCATGCGAAGAGTAGTGCCACTGACGCGGCAATGGAATGAATCGGGACAGGAAATGGACTGTACTGGAAGGGAGGGAAGGAAGTTGACAGAGCGGTGCATAACAGATTTACTAGATAAACAATAAATACAGTGTAAATCTGTCAGGCTTACACATACTTTGGAATGTTAGGAATGTGAGTGGGAAGTAAGGGGGGACCAAAAAAAATCCCCAACTGGTTAGGTGTTGCTAACGGCATCTGTCAGAAAAATAATTAAGAATCGTGGATCTGACCCAACAGTCTGATTAAAAACATAAAAATATAAAAACAACACGAGCAGCTTGTGCGTGTAACCTGCAGCACGGGGAACTCCTGGATTATTTCAGAGATGGTGTAAATGATCTCGGCCTCAGGGAGCAGGCTGTTGCTAACAGGAGTGATGATGTCAAAGGCGCACTCGAGGAGCTCCCTCGGGTGTGCGCGGTCCAGCTTCTTGGGCCGGAACACTCGTTCAATGCTGTACCTTAAGAGAGATGAAGAGAAACACGTCCAGCATGAAAACAGGCTTTTTCAACAGATACACAAAAACCTACTTGGTACACAGTTCAGGTGTTAACACGACCTGTGAGCACAGCCACAAGTTTCATTACTTTCAGCTATAAAGTGGAGAGGTTAAAGGTTTACCGAGGTAATGAAAAACAACATAACTCGACAAATGAAAAGGAACACTGTGCGTTCTTGTACCTGACTGTTTTCAGAGGAACATTTTGTTTAACCCTAAGATACAATTTCTTCCCATTTCTTTAGCTGAATCTATCAAAAATACTAAAGATAACAGTCTGAGGGCCATAAAACATTTTTTGCACCAATAATAGCTCTTTGGAAATCACCTGATACCAAAACTCGCCATGTGTCTGCATGATGTACAGTGTGTCCTTAAAACGATGAGGAACAAAAAGCCAAAAACAGACAAATCTACAGCAGATGAACAGTATCTTAGAGTCATGTCAAATAAAATATAATAAAGACTCGACACAGGACTTGGTAGAAATGCTCGTTCCTAAAGAAGGGAAACATGGAGAGATGTCTGAGGTTTACCAAATGACACAAGAACAGAACTGAAAATCTTTGGCAACAGGTTTTATAGAGTTATGGATTCAAAATGAGAAACTTTTAGTTCAAATCAAAGCCAATATGTACAGAGGAGGCTACGACAAATGTGAGTGTCTACGGCCATCTGTAAAACCAACAAGAAGAGGTTTGAATGTCCTTAGAAATGAATGGAGAACTATTCCTGACGACTATGTAAAGAAAGAATAAGAAAGCTTACCTACGAGAGTTCAGGCTGTGTTCAAAAAAAAAACTTTCTAGCTCATTGGAAGTGAACAAATTGAGTCTTTTCATAAACATGTTGCAATGTTTCAATAAACCGCTGCACCTATTTCTCATTTTCCAAGCAAAACATAAAGAGTAAGGGGTGGCTCGAGACTTTTGCACAGTCCGGTATGTTTAAAGAAGGGGGGGGGGGGGGGGGGGGACTTGATAAAGTATTGATTGCAGACACAAAAGCACATAATTTTCTTTAAACACATTAAAACACAAATTATGTTTGTTTTTGCTTTCAAATTTTCTATAAAATATTTTTTAAGAACATTTTAAATGAAAAGATTTACCTCATAAATGGGCATCATTATAATTACTTGTGTGCACACACACACAAATGGTCAAAATGACTTCTCAATATAAACTTTACCGTTTCAGATGTGTTACATTGTTGCGAGCGATGAATCTTGCAAACGCGATCTAAAGGGGAAGAAAACAAAAAAAACAAGAGTTGAGACATTGGGTGCACTTGTATAAAGACAGTGAAGTCTGTGCACACCAGGCTGTAATCAATCAATGTGTGGAAACAAGCATTTGGTCCTCAGGGGTTCCTGAGGCAGCGGGATCTTAAGGCGGCTGCTGATTGCAGCCTCACACTGTGTGTGTTTGCATGTTCCTATGTAAATAGCTTCATAATTGGCGCTCTGTGTGCATGTGTGGACACGTAAACCAGGTTCCGTGTGTGTGTTAAACTCACGCGAAGGTCATAGGGCAGCGTAACCAGCATTCCACTATGGTCCATGAAGCAGGCCAGCTCACTGCCATCGTACAACTTCCTGTTCCTGGGGAGGAACAGCGGGGTCTGGACACGCACGGCACCTGAAATCAAACACATTGCTGCTCCATCTTCATAAAACACAATGACCCTGAGATAACTGATGCATGTGAACAGACAAACTGCGCATAAACAAACAAGTACAGCTGGACATCATCAGCAACGTGCCCAAAAACAACACTCGCACATGCACAGAATCTGTGCTGCCCAACAGTACGCTTATTGTTTAGCTGCCTCTCACTGCTGCAGATGTTGGGGTCTTTAAAAAGGTCTTACAGCAGGTCAGGAGTCCATGTAGTGTCAACAAAGGTTGCGTTCACATGCACGCACTCGACAGACACGGTGCACTCACCGTGCTTCTTGAAGATCCTGGTGATGCTTTCGTACACATGCTGCTGCAATTTGGCATTGTTGAAGCTGAAGCTGCCCTGAAGGGAGAGCAAACAAACAGCCTCTGTCAGGGATCAGGAGACATCGACTAAGCACTAACAGGCCTTGTGCTCATCTGTGATAGACCAGATGAGAGAGCCAGCTTAGAAAGAAAGAGTGCAGCTATTCCTTTGCCTACAGTGCCATCTAGAGGTAGAGAAGGGAAGAAGTGGATTTTCTTCCATGTAACCCTCCTGTTATGTTGTGGGTCAGATTGACCCAGAGCAGAAGAGATGTCACATGTCATCTGCATCACTACAGAAAACGAAAAAAATCTAAATTATAAAAGAAAATTGTAAAATAATCAATGCCAGTGTTTCTGACACTTTTGGATGAGTAAATTTGCCCAGGGTCAAATTAACCCAGGAGCATAATTGGTGTTCCTGGAAACCAACATAACAAGAGGGTTAAGCATTCCTTACAACTTAAACATAACAGATAGTATGAATTGTGATCTGAAAAAGCAGAGGTTTGCAACTATGTTATTTAATAATCCATACTCTTGGACTTGTATGTATATATCTTATAAACACAAATCAAAAAATTAAAGGAACACTTTAAAAACACAACAAATCTCAATGGGAAAAACATGCTAGCTGTGTACACTGATACGGACCGGGTAAGAAATAAATATGATCAACTTGCAGTGGGCTGAATTCAATGACACGCCTAAAATCAAAGTGAAAAATGATGCAGCAGGCTAGCCCATTTTTGCTGAAATTTAATTGCAGCAATTCAAAATGGCACTCGGCATGCATGGACCATGTGTGCTTATGCCTGACAACACTGGGGCATGCTCCTAATGAGATGACATATGGGCATATCTGAGCTCTAGGCCTGAGGTCCAACTTGGTGGCGCTGGTTGGACTGAAACCAACGTCCCAGGGATGCGTTATTGCATTTAGATTATATGAACATGTTATCGATTCCTTTATCCTCTGGGAAATGCCTGCATCCTCTCGTCATATGATGCTGGGTATTGTTGTGTACTAGGAAGAACCCAGGAGCCACTGCACCAGCGCAGGATCTGACAATGGTCCATGGACTTCATCCAGATAACATTTTTATGGTGATGAGTTAAGGACCTTCTACAGGCCCTCTCCTGGAACCTCCTCCATGCTCTTGAGACTGTGCTGAGAGACACACCAAACCTGGCAACGCCACATATTGATGTGCCGTTCTGGACGAGTTGGAGCACCTGTACAACCTCTGTAGGGTCCAGACATCACCTCATGCTACTAGTAGTGACACTGATCCTACCCTAGGCATCGGCAACCTTCAACATGAAAAGAGTCACTTTAGCACCTCCTACCTTCTGGTGGACAGAAGGGCAGATGACTGGGAGAGGATAAGTTATTGCATACAGTATATGTAATAAAAGGCTAAGGGCTAACCATAAGTTTGCTGACCTTGCCCTAGCTAAATGCAAAACTAGTCAAAAAAAATGTCAGTGACCTCTGCCTGTAAAACCATTCCTGTTTTGGGGTTTGTCTCACTGTTGTCCCTGTAGTGCGCCTGTTATTAATAAACACTGAAGCAGCTGAAAGTGATTAACAACCCCTCTGCTAGTACTGCTTACTCTACTATCTAAAAAAAAAAAAGTTTACTTTACCTTCCCTTCCCACTCCCTTTAATCCATCTTTCTTCTGATTGGGCACTCTTTACCAATAGAGCACTTGAACAGCAGGTGAGTGCCCAATATCAACTTTCAACTCAGCTGGGCTTTGAATAGGAATGATCTGTTACACCATCTGAGCACATTATTTTGAAAATCTCACATGAATCACAGCTGTTAAAAACAGTATATTAAAAAAAATCTTCCAGCATAGTTTTAATCTGACATCCAGCAAAGATGAAGAACGGCACGGCTACAGTTAAATAAAATCCACTGGCAAACGCTTGGTCAGCTCAATCAGCTCCTCACCTTGTAGAGGTCTATATCATAAGCGTAATCCATGACTGGTGAGGTGTTCTGGGCGAACAGCTGGGCCACCATGGTGCGGTAGGATTTGCCGTTGATATTGGCCATGGTATGCTGCAGCACTTCGTGCAACTCCGACTCCTCCATCTGGGGAGGAGGCAGAAGTTCGCTCTTTAGCAGCTCCAGGGCAGTCGGCCGAAGAGCCGGGTCGTGCTTCAGCAGCCACTCGATCACCCTCTTCTGGTAGACATAAAGAAAAAGGCAGAGAGAGAAACAGACCACTGTTAGACTGAGATTTATACAAGGAGAAGAAAGTGTTGTGCAACAGTCATCCTCACCTGTGTTCCTTGCTCACGTGAAGTAAAGTCCTCTGGGAAGATGATGGGTTCCTGTAAATATGAAGGGAAAAAAGAAAATCATGTAAGTAAGGCACCAGGTGCAAACCCCCCCACCCAGCTTGTTCTCAGTCTCTGACACAAACACACCCCACGCAGCTGACTCAGGACAGCGATGCGCTCGGCCCCCGTGGTCATCGGCCGGTAGGACATCTCAAAGAGGATTATGCCCAAGCTAAACAGGTCAACCTTCTGCAGACAGGAACATGAATAAAAAGTTCTTTAAAACTCGAGACGTTCTCAAATAACAAGTTTTAGCAACTTTTAATTCTCATGCATCCAGACAAATAAGTGAATCTTTAAATTCCTACTTGGTTGTATGTGGCTTTTGTATTTCCCTGAACCTCCGGACTGACATACAGGGCAGTACCGACCATCCCTGTCATGTTACCTGGAGACAGTGATGCAAAATCAATATAGAGCGCCAGTTCAACAGGAATATTATTGCACGGCTATCAAAGGTATTATGAGAAACCGTGTTTTCAAACTCTCTTGCACCTGTTGGGTCCAGTTTGGCCATCAGTGCAGAGCCGCTCTCCTCCACCTCAAATTTCCCAGCAGCCTTTGAGAGATAAACAGTTGCTTTAACAAGTTATAAGAGCTTCACGAGGAGTTTTACACGTTAATCAAAACAATGAGACGAAATCAGTGCCGCCTGTCAGCAGAGCGAAACTGAAAGCTGCACACCACACTGTAATAATGCGTACCACGTTAGCGGGATGATCTGTAGCCAGGCCGAAGTCGCCAATTTTCACGTGGTCCTGTGAGTCGAGGAAGATGTTGACAGGCTTCAGGTCCCTGTGAATCATGCCCTAGAACAAAGGGGGAACATAAGATATTCAAATCTTGGCTTTAGTCACAGTTATACTCCGTCCAATCAGTACAGCCGCTCCATACCTGCTCGTGGATGTAAGCAAGGCCGTCCAGTATCTCCCTGAAAAGCCTCCATAACCGATTCTGATCCTGATGCAGGCCTTGATCTATTGTGTCTCGTAAAGTGCTCTTTTCACAGTATTCCATCTGTCAGGAACGGAAACCTCGGATTAGACGTAAAACAGATCTTTGTTGGTAAAAGTGAAGCACGTGGGGGAAGCTTACTTGTATGTACAGGTAATGTGCCGTAATGAGGTGTCGATCTGACTCTGTGCTCTCCGTTGTGTCGGACACTGGCCTTTTGCTTGGCTCTACCTGAGGGAGGAAACACCAGCTGGTTGGTGCACCACGCCAAACGCTAACAAACATAACAAAACTAATAAATGAAGTGAAAACATTGTAACCTTTGACATCTCGTCCATGCTTTCATCTCCATTATCAAAAATGATGTCACTCCTTGAGTCACTATTTGATGGCCTGAGTGGGAAAAAAAGAAAAATAATGTAATGCATGAGCAGTTGGAGCAGGAGTAAGTCGTCCTTTGGAGGAAAAATAAAAAAAACGTACAAAAAAGAGGCACCAAAGACATCTTCTTCATCATCGTCGTCGTCATCATCCTCATCATCACTGGACTGGCGTCCGCTGCACCTTGCGCTGGAGGACCTCTCAATGGAGGTGGACCACTCGACTGAGCTGGACAGGGCGGGAGGCGGAGCGATGTCCTCCACGTCGTCAGGCAGGCCGAGCTCGTTGAGGCGCTCCGGTGCATTTTTGCGCTGTGGCGCCTTGTCGGCTGAGCTCAGCAGCTCGGAGCTGTCGGTGTTGCTCAGCACGCCTGTGGTGGGCAATTCGTGCCTCTCGATCCACGCGTTGTAATAACGGACGATATTCTCGTGGTTCAGCCGCGACAGCAGCGTCACCTCGCCTTTGATCCGTCGGAACTGCTTACTGGCTGGGTTCACCTGGATGCGTTTCACCGCGTAGTAACAACCGTCTAGTTTGTTCTGAACCTGGATGCGGGCAAAACACAAAAGACAAAAACTTTACTGCCAGATAAAACGAGCGAGAAAGTTCACACAGGGTAAGTAAACTTTTTCAACCCACTTTAATTACAGCACCGAAAGCTCCTTTTCCCAGAAGCTGCAGCTCCTCAAACTCGGAGACAAACCGAGAAATCTGCCTGTGCTGCAAGACCGAACTGAAAGGAGCATTGAGGATGTGACTCCGGGGGATGACTGATGACGCAAAGTCCACAGCTAGATCTGAGAGGCAAACAAATCAACATCTTGAGCAATTTTAAGAAGAGAAATATAAAACTGGTAACGGCTCCTTAAATGCAAGCACTCCCTCAGTATAAAAAATAAATAAATAAATAAATAAATAAATAAAATAAAATAATAATAATAATAATAATAATAATAATAATAATAATAATAATAATAATCCAAAAAGGGGAAAAAGGAAAAAAAGAGAAAATTAAACGTTGTTAATTTTTGGACTAATTTACAGCTGCTCTGATGAAAAGACAGGGGTTTTTTATTATTATTCAAACATTTTCAACACCAACTTTTACACTGTAAACCAACAACAATTTCACTGCATTTTTTGTCATCTGTGTTTCCATTTGTGTCACTGTCACCTTCTGGGCTGTTGTCCTGGTACTGTGAAAGGTGCTTAGGTGAGGAAGGCTTGAGGAAAGAATGGTCCAAGAGCTGCTGAGCTGTCCAGCGCTCAGTATCATTCAGACATAAACACCTACAACGCAAAGACACATAAAACCCACTATTAAGCAATATCTGGCACATGCAAAAGAACAGGAACACGTTTGTTGCACAAATATACTGCACTGTGTAAACGTGGGCCACCCTTCATTTCTTCAGAATTTATTCCAAGGAGCCAGACTTTTTTTTTTTCTTTTTTCTTTTTTAAATGGTCTTGAGAAATAGTTCTAATGAATTTCTGATGATCTTTAAAAGTTTTAGAAGTCCAGTCCGTGTGCCTCACTATTTCTAAAGTTTTTTTTGTTAAGTTGCTCAACACTGACCTAAGAATCATTCAAGCATAAGGCATCTAACTCGAGGGACAGCCCAGTGTTAACACCATAAGAAAACTGTATCTTGAGCCACTTTGTTACTTCCAAATCTTCCCATTTCTCTGGCAAAAAAAAAAAAAAAAAAAAAAAGGAAACTTTTTCCAGGCATAAAATATAAAATAAATATAAAACTGTATTTTTGCATCAACAAGTTGATTCTCAAAGATCTATTAGTTAAAAAAAAAAACTTTGTATCTCAGCATCAGTCCTCAAAAACTAATGTTAGGAAACAAGTGGAGGGGAAAAGAAAAAGAATTGGCATGCCTAAAAACCCCAACATTATTGCAGCAGTGTGGGATCATGTTGACAGAGAATGGGGGGGAAAAGCAGTTAATATTCAAAGAAGAGCGCTGAACGTCCTTGAAGAAGCCTGGAGAACTATTCCTGAAGGCTAGAAACAACAAGAAAGCTGCCTAAGAGAGTTCAGACTGTGTTGAAGAATAAACGTGGTCACACCAAATATTGATTTTCAAGCTCATTAGAATTGGAAACTGCATTTCCATGTATGTTTCCTTGCAAAACATAAAGCAATGACAGGTGAGCTCAAGACTTTTGCACAGCAATGCATCTTACTCTACAGGTTGCAATGCAAGCAGACAGCAAAACACCAAGACCCAAAGGAACAAATCAGGGTCTCTGCATGTTTGAGCCCATTTACAACAAATCACATCTGTTTATCGTTACTGAAAATCAGACCACAGCAAACCGCGTGGAATAGCCTGTCCTCCTCCTCTCCTTGCAGGCAGTCGCTGTTTTTTATTCATTTTGTTTTTTAGCAACACAAAATTTGAGCTCCCATGATTTAAACAGTTGATTGATTAGTCAGTCAAAGCATCTGGTAACCATTTTTGTGATCAAAAAATTTAATTAAGCAATCTTTTGTGCCAAACATCTGATTGCCCCGAGATATTAAATCCAAGAACTGTTCAACTTTTCTACTCGTTTTATATTCTAACAAATTGGAGGCTTGTCGCAGCAAAACAAGACATTTTAGTGTAGTCACATTTTATTCTGGGATATTATAAGAGACCGATTTATACGCTTTTATTAAGTTAATACTTTCAAATCAACACACACTCACCGATTACCTTTCAGGTATACCGATTCAACTGCATGTTAGCTCAAATATATAATTAGCCAATCCAATCCTATGACAGCAACATAATGCATTTCAGCATGCAGATGTGGTCAAAATAACACGCTTAAGTTTAAACTGAACAGCAGATTTGTGATTTAAGTGACTCTGAATTGGCTTCTTGTGCCAGAAGTGCTGATTATTCTGAGTATTTCAGAATCTGCTGTTCTACTGGGAACTCTAGGTTTTACAGAAAATGGTTCAAAAGGCAGAAAATTTCCAAAGAGCAGCTGTTCTCTGTGTGAAAATGCCTCGATGACGTCAGTGCAGAATGATCAGACTGTTTCGAGCTGACAGGAAGGCAAAAGTGATTCAAATAACCACAGATTACAACCAACTTATGCAGAAGAGCATCTCTGAAAGGGGTTACAGCAGCAGAAGACCACACTGGGTGTCACACCTGTCAGCTAAGACAGGTTGTTCATTTGCATTATAAGTTGGTGACAACAATATAAATAGAAATTGTTTGTTATGTAGTGAGACTAACAGTAAAACTGCAAAAATATACAACATTATAAGAAATTATTCATCAATACATACTTCTGAAGGAAATCCTGAAAATCAGCAGGCAGGCTACTCGGCACTGTCACCGGATACTCCTTCACTTCCTTGCCTTGACTCAGAGCCAGCAGCATCAGTCCCAGGTTCCACACGTCGCCTTTCTTGCCCGTTTTCGTTGGCATCACCGTTTCCTCGGAGAAACGCACGCGAGCTTGTTCGAAAATGTCTTCTTTGCAGATGTCAGCAAACCTCTTTGATAAACTGTAATCGGTCACTCGAATGTTCCCCTCGGAGTCCACCAGCACGCTGGAAGGCCCCAGCTGTTTGTGGACCACGGAGTTGGAGTGCAGATAGTCGAGAGCGGCCAGCAGCTGGGCCGTGTAGTGGCAGAGCTTATCCAGAGAGACCGGGCCGTGGGCGGTCAGGCTTTGGTTCAAGCTGTTCCCGGCCACGTGCTCCACCAGCATGTAAACCACGATGCATTCCTCCTTCTCGACCACGCTCAGCCCCAAGTATTGCACCAGGTTTGGGTGCTCCAGCCGCAGCAGGGAGTTAAACTCATTTTCTGCTGCATGGATCTGCACAACGCAAGTTGAAATGTGCCAAGCTTTAAGCATGCATGTTCGTAAAGGCTTTATAAGTTAAAATGCAAGATTTAATCAGCAATTTCTTAATAAAAAGCCCCCCCCTCTCTACTTGCCTGTTTTTTACAGTTTTCAATCCTTCCTCTCTCCTGGGTGGTGAAGAACTTGCTCATCTTTTTGTTCCACTGCAACGACCACTCATAGATCACAGCAAAATCGCCAGAGTTCACCTCAAACCCGTAATAAATGTTACGAGCGAACCGTTCACTTACACCTGTCGGAAACGCACCAAAAAAGAAATTAATTTAAAGAGACATATTACGTTTTTCGCCACGTGGCTGGCAGCGCCAGTCTGATGGCCCTCACCTAAGCTTTTCCCTTGGTGCACAGCAAGCTCTCCAAAAACGTTGCTGCTGAAGTGAAGAAGCTCCTGCGGGCGACTGTTGTCCTCATTAACCGTGTCCCGTCTGGTGAAGGAGACATATCTAAGCATTATTACTGCACTTTGTTAAACATGAGAAGCTTTTCTGTATGTAGGACGTGTACCTGTGGCGGGAGTTTGAGGTAGTCCGACGGCGATTGCCAGCTGCTTTCTTGGCTTCAAACAGTTCGGGAGCTGTGCCTCCTGGGCTGGGTGGACTCTTCCCCATCACAGACATCGAATGCTCCATGCTCCCGAGTCGCTCCTGCAAATAGAAAGCCATTCAAAGAGTCACTTACAATACCGATGGCTTAGTTATACGGGTTGCTCTGACTGCGATCTATAAAATCCGTGTGGTTTTACTGATGATTAACGAAATCAAGTGAATCAAATCAAATAGAAATCAAACAGCGAGAACACCTGTTTAGCCATTTCCTTTCTTCTCTTTTCCTCTCGCTTTTCCTCTTCTCTCCTTTGGATTTCAGCCATGATTTCTTTTTCCTAAAGGAATAAGAAAATTCCATCACAATACACCTTTTGCAGCTTACTTAAACTGTCAGTGTTAATGATTTTGCTCCAATTAAGAATTTAATTTAAGATACTTTGCCTTTTTTGTGGTAAAACTCCCATGAAAAGAACTTAAAAATGATGTTTTCCACGTCAACTGATAAATGCTATATTCCTATTATAGTCCTAAAGTCATAATAGCTGATATCTGGCCTAAAAAAACTGAAGGACACAGCATGAATAGTACCCCTATCATCATCATCATCATCACAAAAATATTTATTCATAACCAACTAACAACAGTAGAAAGCTGGAATTTGCCAGTTTTCCTAGTAAAAGAGTGAATCATCAGCCTGAACTGTTTCTAGAAATCACAGACGGTCAGGCTGTGAATGAATAACATGAAACGATCCGTAGCCTTTGTGACCGGACCACACAAATCACTTGGGCATTACACTGCAACCTAATCAGCGTTTCTTCCTCCTGTCCTAACCATCTCCTCCTCCTGCTTGCGTCGTTGGTCCATTCTCTGCTGCTCCTCCAGCGCTAGTTTCTCCTGCTGCCTCCGCTGGTTCTTCAGCATCTCCTCGTGGAAGGAGCGCGACGGAGGCTTGTTGTGTTCGCTCAGGAAACCCTGAATGTGATCCGCTAGCTGGTAAATCATCACCTAAGTTCACAGATAAATAACTTAATGAAAATCTCAACACACATGGGACTGCACGTGCGTCTGCGAGTGTATGCTCACCTCTCCGCATTGTTCCGCCGCCAGCTTGTTGAGTTCAGCTTGGAGATTTTTGAGGTTGTCGTTTGAAAGGCCTTTGGCATTCTTCAGCTCCAGTTCTGGAGGCCTGTTAGTGCCCAATAATGTCAAGTTAGTCAGACATAATAATTAAAAATACATCCTTTTTTTTTTTTTGCACTTTCATGCATATGGCATCCCTGCTTGCCTGTGGTAGTCATGGCATTAAGGTGACCTACTCATGAGATGAACTACTGTTATGTTTTTCAGAACTCTCAGCTGTTCTGCTATATTTATATGCATGTATGATTTTTCTTAAACAGATACTTGTGCTTTTTAATGCCTCTTAATGCATTTTAAATGTAACCTGACCCATAAGGCTCTTCCAGGATAATGCGCAACAATGTTAAAAAGTACTGCACGTGTTTTATTTAGCATTATTTGGACTTTCAAAGATTGTCACTAGTCTTTTGCAATGTGATAATTATTTTTATTAGTGTGAGCTAAAATATGTGACTTTACAGGACTGCTTGCATGGTATTTAATTTAGATATTTTATCTATTTAGTCACTATTCTAGCCATTTTTGATCCATACGTCCCTTTTATGGAAAGAAAGGCTTTTATCTTTCATAGTTTTGGGGATATTCATGTTCAAGTATTGTCTGAGATTTTAAATTGTGAAAAGAAAATACTGGAAGTGGGAAAATGTACAATAGATAATCCAATAAAGAAGGCAAGTGTAATATAAATAAAGGTGAGCATGGTGGAAACAATAGCGTTGCCTTGTAAACACGTGTTACTCAGTGGGAGTTGCACAGAGACCGATAAAATAAAAGCGAGCTGTCTTCAAAGCTTTGCCAGCTTCATTCTTTCTTCTGCAAGCTGCAAACTTTATCAAATAAAATTCCAAAATATGTGCATTCCTTCACATTTTCCAAAGCTTTTCAGTGGGCCAGACTGGAGTCTTTGCTATGCCCAACTCTGGCCCGTGCGCCTTATGTTTGACCTGCCCTGTAGTAGATGGTCAGTATGTGAATGGACACCTTGCAGTGCAGCGACAATGATGGAGAATTGGCAAAGAAAGGGAGCCAGTACTCACAGGTCCGGATACGTGGGAGGACATTTGACATGCAGGTCCACTGTCACGTAACACTCCTGTCCGTTGTTTAGCCCATTGGGCCGCAGACAGAGGTACACCTCTGGTGGCCTTTTAACCTGAAAACCAAATCAAAAGGAGCCTCGTTGATTTGCACTGCAGTTTACTCCAGTTAACACTCGTATATGTAAACACTTGGCAGTCCTCTGCATTCCGCTAACATGAAGTGGAGGATTGCACACAGATAGAAGGTGGATCTACCTTCCAGGGGTCGTTGCTCCGCAGATCCTTGAAATCATCTTCAAAAATAGACGCGAGGGCTTCTAGTTCATTTTCCTGCTGAACCGCGTAGTCGTCTGTCCCATCGGCTGAAGTGCGCTGACTGCTCATTCTTCTGCCTCAGCTACATGGCAGTCTCCCCGTCCGCACGCTCACAGCCGTCAAACAGAAGGAGGAAGCGGATCCGCTCAGCGCGCAGCTCCAGCCCCGCACTCACCGCACTCAGCTCCCCCGACTCTGTAAGCTCGAACCTCCGCAGATACTCAGCTTGGCTGACATGAAGTACCGTCACATAGTGAACGCCAACTTACCACGCAGTCGACGGACGACCACAACAACGTTGTATCTGGCGCATGCCTGTTGTAGGTTGCGCGTCGCATGTGAAACGTCATCACGTAGCCGTGTCGAGGAAGGCCTCCGGAGGGCAGTAATCATCACGGACTCGGTGTGAAGCCTGTTGAGAGTGCAATTTCCCCTTGTGGGACAATAAAGAATTTGAATTGAATTGGTGGAAAATGTTGGTTAGTTTTAATAAACATTTTTTAAATATGTAGTTCAATATGTGATTTATCTTTTTAAGTTACATTCTTTAAAAAAAGAAGTACACCATCTTTCAATGCTAAGGTTTAATGAGGACGTATTAAAAGTCATCAGTAGGTCTTAAAATGAGGGGAATGCAGTGAAATGAACGGTTCATGCCGAAATGCATAAGAACTGTGGAAAACTGAGTACTAACACTCAGTTGTTAGTTGTTTTTTTTTTATTTTACACAGCGCTCCACGTTTTCTGAAAAGGGATTTGTAGTTTTTTGCTCAGCGGGGAACCTTGGCTTCTTCCCAAAGCACAGACACATGTACATTAGTTGTGTGGATGCTTTAAGCAATAGTGTGGATGCTTTAAGCATCCACACTATTGAGTTCCTGTTTCTCTTTATTGTGTGGATGCTTTAAGGCATCCACACTATTGAGTTCCTGTTTCTCTTTATTCTTTATACTTTATACTTTATGCTTTATACTTTATACTTTATACTTTATTGTGTGGATGCTTTAAGCATCCACACTATTGAGTTCCTCTTGGGACTTCCGTACACTTTTTGGCACTTAACTACTTCCACAATTTTCAGCCGATTTTCACCGTTCAAATTTTAAACTATTCTGCTATTTCTGCTAATGTGTGCTATGACTTTTGGTATTTTTCACTATCATACTTTTTAAAATATTAAGTTTAATTTGTCCCATTGAAATGAATGGGAAACTTCTGCAATTCTGCTAAAATTTGCTTGTTTTTGAAACTTAACTACTTCCTCATATTTTCACGTAGAACAACCATTCAAACTTTAAAATGTTCTCAAATTATTGGGCTATTCAGGTATAAATCAGCTTTTTCAAATCTTTTACCGTTTTACTTTTATGCCTCTTAAAGTTTTCAGTTGCAAAATTGTGATTTTTCACAAAATACATGCGTTGTTATGGTTGCTATGCACTTGGCTTCCAGTGTGCCACTGAAGGTTTTGCAGTCTTCTCTTCATGTCCGAACAACTTCTTGCTACTTGTTCAATTTTCACTCAACTTCCACAAATTATACATCAAAACGTAGGTATTTTTGCTGGCTTTCCGAAAATGTCACTATCATTGTTGTGGGATTTATAGAATTTTGGCAAATCTCCTCAGACCAACACAAAGTCGCAAAACTCTCCATAGAAAGTCAATGGAGAGCTTGTTCAAAATCACCACTTGATTTCTGTAATGAGAGGCATATTCGAATCGTCATATCTCCTTAACGAAGTGAAGTTAAGACATAAGGCTTGTCCCAGTATATCTTCAGACACTCCTGACGCTCACAATTCAAGAATTATTTTCTCACCTATTACCGTTCTGAAATGAGTTAGACTTGTTTGAGGGTAGGAAATTCGTCCTTCGCTCAGATTTCTTCAGATTTCTTCAGATTTCAAACTCTGGAAATGAACCACTTTTTTCTCTCGTCATATCTTTTTGATGGATTTCCACAGAGACCTGAAAATTTCCATGACTGTTCACCAAAGCCTGCTGTCTCTTACGGTGAAAGAATGATATCGATACTCCAAATAGGTTTAGAGTTACAAAGCGTTGTTTGAGGGCAGGTCAAGGCAGTTTTTGCTTCGCCTCTACTCAGTTATGGTGCATTAGAAGTCGAATATCTTTAATAATTCATATTTTAATGATAAATTGTCAACACTGGAAGATTCCCCCATCTCTTCTGAACAAAACGGTGTAAGAATGACCGTTCTAGCCCCTACGGTTAGGAAATTATGGTCATTTGTTTGAGGGGAGTCGTCATTATGAGAAATAAACTGCAAAAATCCTGTGTCTCTCTGTGCTGCGTGCACCTGTTTTGGCGGGAAAAAGTACACAGCCTCTCTGATTGGTGGATTCAAACTCAGCAGCTCCCAGGCTTTGACCTAGAAACTTACTTCTCTCACCCTGTGTGTGTGTGACAGAGAGAGAGAGAGAAAGCCTTTTTATGGGATGATCTCATTGTAAGATTCAAATTCAATATATTTAGACTGGTTGACTGAATTGGATCTTGTGTGTGTCTCTCTCTGTGCATGTGTGTTTCCTTATGTGTACATATTTGTGATTGTGTGGCTGTTATATATTTTTTTGATTTAACAAGTATATTTGAGGGACCCTCAGCATGTTCAGCATTTTTTCAGCTGTCCATTTTGCTTTTCCAATTTTTCTGTTTGTTATTACTATTGTGCTAAATCATACTATTTCTGCTATTTTATAAGATTTGTGCCAAATATAGTATTTCTGATTAATTATAGTTTTTCTACCAAATCATAGTACAGTATTTTTGCTTTTTATAGGATTTTTATAGGATATTTATATTGCTTAATATAGTATTTCTGCTTTTTATAGTATTTGTGCTTAATATAGTGTTTCTGCTAAATTATAGTATTTCTTCTTTTTATAGTATTTGTGCTAAAACATAGTATTTCTACTAAATGTAGTATTTATGCTTAATCATACTATTTCTATATATTTCTGCCAGGTCCCCAGGCAGCCAATCCTCTGTGAGGACTGAGACATTCAAATTTTCAAATCAGGGCCTGCACGGCTTCCCAGCCAGCCAATCATATATGTGGGCTGAGGCATTCAAATTTGCATATTGGGGAATTCGTGGCTTCTAAGTCAACAAGTCATCCATGTCATATATCTCTAAAAATTCATATTTTAATGATAAATTGTCAACACTGGAAGATTCCCCCATCTCTTCTGAACAAAACGGTGTAAGAATGACCGTTCTAGCCCCTACGGTTAGGAAATTATGGTCATTTGTTTGAGGGGAGTCGTCACTATGAGAAATAGACTGCAAAAATCCTGTGTCTCTCTGTGCTGCGTGCACCTGTTTTGGTGGGAAAAAGTGCACAGGCTCTCTGATTGGTGGATTCAAATTCAGCAGCTCCCAAGCTGCTTGACTGAGCTAGAAACTTACTTCTCTCACCCTGTGTGTGTGTGTGTGTGTGTAACAGAGAGAGAGAGAGAGAGAGAGAGAGAGACCCACTTTAGGGCAGCATCTCATTGTTGGAAAAACATATAATATATTCAGACTGGTTGACTGGCATAGACCCTCTGTGTGTCTCTCTCTCTGTGCATTTGTGTATACATATTTGATTTTATGTGTATCTGTTGGCTGTTCCTTCTTGTTTTTTAATTTATTTTTATTTCTTTATTTTTTTTTTCACAGGTGAACAACAATTAGTTTTGAGGGAACTTAACCATGTTGTTTTTTTTTTTCATCTTGCCATTTTACTTTTCCAATATTTCTACTTCAGTTATTACTATTCTGCTCAATCATAGTATTTGTTCTAAATCATTGTTATTATGCTATATTGTAGTATCTAAGCTAAATCAAAGTATTTCTACTATATTATATTTTTCTTTCTAAATATAGCATTTCTGCTATATAATTGTATTTCTGCTATGTTATACTATTTGTGCTAAACCAGAGTATTTGTGCTAAAACATAGTATTAATTTAAAATTACAATATTCATAGTTCATCACAGTGTCTCTGGTAAATCAAAGTATTTCTGCTATGTTGTACTATTTTTCTAAATCATAGTGTTTCTGTAATGTTTAAGTATTTTTGGCTAAATATATTCTTTCTGTTATCTTATACTATTTATCCTAAATTCTTGTATTTTTGAGAAGTTATCATGTTTCTGGTAAGTTACAATATTTCTGCTAAGTTCTGCTATGCTATTGCATTTCTGCCAAGTATTATGTTTCCTCTAAGATATTGCAGGTCTGCTGAGTTATTCCATTTTAGCAAAGTTCCTTTGCTTCTGCAAAGTTTTTACAATTTCTGCAACTTTTCAGCCTTTTCAGCTAGTTTTTGCTGACAGCTTCAGCTTTAAAGCATCCACACTGCATTTTCGCAGGAAATGCAAATTTTTCTAGTTGTGTGGATGCTTTAAGGCATCCACACTATTGAGTTCCTGTTTCTCTTTATTGTGTGGATGCTTTAAGGCATCCACACTATTGAGTTCCTGTTTCTCTTTATTCTTTATACTTTATACTTTATACTTTATACTTTATTATTATTCTTCTAGTTGCTCCGTATTTCGCCGATTAACTACTTCCACAATTTTTGTCCGATTTTCACCATTCAAATTTTAAACTATTCTGCTATTTCTGCTAATGACTGCTATGACTTTTGGTATTTTCTGCTATTATACTTTTTAAAATATTAAGCTTTTTTCCTTTAATTTGTCCCATTGAAATGAATGGGAAACTTCTGCAATTCTGCTAAAACTTGCTCGTTTTTGAAACTTAACTACTTCCTCATACTTTCGCCTAGAACAACCATTCAAATTTTAAAATGTTCACAAATTATTGGGCTATTCATGTATGATTCAGCTTTTTCATATCTGTTACCGTTTTCATCTTATCCCTCTTCAAGTTTTGAGTTTCATCTTTTTGATTTTTCACAAAATACATGCGTTGTTATGGTTGCTATGCTCTTGGCTTCCAGTGTGCCACTGAGGGTTTCGCAGTCTTCTCTTCATGTCCGAACAACTTCTTGCTACTTGCTCAATTTTCACTCAACTTCCACAAATTATACATCAAAACGTAGGTATTTTTGCTGGCTTTCAGAAAATGTCACTATCATTGTTGTGGGATTTATAAAATTTTGGCAAATCTCCTCAGACCAACACAAGGTCTCAAAACTCTCCATAGAAAGTCAATGGAGAGTTTGTTCAAAATCACCGCTTGATTTCTGTAATGAGAGGCATATTCGAATCGTCATATCTCCTTAACGAATCGAAGTTCAAACATGAGGCTTGTCCCCGTATATCTTCAGACACTCCTGACGCTCACAATTCAAGAATTATTTTCTCACCTATTACCGTTCTGAGATGAGTTGGACTTGTTTGAGGGTAGGAAATTCGTCCTTCGCTCAGATTTCTTCAGATTTCAAACTCTGGAAATGAACCACTTTTTTCTCTCGTCATATCTTTTTTTTGGATTTCCACAGAGACCTGAAAATTTCCATGACTGTTCACCAAAGCCTGCTGTCTCTTACGGTGAAAGAATGATATCGATACTCCAAATAGATTTCGAGTTACAAAGCGTTGTTTGAGGGCAGGTCAAGGCAGTTTTTGCTTCGGCTCTACTCAGTTATGGTGCATTACAAGTCAAATATCTTTAATAATTCATATTTTAATGATAAATTGTCAACACTTGAAGATTGCCCCATCTCTTCTGAACAAAACGGTGTAAGAATGACCGTTCTAGCCCCTACGGTTAGGAAATTATGGTCATTTGTTTGAGGGGAGTCGTCATTATGAGAAATAGACTGCAAAAATCCTGTCTCTCTGTGCTGCGTGCACCTGTTTTGGCGGGAAAAAGTGCACAGCCTCTCTGATTGGTGGATTCAAATTCAGCAGCTCCCAGGCTGCTTGACTGAAAACTTGCTTCTCTCTCCATGTGTGTGTGTGTGTGTGAGTGTGTGTGTGTGTGTGTGTGTGTGTGAGTGTGTGTGTGTGTGTGTGTGTGTGTGTGTGCTACAGAGAGAGAGAGAGAGAGAGAGAGAGAGAGAGCCTTTTTATGGGATGATCTCATTGTAAGATTCAAATTCAATATATTTAGACTGGTTGACTGAATTGGATCTTGTGTGTGTGTCTCTCTGTGCATGTGTGTTTCCTTATGTGACAATTTTTTGTGATTGTGTGGCTGTTATATATTTTTTTGCTGATGTTTTTCATTTAGCAAGTATATTTGAGGGACCCTCAGCATGTTCAGCATTTTTTCAGCTGTCCATTTTGCTTTTCCAATTTTTCTGTTTAAGTTATTACTATTGTGCTAAATCATACTATTTCTGCTATTTTATAAGATTTGTGCCAAATATAGTATTTCTGATTAATTATAATTTTTCTACCAAATCATAGTACAGTATTTTTGCTTTTTATAGGATTTTTATAGGATATTTATATTGCTTAATATAGTATTTCTGCTTTTTATAGGATTTGTGCTTAATATAGTATTTCTGCTAAATTATAGTATTTCTTCTTTTTATAGTATTTGTGCTAAAACATAGTATTTCTACTAAATGTAGTATTTATGCTTAATCATACTATTTCTATATATTTCTGCCAGGTCCCCAGGCAGCCAATCCTCTGTGAGGACTGAGACATTCAAATTTTCAAATCAGGCTTTCCAGCCAATCATATATGTGGGCTGAGGCATTCAAATTTGCATATTGGGGCCTTCATGGCTTCTAAGCCAGCTAATCATATCTGAGGGCTGAGGAATTCAAATCCACAAATCAGGGCCTGCACGGCTTCCCAGCCAGCCAATCATATATGTGGGCTGAGGCATTCAAATTTGCATATTGGGGAATTTGTGGCTTCTAAGTCAAGAAGTCAACCATGTCATATATCTCTAAAAATTCATATTTTAATGATAAATTGTCAACACTGGAAGATTCCCCAATCTCTTCTGAACAAAACGGTGTAAGAATGACCGTTCTAGCCCCTACGGTTAGGAAATTATGGTCATTTGTTTGAGGGGAGTCTTCACTATGAGAAATAGACTGCAAAAATCCTGTGTGTCTCTCTGTGCTGCGTGCACCTGTTTTGGCGGGAAAAAGTGCACAGCCTCTCTGATTGGTGGATTCAAATTTAGCAGCTCCTAGGCTGCCTGACTGAGTTAGAAACTTGCTTCTCTCTCCCTCTGTGTGTGTGTGAGTGAGTGAGTGAGTGTGTGTGTGTGTGTGTGTGTGTGTGTGTGTGTGTGTGTGTGTGTGTGTGTGACAGAGAGAGAGAGAGAGAGAAAGCCTTTTTATGGGATGATCTCATTGTAAGATTCAAATTCAATATATTTAGACTGGTTGACTGAATTGGATCTTGTGTGTGTGTGTGTGTGTGTGTGTGTGTGTGTGTGTGTGTGTGTGTGACAGAGAGAGAGAGAGAGAGAGAGAGAGAGAGAGAGAGAGAGAAAGCCTTTTTATTGGATGATCTCATTGTAAGATTCAAATTCAATATATTTAGACTGGTTGACTGAATTGGATCTTGTGTGTGTGTGTGTGTGTGTGTGTGTGTGTGTGTGTGTGTGTGTGTGTGTGTGTGTGTGTGTGACAGAGAGAGAGAGAGAGAGAGAGAGAGAGAGAGAGAAAGCCTTTTTATTGGATGATCTCATTGTAAGATTCAAATTCAATATATTTAGACTGGTTGACTGAATTGGATCTTGTGTGTGTGTCTCTCTGTGCATGTGTGTTTCCTTATGTGACAATTTTTTGTGATTGTGTGGCTGTTATATATTTTTTTGCTGATTTTTTTCATTTAGCAAGTATATTTGAGGGACCCTCAGCATGTTCAGCATTTTTTCAGCTGTCCATTTTGCTTTTCCAATTTTTCTGTTTAAGTTATTACTATTGTGCTAAATCATACTATTTCTGCTATTTTATAAGATTTGTGCCAAATATAGTATTTCTGATTAATTATAATTTTTCTACCAAATCATAGTACAGTATTTTTGCTTTTTATAGGATTTTTATAAGATATTTATATTGCTTAATATAGTATTTCTGCTTTTTATAGGATTTGTGCTTAATATAGTATTTCTGCTAAATTATAGTATTTCTTCTTTTTATAGTATTTGTGCTAAAACATAGTATTTCTACTAAATGTAGTATTTATGCTTAATCATACTATTTCTATATATTTCTGCCAGGTCCCCAGGCAGCCAATCCTCTGTGAGGACTGAGACATTCAAATTTTCAAATCAGGCTTCCCAGCCAATCATATATGTGGGCTGAGGCATTCAAATTTGCATATTGGGGCCTCCATGGCTTCCCAGCCAGCCAATCATATATGTGGGCTGAGGCATTCAAATTTGCATATTGGGGCCTTCATGGCTTCTAAGCCAGCCAATCATATCTGAGGGCTGAGGAATTCAAATCCACAAATCAGGGCCTGCACGGCTTCCCAGCCAGCCAATCATATATGTGGGCTGAGGCATTCAAATTTGCATATTGGGGAATTCGTGGCTTCTAAGTCAACAAGTCATCCATGTCATATATCTCTAAAGATTCATATTTTAATGATAAATTGTCAACACTTGAAGATTCCCCAATCTCTTCTGAACAAAACGGTGTAAGAATGACCGTTCTAGCCCCTACGGTTAGGAAATTATGGTCATTTGTTTGAGGGGAGTCCTCACTATGAGAAATAGACTGCAAAAATCCTGCACTGCTTCCCAGCCAGCCAATCATATCTGAGGTCTGCCGTTTTTTTCTCTCGTCATATCTCAGCGACAGATGTACAGAGAGCAATGAAAAAATTGCGGTCAAAGTACACCAAAGTCCGCTGATTCAGCCAGTACAAGAATTATGCTTCTAGTCCACCTAGTTTTTGAGTTACACAACGTTTTGTAACTCCAAAAAACGGCGCTTTTTGCCTCTCACCGCGATCTAATTCTGACTGCTCATCACCCTGTTTTTCAAGGCGCCCGCTCTCTTTCCCAGTGGCGCAGTTGGTAATGACACGGGTCTGCGACCCAAACGTCGTGGGTTCGATTCCACCTTAGGCAACAGGTTTTTTTTCCCTACAAATTAATACACTATCACAGACCAGTAATTCATATTCATCATTTATTACAATTCTGCAAACTTTTAGCATTTTACCAGCTTTTCTAATATGGACCTCACATTCTTGTTAACACTCCATGGCACAAATACTCTTCCCTTTAGGCTCTGTGTATGTGTGTGTGTGTATCAATATTTCTCCCATTTTAAAGTATTACTCCTCCATAATTGTATTTCTGTTAAATCAAAGTACTTTTACTACATCTTAGTACTTCTGCTCAATCATAGTATTTCTGCTAAATCATAGTATTTCTGCTACTTTTTGGTACTTGTGCTAAATACAGTATTTCTGCTAAATCATACTATTTCTGCTATTTTATAGGATTTGAGGTAAATATAGTATTTCTGCCAAAACATAGTATTTCTACCAAATATAGTATTTCTAATAATTATAGTTTTTCTCCCAAATCATAGTACAGTATTTCTGCTTTTTATAGTATTTGTGGTTAATATAGTATTTCTGCTTTTTATAGGATTTGTGCTTAATATAGTATTTCTGCTAAATGTAGTATTTCTGCTTATTCATACTATTTCTATATATTTCTGCCAGGCAGCCAATCCTCTGTGAGGACTCAGACATTCAAATGCACATATCAGGTCCTGCACGGCTTCTCAGCCAGCCAATCATATCTGAGGTCTGCCGTTTCTTCTCTCGTCATATCTCAGCGACGGATGTACAGAGAGCAATGAAAATCGCGGTCAAAGTACACCAAAGTCCGCTGATTCAGCCAGTACAAGAATCATGCTTCTAGTCCACCTAGTTTTTGAGTTACACAACGTTTTGTAACTCCAAAAAACGGCGCTTTTCGCCTCTCACCGCGATCTAATTCTGACTGCTCATCACCCTGTTTTTCAAAGCGCCCGCTCTCTTTCCCAGTGGCGCAGTTGGTAATGACACGGGTCTGCGACCCAAACGTCGTGGGTTCGATTCCACCTTAGGCAACAGGTTTTTTTTCCCTACAAATTAATACACTATCACAGACCAGTAATTCATATTCATCATTTATTACAATTCTGCAAACTTTTAGCATTTTACCAGCTTTTCTAATATGGACCTCACATTCTTGTTAACACTCCATGGCACAAATACTCTTCCCTTTAGGCTCTGTGTATGTGTGTGTGTGTATCAATATTTCTCCCATTTTAAAGTATTACTCCTCCATAATTGTATTTCTGTTAAATCAAAGTACTTTTACTACATCTTAGTACTTCTGCTCAATCATAGTATTTCTGCTAAATCATAGTATTTCTGCTACTTTTTGGTACTTGTGCTAAATACAGTATTTCTGCTAAATCATACTATTTCTGCTATTTTATAGGATTTGAGGTAAATATAGTATTTCTGCCAAAACATAGTATTTCTACCAAATATAGTATTTCTAATAATTATAGTTTTTCTCCCAAATCATAGTACAGTATTTCTGCTTTTTATAGTATTTGTGCTTAATATAGTATTTCTGCTTTTTATAGGATTTGTGCTTAATATAGTATTTCTGCTTTTTATAGGATTTGTGCTTAATATAGTATTTCTGCTAAATTTAGTATTTCTGCTTATTCATACTATTTCTATATATTTCTGCCAGGCAGCCAATCCTCTGTGAGGACTCAGACATTCAAATGCACATATCAGGTCCTGCACGGCTTCTCAGCCAGCCAATCATATCTGAGGTCTGCCGTTTCTTCTCTCGTCATATCTCAGCGACGGATGTACAGAGAGCAATGAAAATCGCGGTCAAAGTACACCAAAGTCCGCTGATTCAGCCAGTACAAGAATCATGCTTCTAGTCCACCTAGTTTTTGAGTTACACAACGTTTTGTAACTCCAAAAAACGGCGCTTTTCGCCTCTCACCGCGATCTAATTCTGACTGCTCATCACCCTGTTTTTCAAGGCGCCCGCTCTCTTTCCCAGTGGCGCAGTTGGTAATGACACGGGTCTGCAACCCAGACGTCGTGGGTTAGATTCCACCTTAGTCAACAGGTTTTTTTCCATACAAATTAATACACTATCACAGACCAGTAATTCATATTCATCATTTATTACAATTCTGCAAACCTTTAGCATTTTACCAGCTTTTCTAATATGGACCTCACATTCTTGTTAACACTCCATGGCACAAATACTCTTCCCTTTAGGCTCTGTATGTGTGTGTCTGTGTATCAATATTTCTCCCATTTTAAAGTATTACTCCTCCATAATTGTATTTCTGTTAAATCAAAGTACTTTTACTACATCTTAGTACTTCTGCTCAATCATAGTATTTCTGCTAAATCATAGTATTTTTGCCAAATCATGGTTTTTGTGCCAAATCATAACATTTGTGTTATGTTATAGTATTACTACTAAGTGGAGGAATTTCTGTCATGTTACAGTATATGTGCTGATTACAGTATTTCTGCTAAATCATAGTATTTCTACTATATTATATTTTTCTTTCTAAATAAAGCATTTCTGCTATATAATTGTATTTCTGCTATGTTATAATATTTGTGCTAAAACAGAGTATTTGTGCTGAAACATAGTATTTCTGCCAAATGATAGTATTTCTGTCAAATTATAGTATTTGTGCTAAAACATAGTCTTAATTTAAAATGACAATATTCATAGTTCATCACAGTGTCTCTGGTAAAACACAGTATATCTGCTATGTTGTACTATTTTTCTAAATCATAGTGTTTCCGTAATGTTTAAGTATTTTTGGCTAAATATATTCTTTCTGTTATCTTATACTATTTCTCCTAAATTCTTGTATTTTTGAGAAGTTATCATGTTTCTGGTAAGTTACAATATTTCTGCAAAGTTCTGCTATGCTATTGTATTTCTGCCAAGTATTATATTTCCTCAAAGATATTGCAGTTCTGCTAAGTTATTCCATTTTAGCAAAGTTCCTTTGCTTCTGCAAAGTTTTTACAATTTCTGCAACTTTTCAGCTTTTTCAGCTAGTTTTTGCAGACAGCTTAAGCTTTAAAGCATCCACACTGCATTTTCGCAGGAAATGCAAATTTTTCTAGTTCTTTATACTTTATTATTCTTCTAGTTGCTCCGTATTTCGCCGATTAACTACTTCCACAATTTTTGTCCGATTTTCACCATTCAAATTTTAAACTATTCTGCTATTTCTGCTAATGACTGCTATGACTTTTGGTATTTTCTGCTATTATACTTTTTAAAATATTAAGCTTTTTTCCTTTAATTTGTCCCATTGAAATGAATGGGAAATTTCTGCAATTCTGCTAAAACTTGCTCGTTTTTGAAACTTAACTACTTCCTCATACTTTCACATAGAAACTCCATTTAAACTTTAAAATGTTCACAAATTATTGGGCTATTCATGTATGATTCAGCTTTTTCATATCTGTTACCGTTTTCATCTTATCCCTCTTCAAGTTTTGAGTTTCATCTTTTTGATTTTTCACAAAATACATGCGTTGTTATGGTTGCTATGCACTTGGCTTCCAGTGTGCCACTCTAGGTTTCGCCGTCTTCTCTTCATGTCCGAACAACTGTTTGCTACTTGCTCAATTTTCACTCAACTTCCACAAATTATACATCAAAACGTAGGTATTTTTGCTGGCTTTCAGAAAATGTCACTATCATTGTTGTGGAATTTATAGAATTTTGGCAAATCTCCTCAGACCAACACAAAGTCTCAAAACTCTCCATAGAAAGTCAATGGAGAGTTTGTTCAAAATCACCGCTTGATTTCTGTAATGAGAGGTATATTCAAATCGTCATATCTCCTTAACGAAGCGAAGTTCAAACATGAGGCTTGTCCCCGTATATCTTCAGACACTCCTGACGCTCACAATTCAAGAATTTTTTTCTCACCTATTACCGTTCTGAGATGAGTTGGACTTGTTTGAGGGTAGGAAATTCGTCCTTCGCTCAGATTTCTTCAGATTTCAAACTCTGGAAATGAACCACTTTTTTCTCTCGTCATATCTTTTTGACGGTTTTCCACAGAGACCTGAAAATTTCCATGACTGTTCACCAAAGCCTGCTGTCTCTTACGGTGAAAGAATGATATCGATACTCCAAATAGATTTAGAGTTAGAAAGCGTTGTTTGAGGGCAGGTCAAGGCAGTTTTTGCTTCGCCTCTACTCAGTTATGGTGCATTACAAGTCAAATATCTTTAATAATTCATATTTTAATGATAAATTGTCAACACTTGAAGATTCCCCCATCTCTTCTGAACAAAACGGTGTAAGAATGACCGTTCTAGCCCCTACGGTTAGGAAATTATGGTCATTTGTTTGAGGGGAGTCGTCACTATGAGAAATAGACTGCAAAAATCCTGTGTCTCTCTCTGTGCTGCATGCACCTGTTTTGGCGGGAAAAAGTGCACAGCCTCTCTGATTGGTGGATTCAAATTCAGCAGCTCCCAGGCAGCTTGACTGAGCTAGAAACTTACTTCTCTCACCCTTTTTTCAGCTGTCCATTTTGCTTTTCCAATTTTTCTGTTTAAGTTATTACTATTGTGCTAAATCATACTATTTCTGCTATTTTATAAGATTTGTGCCAAATATAGTATTTCTGATTAATTATAATTTTTCTGCCAAATCATAGTATAGTATTTTTGCTTTTTATAGGATTTTTATAGGATATTTATATTGCTTAATATAGTATTTCTGCTTTTTATAGGATTTGTGCTTAATATAGTATTTCTGCTAAATTATAGTATTTCTTCTTTTTATAGTATTTGTGCTAAAACATAGTATTTCTACTAAATGTAGTATTTATGCTTAATCATACTATTTCTATATATTTCTGCCAGGTTCCCAGGCAGCCAATCCTCTGTGAGGACTGAGACATTCAAATTTTCAAATCAGGGCCTGCACGGCTTCCCAGCCAATCATATATGTGGGCTGAGGCATTCAAATTTGCATATTGGGGCCTTCATGGCTTCTAAGCCAGCCAATCATATCTGAGGGCTGAGGAATTCAAATCCACAAATCAGGGCCTGCACGGCTTCCCAGCCAGCCAATCATATATGTGGGCTGAGGCATTCAAATTTGCATATTGGGGAATTCGTGGCTTCTAAGTCAAGAAGTCAACCATGTCATATATCTCTAAAAATTCATATTTTAATGATAAATTGTCAACACTTGAAGATTCCCCAATCTCTTCTGAACAAAACGGTGTAAGAATGACCGTTCTAGCCCCTACGGTTAGGAAATTATGGTCATTTGTTTGAGGGGAGTCGTCACTATGAGAAATAGACTGCAAAAATCCTGTGTCTCTCTGTGCTGCGTGCACCTGTTTTGGCGGGAAAAAGTGCACAGCCTCTCTGATTGGTGGATTCAAATTCAGCAGCTCCCAGGCAGCTTGACTGAAAACTTACTTCTCTCTCCCTGTGTGTATGTGTGTGTGTGTGTGTGTGTGTGTGTGTGTGTGTGCTACAGAGAGAGAGAGAGAGAGAGAGAGAGAGAGAGCCTTTTTATGGGATGATCTCATTGTAAGATTCAAATTCAATATATTTAGACTGGTTGACTGAATTGGATCTTGTGTGTGTGTCTCTCTGTGCATGTGTGTTTCCTTATGTGACAATTTTTTGTGATTGCGTGGCTGTTATATATTTTTTTGCTGATGTTTTTCATTTAGCAAGTATATTTGAGGGACCCTCAGCATGTTCAGCATTTTTTCAGCTGTCCATTTTGCTTTTCCAATTTTTCTGTTTAAGTTATTACTATTGTGCTAAATCATACTATTTCTGCTATTTTATAAGATTTGTGCCAAATATAGTATTTCTGATTAATTATAATTTTTCTACCAAATCATAGTACAGTATTTTTGCTTTTTATAGGATTTTTATAGGATATTTATATTGCTTAATATAGTATTTCTGCTTTTTATAGGATTTGTGCTTAATATAGTATTTCTGCTAAATTATAGTATTTCTTCTTTTTATAGTATTTGTGCTAAAACATAGTATTTCTACTAAATGTAGTATTTATGCTTAATCATACTATTTCTATATATTTCTGCCAGGTCCCAAGGCAGCCAATCCTCTGTGAGGACTGAGACATTCAAATTTTCAAATCAGGCTTCCCAGCCAATCATATATGTGGGCTGAGGCATTCAAATTTGCATATTGGGGCCTTCATGGCTTCTAAGCCAGCCAATCATATCTGAGGGCTGAGGAATTCAAATCCACAAATCAGGGCCTGCACGGCTTCCCAGCCAGCCAATCATATATGTGGGCTGAGGCATTCAAATTTGCATATTGGGGAATTCGTGGCTTCTAAGTCAAGAAGTCAACCATGTCATATATCTCTAAAAATTCATATTTTAATGATAAATTGTCAACACTTGAAGATTCCCCAATCTCTTCTGAACAAAACGGTGTAAGAATGACCGTTCTAGCCCCTACGGTTAGGAAATTATGGTCATTTGTTTGAGGGGAGTCTTCACTATGAGAAATAGACTGCAAAAATCCTGTGTGTCTCTCTGTGCTGCGTGCACCTGTTTTGGCGGGAAAAAGTGCACAGCCTCTCTGATTGGTGGATTCAAATTCAGCAGCTCCCAGGCAGCTTGACTGAAAACTTGCTTCTCTCTCCCTGTGTGTGTGTGTGTGTGTGTGTGTGTGTGTGTGTGTGTGTGCTACAGAGAGAGAGAGAGAGAGAGAGAGAGAGAGAGAGAGCCTTTTTATGGGATGATCTCATTGTAAGATTCAAATTCAATATATTTAGACTGGTTGACTGAATTGGATCTTGTGTGTGTGTGTGTGTGTGTGTGTGTGTGTGTGTGTGTGTGTGTGTGTGTGTGTGTGTGTGTGTGTGTGTGTGTGACAGAGAGAGAGAGAGAGAGAGAGAGAGAAAGCCTTTTTATGGGATGATCTCATTGTAAGATTTAAATTCAATATATTTAGACTGGTTGACTGAATTGGATCGTGTGTGTGTGTGTGTGTGTGTGTGTGTTTGTGTGACAGAGAGAGAGAGAGAGAGACCCTCTCTAGGGCAGCATCTCATTGTTGGAAAAACATATAATATATTCAGACTGGTTGACTGGCATAGACCCTCCGTGTGTCTCTCTCTCTGTGCATTTGTGTATACATATTTGATTTTATGTGTATCTGTTGGCTGTTCCTTCTTGTTTTTTAAATTTATTTTTATTTCTTTATTTTTTTTTCACAGGTGAACAACAATTAGTTTTGAGGGAACTTAACCATGTTCTGTTTTTTTTTTCAGTTTGTCATCTTACTTTTCCAGTATTTTCACTTAAGTTATTACTATTCTGCTCAATCATAGTATTTGTTCTAAATCATTGTTATTATGCTATATTGTAGTATTTAAGCTAAATCAAAGTATTTCTACTATATTATATTTTTCTTTCTAAATAAAGCATTTCTGCTATATAATTGTATTTCTGCTATGTTATAATATTTGTGCTAAAACAGAGTATTTGTGCTGAAACATAGTATTTCTGCCAAATGATAGTATTTCTGTCAAATTATAGTATTTGTGCTAAAACATAGTATTAATTTAAAATGACAATATTCATAGTTCATCACAGTGTCTCTGGTAAAACACAGTATTTCTGCTATGTTGTACTATTTTTCTAAATCATAGTGTTTCCGTAATGCTTAAGTATTTTTGGCTAAATATATTCTTTCTGTTATCTTATACTATTTCTCCTAAATTCTTGTATTTTTGAGAAGTTATCATGTTTCTGGTAAGTTACAATATTTCTGCAAAGTTCTGCTATGCTATTGTATTTCTGCCAAGTATTATATTTCCTCTAAGATATTGCAGTTCTGCTAAGTTATTCCATTTTAGCAAAGTTCCTTTGCTTCTGCAAAGTTTTTACAATTTCTGCAACTTTTCAGCTTTTTCAGCTAGTTTTTGCAGACAGCTTCAGCTTTAAAGCATCCACACTGCATTTTCGCAGGAAATGCAAATTTTTCTAGTTTAACTTGTGATCCTAAACTGGGCGTGAGACTGATGAATGGATGGAGTGATAGTTTTCCCATAATGTCCCTCTCCACCCATAAATACACCTGAGGTATTCTTTATTTAGTTTCTTATAATCCTCACAGTTCAAGACTGAATTCTGTTTCCTAATTTTGCTCTGTAACTGTCGCCCTTTGTTATATTTTTACTGTGAATCACACCCCTTACTTTCTTGTATCCAAACAATATAAATCCAGTCTTCTATTAAAAGTCCTCTTTGTCATGCAGATAACTATGTGATGCTTCGTCTGCATCCAGCTCCTATCTGTGGAGTACAGCTATAAATAGGAGGCACTTGTGTCTGCTGGGGCAGTGTGGAGCAGAAGAATGCTCTCACATTCCTTTACCTATCATATACTGCACATATTTCTCTTTTAGATCAGAGTTATTCTTCCCTGTATTTACTTAATTATTGTTGTAATCATTACAAATAAATGAGTGACATTTTCTGAGATACAGAAAAATCCCAAAGGGAACATTCTTGTGCTACACCAACGATTATGCCAAATGTTTGTATCATTCATTCACAGATGTGAAAATATTACATCATGAGGTTCAGTGGACATAAAGGAAAATGCACCTTAAGCAGTGAGTGGCACTTATATGGAATTCCTCATTGCAAGCTGTGAAACCTCAGTGGCTGCTCATTAATGACTCTGTTCCTCACCATCACCCTATAAGGAGACAGCTGAGCCAACCATGATGGAGCGCTGACACAGAGAGCCAGATTAGATAGAGCCCTTCTGGCAATACCATCAGCTGTTCCACACACTGAGGAGGCTCAGTGCACATACCAGCAGAGTGGTTGTTTTCATCTCCTTAGCGAGACACCAGTCACGCTGTCTTGACTGGATGGATCAGCAAAACCTGCGAGGGATGAGTTGTATTTGTTCCACATTGGGAAACACATCATTTCAAATATTATACAGACACTTTATCAAGACTTTGACATTATTTGAGAGCTATTAAGAGATTGCAGCATAACTAAAATGCAGATGATGCTTTATGTTCCTTTCTTCCTTTCCTTTATTACTCTTGTTCTACAGTATAGTTATATAAACAAAGACATCAGATATAGTTTTAGTAACAATATAGAAAAATGCTTAATTATCTTAAAAAGTTTTCTTTTAAAGACCTACATATAACAACCATCTACACCAGTTTTTGAAAAAAAATTTCAGTGGTTCATATCAATAGTCATCTCTGGGTGCATCCGAAAAGCAAGAATAACTCAACTAACATGTCATGTTTAAACTGTGAGCGAGTAGGAGTGCACTGTAGAGAAGTCTCTTCCATGTATGTGAAACACACATTTCCAAGGGCATGAGGATTTTTGCTGGCAGCTCTTATTTGGACTCGTGTGAACCCTCAGCCCCGCCCCTTGTCCTTCGACCCATCGTGGGGCATATTTAAGGGGATCCTCTGACTGTGACCCTGCATCCCAGTGGAAGCATCTGTGTTCCAGCTTGCTTAGGTGAGTACATTTCAAAGTGTGTCTCTTTGAATCACTGAAGAGGTATCTGCTTGTGCAACTGCCTTCTTTTTACCTTCAGAAAAGTTGCTACCTGTTATTTGAAATGAAGGATTTTTATTTTTTTTTTACTTTTATGAGAGAATAGATTAGGTTATTTCAGCGTTCTCAGAATCACTGACTGGATTTGTGGAGCACAGTGAAAGCTGGTGTTATTTCTACCTGTTTTTTGCTTAAAATGGTTTGATGCCACAAACGACTGACAGTGGGGTGATGTGTTTTCCTGTGATTGGTACACTTTGTAGTGTGCAAAGTCTCACAAAGTATACCGATACACTACAAAGTCACACTAGAGTAGTACTTGGAAAGTGCAACTCCGAGAGGATGTTGGTTAAATTTACCAGTGACTCAGTGGCTTAGGTTTAGAGGCAGCTGGGTCACAGAGGCAAGTAGTAAAACCCGAGTGTCACAGCGTACAGACAGATGGGTGCTGGCCTGGCACTTCTCTCTGACCTGAAATAGCAAGAGATCAATGTGTCACTTGTTTAACCCTGTTAACGGCTGTGGGGGTGCTGAGCTTAAAATAGCTCACAGGTCTCCCGCTTGTGGCCCTTTTTGGTGCTACCTCAGCAGCTCTTAGATACCCCAGGAACAATCGTGGCTGTGGAGATATGGTATCAGGGGTTTCTGACAAGGGTCGGACAAAAATAGCATCCATCCACATCAAATTAGCTCTGTTGCACCCACTGAATTGAGTTGTGTTAGTATTCACAAGTGATAATACCATAAGAACAGCTATCAGATAGTGCTGGCTGCTCTTCAAAGGACTGTTAAATCGCAGCTAATACATATCTATTAACCACACGAGTGACTGACTCTATCTCTAAAGGGTCTCATTTAATCAGCTGCTCCAACAACAAAGTCAGTGATTGTTCAACAATAACACATCTTTAGTTTATATGATGGAGAATTTAGGCAGATGCTCCTAACAACCAGCCTAAACCTTCTCATCAAATTTTAGATCACCCCAGTAAAGCCTCATCATGTGTGACGACGATGAGACTACCGCCCTTGTGTGCGACAATGGCTCTGGCTTGGTCAAGGCTGGATTTGCTGGAGATGACGCTCCCCGTGCTGTCTTCCCTTCCATCGTTGGAAGGCCCCGCCACCAGGTATGCTCCAAGCAAAAAACTATCTTAGTGCAATGTTAAAAATATGTTTAGGGTAACTATTTTCATGTGTTTTATACTCCAGCTCATGTGTCTTTTTTCAGGGTGTGATGGTGGGTATGGGTCAGAAAGACAGCTATGTAGGCGATGAGGCCCAGAGCAAGAGGGGTATCCTGACACTGAAGTACCCCATTGAGCATGGCATCATCACCAACTGGGATGATATGGAGAAGGTTTGTGCAATTTCATGGTACCTACACCCCCACTTTATCTTTACAGCCATTATAAGAGCATTTGGTGCCTCGTTACTAAGATCAGGTTGTTGCTTATTCAGTTATTTCAGATTTCTTCTCTTTCCTCGGTCAGATCTGGCACCACACCTTCTACAATGAGCTGCGTGTAGCTCCTGAGGAACACCCCACCCTGCTGACTGAGGCCCCCCTGAACCCCAAAGCCAACAGGGAGAAGATGACTCAGGTATTTAAAGCAACTAATCAGTTGTTTTAGACCCCATTTATACGTAAGTTGTGTGTTTCTTCTCCCTCTGATTCTGCTTGCTTTCTCTTGTAGATTATGTTCGAGACCTTCAACGTTCCTGCCATGTATGTGGCCATCCAGGCTGTGCTGTCTCTGTATGCCTCTGGCCGTACCACTGGTCAGTAAACTTTTCATTTTTTCCAGGTCTTTATTTGAGTCTGACATCAGTTATTCCAGAATGTAAAATACAGATCCAGTACTTAAGCAAGAGAAAACTTGTATCATTTACACTATTATTATGTCTGTCATCTGTCTCCTTGTCAAGTGGAGGTGCTAATCCCCCTACAGCAGCATGTGTTCTCAGTGATGTCAGCAACATTGTATAGTGAGTGATGTGTGACATAGCTGAACTGTTGCTCTTATTTGCTCGTTAAAGGTATTGTGCTGGACTCTGGCGATGGTGTAACACACAATGTTCCCATCTATGAGGGTTATGCTCTCCCACATGCCATCATGCGTCTGGATTTGGCCGGTCGTGATCTTACTGACTACCTGATGAAGATCCTGACTGAGCGTGGCTACTCCTTTGTCACAACTGGTAGGACTATGCCATCTTGATTAATTAGTTTGCGTAATAAAAATGTATGAATTGGATTTTCCTAAATAGCTAAACGTTCTGGTCCTTAGCTGAGCGTGAGATTGTGCGTGACATCAAGGAGAAGTTATGTTACGTGGCTCTTGACTTTGAAAATGAGATGGCCACTGCTGCCTCCTCTTCCTCCCTGGAAAAAAGCTACGAGCTGCCCGATGGTCAGGTCATCACCATTGGTAATGAGCGTTTCCGTTGCCCAGAGACCCTCTTCCAGCCTTCTTTCATTGGTGAGTTCAGTCTCGATGCTTGAGTTACGCTGTATCTTTCTATGTTACAAAACACCTTTTTAATCTTTTTACTTGTTTTCCACCAGGTATGGAGTCTGCTGGTATCCATGAGACTGCCTATAACAGCATAATGAAATGTGACATTGACATCCGTAAGGACTTGTATGCCAACAATGTGCTCTCTGGTGGCACCACCATGTACCCTGGTATTGCTGACCGTATGCAGAAGGAAATCACAGCCCTGGCACCAAGCACCATGAAGATCAAGGTGAGAGAATTGCAGACGTTTTAAGTAAATACACTCATGGATGAAGTCAATTAACACATCATGAACATTTATTTCGTAAACTTTGTAATATATTGAATTATTTAATTAGTTCAGTCTGTTACTGTTATTGACCTTGAGCAACTGTAACCCAGATAATTTCCTTAGGGATTAAAGTATTCTGATTCTGATTAAATGGTGTTTAACATTTCCTTAGATCATTGCTCCACCTGAGAGGAAGTACTCCGTCTGGATTGGTGGTTCCATCTTGGCTTCCCTCTCCACCTTCCAACAGATGTGGATCAGCAAGCAGGAGTACGATGAGGCCGGCCCTTCCATTGTTCACAGGAAATGCTTCTAAGCACACCTCCTTTCATCCATGCATTTGCACGTTGCTGTCTCATGTATATAAGTGTATGTTCTATTGTAATAAAGACAAACCTTTGTGAGAGAACCTCCTATGATATTGTTGTGTGAAACAAATATGGATCATTTAAGAAATAGTCTAACTGAGAAAATTAACAGGGCGGCTTCAAAACTAGGTCATTTCTCTGGTATAAAAAGTTTTACAATTCCCAGTCCTTAAAGTCCTTAAAGACTCAGGTGGTGTCAGTAAACGTGCTGGTTATTTAAAAGTCAGGTTATATTTAACTTTACTTATTACTAGACATCTTAGACACAGCATAAAAGAGGCACTGTCTGTGTACAGGCACGAAAAAGCGGAAATTTCCTTTTCAAATGGTTGACTCGTTTAAACTACATGGCCTACCGGTTGATCGAAGCGTCTGCTTGAGTTTTGCTCTGCCTTAACAGAAACTGCACCGCCCAGTGAGGCTGCTCTGGGTGTTAAAACAAACAAAAAAGCAAGCACGTTATTCAAAAGAATTTCAGCCAATCACAGCGGAGAGAGCAGGGAGCGCCGCTGTTTGAATGCATTGCGGAAACAGTGGGCAACCGATGTGAGGAGCGAACCTTATTACAATGCAGTTAGCTAGCTAACGAGTTAAACTTATTTAATTTATAGAGTTTGTTGTTTTGCAGGAGGTAGGCCGTTTTAGACCACGTGTCACTTAGATGCCGTTTCGGTTATTTCGGAATAGAAGAAAGTCAATGTGTTAACCTAGCTGGCTAATGTTAGCTAGCTAACTGCATCGCAACGTATGCATGAAGTTAACCTTTAGATAAGTGCTCCATAATGTAACTTTAGTCGAGTTGTCTATTCATTAGGACTAAGTAAGGTTATTCTCCATACAGGTGGTCAACGGTTGTGTTGCTACAGAGCTTTATGGACGCTTAATATTCACGCTGAGCATGAGTTATCGTCCGGAGGTCTTGGGAAATTAACAAAGTCGAAGAGGCTGTGGTCAGGCCTGAACTGTTAGAGCTGTGAGTTCAAGTTTGCTGTGGCAGAGATAAGTGATCAGTGCAAAATTTCGAGGTACGTTTGCAAAAATGAGAGTCATGGAGAAAAATGTGATGCGTCTAGTGGCCGTGCAGCACCTCCGCTCAGCGTACGGGATTAAAACAAAGAACTGGAACAAAAACAAAGCGGCCAGCTGCAAGTCAGCAGCCAGCAACTCGGTAAGTTTAAATAAAACGTTTTTACTAATCTTCAACACCACTCACTTGTATTTTATTTGCAGCGATTCTGAAATGTAGGACTTCATCGTAATCGTTGTGTTGGTGTAGTTAGACGACAAATCAGCAAGTTCACACTATTAACCTTGGGCATTGTGTTGGTTAGACTCTTGAATCAGATTAGCATATTATTGAAAGCTGACGAGACCCATTTGTTCGCAGACTGTTGTCACCCAAGCACTGAAGGTGCTTTGTTTGGGTGTTGCCGTCATTGTTCACACCATAGATTTTGTTAGAGTCTAAAGGCCAGTGTTTTCTTATATAGCTTCATATTTGTGTGGGTTTTAAAATATTTCTTTAATACACACTTTGACATTGTGACGGCACAGATGATTAGATGTAAGTTGCTAAAGTGAATGTCAGTTAATGTGGAAATGAGTGGAAATAACTACTGAAGCCCTCCCCTCTACTTATAAATGGGTTACAGGAGTCACAAGGTTTGCTGCAACACACTTTGACTTTTCAAATGAAGGCTAAACTTCTGCATTTGCACGAATAGTCCCTCTTGTGGATAGAGAATTAATAGAAGCAGTCCAACCTTTAGGTCAGAAGGAAGAAGGCAAGTACTAAAGTTCTGCTCTGCTGAAAAAAGCTGGACAGTTTTAAACCAACAAAGTGCCTCTGTGTCTCTCTTAAGCTTAGGAATGCTTGGCATCCAGTCAGTCAACTGGTCAAAAGTAATGGCAATTTTGGCAGTGGTTTTGGTCTCTAAGGAAGACCACACTAACTGTATAACCACAGTGTTGCAATGGATGAATATGTGAGTGGCTCGATGCAGCCTATAGATTGTTAGTGTTATTACAGCAGTATAGCTACGTTTCTGTTCCTCCCCAACTTTCAAGCCTTGTTGTTAAAAGTTGTAAAACTGAGCAAACATAATGTTTTATTGTTTATTTTTTCCCCAGACAAAGGTTTTTGGTATGTCCCTGGAGAATTTTCCATATTACAATATGGAATGTGGGAGTGTTCCAAGGTAGGCAATAATGCATATTTTAGTCTATTCAAACTTGCAGCTGGCAAGTTGTTTCATGTCCCATCTTGTGCATTTTATACTAATGATTTTTTTTGTTTGTTTTTTTAACTGCCCTTAGTTTTCTGGTTGACGCGTGCATGAGGCTGCTAGCACAGATTGACACAGAGGGCCTGTTCAGAAAATCAGGCTCTGTTGTTCGTCTGAAAGCACTCAGGGTGAGTGATGGCTGAAGCTGACCTCGCTTTCACCGAGTGACCTTGACACTGGGGACTGTCTAACACAACAGAGCTGTGTTTTGTCTGTCCAGGCAAAATTGGATGCGGGTGAAGAGTGCCTATCTACTGCTCTTCCCTGCGATGTGGCGGGTCTGGTGAAGCAGTTTTTCCGTGAGTTACCGGAGCCCGTGCTTCCCACAGAGCTGCAGGAAGCCTTCTTCAAGGCTCAGCAGCTCCCAAATGAGGAGGAGAGGACCTCTGCCACCATGTTGCTGTCTTGTGTTTTGCCAGACAGGAACTTATGTGTGCTGCGTTATTTTTTTGACTTTCTTTACAATGTATCTAAAAGGTAAGTTAACGTAAAATCACCTTTTTTCAAATTCTCTTTATGCTATTTATTACATAATACTTTTATATTTAAAGAATTGATATTTAACTGTTACTGCTTTATCACAGGAGTGCAGAGAATAAGATGGATAGCAGTAACTTGTCTGTAATCTTGGCACCCAACCTCCTTCACTCTGGTGATGGCACAGAGAAGATGAACGCCAACACTGAGAAACGCCTCAAACTGCAGGCCGCTGTAGTCCAGTGTTTCATAGAGAATGCTCACAGCTTTGGTATGACCTGAGGCGCTGATCTTAAAAGTATTTCTTCTGTATGTCAGGTTTCACTCTTCTGTTTTACCTCTAAATATTTGACTGTCTGTGCATTGAAGGTGTGTTACCAAAGTTTCTTCAAGACAAAGTTCCTGCCATGATGGGCTGTGAGGCAGGGGTTCTGTCTCCTGCTCATGATGAACTAGAAGAGCCGGAGCTGAACTCGGGAATGAAGAGGAAAAGCAGGCGCAGCTTGGGTGGTAAGGCTATATCAGATTTACAGTAATTCTTTGCTTATTGGTACAATATGTGAATATTTGTAGTTTCAGTTCAATTGGAATATGTCACTCAAGACATCAGACAAATGCAAGTGAAAGTAAGCACTGCATTGCAGTGCATGTTATTCAATAATGTTATTTTTAAACTGCTGTAGTCAGTAAATGTGTATTTGGCTCATATTTCAGATGTGGTCAATGGTGCACTGAATAAGATAAAAACTAATAGAACACCCACAAATGTCCCCCACACAGACAGTCTTGGTATGTACCGTGGTCAGACGGGGTAATGTTGCCTGCCATGTAGCATGATAAAACTGTAGTAATCCATCTGCTATACAAAATAAACGACAAGCTAAAATTTCCTTAATAAAATAAATAAATCTGGAATCATATTTGATTTCGTGCTTAAATCTTCTTTTGCACTTGGATTAAAGCAGTTTGCATCTACCGTGATAATGAATGAATAGTGCACAGGCTTGCTTGATTGGCTTTTCACTCTTCTGCCTTTTTTTTTTTTTTTTTTTTTTGCATCAATGATTTTTTTATTTATTTTTTTATTTACAAGCTTCTACCAATATTTCTGAGTCCTTTTGGCATGTTTTCAAATGGAAATGATCAAATCCTGCATGTGTGAAGACATTAATTCTTCTGTGATTTTTGCCAGTCTTTTCTTCTGCAACTCCTGTGATTTCAACACCAGCCTCCAAGCGAAAACTTCCTCTGGAGTCTGGCAGCTCTTTTGGCTTTTCAAACAAGAAACGTAGATCTGTCAAAAAGAACCTTGGGATAGAATTGCTTCCTAATATTTTGTTCAACGGGCCCTCCACACCTGGATCAGGTAGTAAAGAATGTTTAATTACTGGGCATAAACTGCTATGGTATCTCTTGATCTTAATACAGCTTTAATTTTCCTCCTTACATATTTTAGCCTGCAGTACTTCGGGGGTGCTGGATTCTTCCCAAAATGTCCTGTCGTCAGCAGGGAGGTCTAGAAGGCAACTGACCACATCTGCAAGGAAGAAGAGCCGACGACTCAGCAGCAGACACCTTATCAACAGGTACAAATCTGATCATTCATTTCTCACTTTTGTTGCTTTTTCTATTTAAAATCATGTAAAGTAGAGGCGGGCAATTCATTTTCTAAGTGGCAACATGAGAAACTGGGACTGTTGTGAAGGGCAGCACCAATAAGCTGAACTATGTATTCATTTTCTCTTTGATTATCGGTGTAGCCCTCCACAACAGTCCCAATTTCAAATGTTGCCATTTGGGAAAATGAATTCCCCACCCCTCATCCAAAGGAAGATACACTTGTAAAGCCTTAGCCTTTAATCTAAAGGCTATCCCCAGCTTATCTTGCTAATAATTGTTTTATTTATTTATCTTTTTCAGAGTTGAGTCTGGAAAGGCTGGTTGCTTTTCTCCTAAAACAAGCAAAAAAGAAGCTCCACACAAGTCCCTGCGCTTGCGTTTTAGCCTCGGGGGGAAGAGCAGCAAAGACGCTGTAAGTGTGTTGGCCTGATGGAAATCAACCACTTCTCTGGTTTTCCCATAAACACTGAAAGATTAATCAAGTGCATTCATGCATAATCTGCAATTAATACATTTGCACATGAGGAGTAATGTGGCATGTGTTTGTGCACAGTAGCACTTTTTTATTGTTGTTTTTAATGTTCTAAGTTTACTTAAAGTGACTAACTCTAAAACAAGTAATCCATGCAGGACTTTAAGATAATCGTAATTGTAATATGATGTAATATTACTGACTAAATTGTGATATTTGCATGGTACCAAACAATAGAATGGTATTTGTTATGCTTGGATTTCAGTGATTTTACTACACTAAGCACTCAGGTGGAAGAATGTTAACATATATATATTTATATAAAATATATTGTAACCAGTGTTTGAGTACATTGTGTAGGCTGTTTAAGGGCTCTATACTAACGCTTTATAGTCATTTGTGTATTCTTGATTTAATAAAAACTTTAATAAAAATCAAATGGATTGTTTCTTCTGAGTGATTTTTTATCATCCTCTGAAGAACTAACCACAAAAGTCATGGTATTAACATCTTAATGTTACTTTTTGGTTTTTTCTGTGGGATCCTTTTTAACAAAATACTACTCTGACATTTCACCCTCTTTCATTTCTCATTTCATGCTGCTCATAAAGGCTTCTGAGTCCATTGGTTTGCGACTTGCCAAACAGGAGAGCGCCACCAGTTTCCGTTTCACCAAAGAGACAGAGTTCATTCCATCAGCTCAGCCTGGAAAAACTGAATCCAAGAGTAAGTACCAGACAGCTGAACTTTATGCTTAAAATAAAATATTAAATCTTCTTGTCATGTCATGTAATGCATATCAAAAATGTACCTTTCCAGGCTCCAAGTTCATTAGTAAGTCTGAAGACAACTTGCTGACGCCCAGATGTGACTTAAATGCCCACCGAAGCTTGTGGTGTGCGGAGACGCCCGTAGGAGCCCAGGCCTTGAGCGGCGGGTCTTTCACGGATACTCCAATGAACCTGTGCCTTAAAAGCAGCTACATGTCTGAGCCCGCCATCGTTGTGTCCAAGCCCCCAGCAGTAAGCAGCCTTCCCATGAAGTTGTGTTGTGCTTCCAGTGCAGAGAGCCTCGAGAGCTCAATCCCTGAAGCCCAGAGACAAACCGGTCCCACCCTGCTGAAAATCAAGAAGGCCTTCTCAGAGTCTGGAAGTGATCTCCGGGCTGTCATACAGGAGTCCCGCAAAGCCTCTGGAGCAGGTATTTCAAAACCTTCCAACATGATCACAGCCCCTCCTCCAGAGACTTCAACAGCCAGACCTCAGTCTGTGCCAAGTGAAGCCCCCAGCTTCTGTATGCAGCAGAGCCTTCTGGCTAATGAACAGAACATTACTTTTGGCCAGATTGAAATTGCTGCTTTGTCTCCTTTGCATATTGATAGTGTAGTTCTTGAGGCTGCTGAATCCCACAGCCCAGTCATCCAGGATGAGAAAGGTTCTCTCTGTGCTGCTCCTGCTGGTGGGAATAACAGCTTCACAGTAGGAGCAGGAGAAAGGGAGATGGAGGAGATGAACTGTAGCAAGTTGATTGATGCTCTGGATATCCAAAGTCCTGCTCACTTCAGACTAGGTGTCTCTTCTGGACGGCAGTCAACTCCATACAAACCAGGTCTTGAACTCCGAAATGAGTTTGTTACACCACCTAAAACTGACGCTGTAGTCAGTGTGTTACATGACGACAGGGAACTTTCTCCAGAGATTGGTACCAAAGTCCAAAAACAACCAACGTTTTCATCACACAGTCAGGAGGCTGAAAGGCGTCGAGTGGCAGACCACATTCAGCACTTCAACAAACTCACCATTTATTCTCCCACAGGCTCAAAGAGCAATCAGATCAAGTCACCGCTCAAATTCCACCGCACCCCTGTGCGTCAGACTGTTCGCAGGATTAACTCTCTCATGGGAGAGAGCAGGAAACCTGTTAGAAATGCAGGTACCATCACCAACCAGCGTGGACAAGTAGCAAAGGCTGTGAGTCTAGAGAGTGGCCTTTCCCCTCACCCAAAACTTCAACCTCACCACAGAGAACACGAGGTGCCATCAAGCCACACGTGCCCTTTACAGAAGCCCCCTCCAGTGCCTCCAAAAAAGTCACGCACCAAGTCCTGTGCGCTGGGCGACGTGACCAACAAAGTCCAATCAAAGACCCAAGTGGACTGCTCAACCAATGAGCCATCAGGAGCTCAGAAGCCTCTGCAGCAGCTAACCGGGAAGGACATGAACTATTACAGAGGTTCACCCAGAAACCCTCTCAACCAAGGAAGGCTGCTGTCTGCTACGAAGCCTGTCGATTTATAGTGCATATCCATTTGGCCTCTTCTCTCCTTTAACTATGCAGGTGTCTGCTGAGAGTGATGTTAAACGTCCTAACCTATTCATGTTTTCAGGGTCTTAAATTATTGTCAGCTGTCTAGATGCTGTTTGTGTTATTTTAGGGTCTTATTGGGAGATGTTTGTATGCCTTACATTTGTTTTACTTCAGTAAAACCGATTTAGAAGTTAAGATGTCGACACATATCAGCCTATAAGATTACGTTTAGTTAGTAGTGTGCAGGCTAAATTGTGTAAAATGTGGTTGGTGTGACTGGGATGTTTTGATTGAGTCATTTTATTTATGCCCTTTTATTGTTTGGGGGGGGGGGGGACTTGACTGAAGTGAAAGCTATTCCTTCTTTTTATTCCATATTATTTTTCTTATTGTCATGTCTTGAACAGGGGGAAGAAAACATGCACCTTTGTTGGAGTTTGTGGGGAGGGAAAAAAAGCAAACAGTGTTCATGAAATCACATGTCTATTGCAGGCCATTGTTTTTCAAGTCTTCAGCTATTTTTCTTTTCTTTTTTTGTGCTAACTGCATCAGACGAATAAAGTCAAACAACATGATTTGTTTTGTGGTTGAATAATTTTTGGACTCCGTGCAACCACCAGGGGGAGTGCTACAGCTACTGCAGACAGCTGCAAAGTGAGATAGGCTGCACTGGGATGTTAGTGCAGGCCTCCAGAATTTGTCAGCTGGAAGTTTAGAGTGTTTACACTAACTTGTTGAAGATCTGTCCAGATTTAAAATATATTACTTGAGAAATATATGACGTTATTTACAACATTTATTTAAACGTAGTTGAGTTTATATAAAGATTTAAAAAACCTGTTACTATTTTTCTTTTATTTTTTGTCCAACATTTTATTTTTTGAGTCAGCAATCTGACTCAAACTGAGAACTAAAGCCCCAGATACTATTAAAAATGTAACATTATGTACTTGACTAACCCGGCATGAAGAAAGCAAATTGACATTGTATCCCCCCCCCTGCAGATTCGGAAGCCTTTCCCGATCGGGTGAGGGTTAAAATCATTCCTGGAGATTTATTCCTCAGCCCATTTGGAAGCTTGCCATCCTTCATGTGTGTGAGGTATGACTGGACCTGGGGCAGAATGCCACGCTTTAATCTCATGTTGCACTGACCGGAGCGCATGGTCTTTTGGGGGGTTGTTGACTCATGACGTTGTCATGACCCCTAAATACGTCAGATTGGGCAATGTAATAAGCGGATGGGTTTATGCTGGGGGAAGGTGGTGTGGCTACTTATCACCTTCCTAAAAGTTCCCTTTCACAGGGCTGGAATGGTTAAGAAAACTTTAGGGATGCCAGGTTTTTGACAATAAATAAATAAATAAAAATCCGTCAACTGGGTCATTTTAGAGTCACGTCAGCAATTTATAAAACCATTTACTTTAAAAATAAAAAATAAAAATGAAAAGGCAAACGTTTATGCCTTCAATAATGCCAAACATGAAGGATACAACATCATCTATGAGACAAACCCCAAACTTCCTCTTGAAGATGACTGATTTAAAAAAAACACACAAAACAAAAAGTTTACAATTGAGCTGATAAAATATGGACTAAGCCGAGATCACGTGACTCGTTTGGGTCATAAATGAACAGGTATTAGTGAAATGATTAAACATATACTCTGGCTTACTCTATAGGCTACACCACTGTGCTTTTTCTACGTTTGTACGAAGCAATGCAATTTTAAAAAATGCCTTTAATGATTTTTGTTTTTCTCAGGTCTGTGATACATGAAGAGCTACCCTTATTTCAGGCTGGACGTCTATCACCCTGCTGAATGGATGGAAATGGAGTTCGACTAACTGGTGTCTGTAGGTGTTGATTCACAGGTGCTGCATTTTGGCTCATCTTTTAAAGTTTGTCTGTAACTGCATTTGTTTGCTTTAGCAGCTCGAACTCCGCTTTTCATTCATAGTAGCACATTTACATATAATGCACCGCATTATGGTCGCGTCTTCTTGAAACGTAAACAAAAACAAACAAACAAAAATCGCACTTTTACTTTTTCCCCAGTACGCACTCAGCTCCCTCTCCCTCCCTGCCTGCCTTCTTTCACTGTTTCTCGGTTGTCTGTGGGCTAAGGGAAACTGTTGAGGGGGCGGATAGTCTTGATTTTCTCTACATCGTGCTTAGCCAATAACTGCTGTGCACATCTCAGCTGGCAGACATTTAAAAGGGAGACAGTCCGGCGCTGTAGCAATTTGTATTAAACCCCCTGGCCCCTGTCTATGGAGCGCTTAGTCTCCCACCCATCCACAGTCCCACCAGTGCACAGTCGACACCAGTAGGTACCTATCATCTCGAAAGGTGCCGCAGTGAAGCTCGAGGACCAGATCATCGCACTTGTAGCAGCAGTGTTGCATAGCAGGTATTTCTATTTGTTTTTTAAACATCATGATATATAACTTATAGAAATGGTAAAACTGCATGCTTTTCTATCTCTTGCTGCGCAAGTGTGGAGCCACTAACGGTTTACAGGACATGTGACATGGTTTATTACTGTTTTTACATAAATTTGGCAGGAATATTTTGGAGAATGGATAATTATGGGAACATAATTATATTATTCTGTCATTTATTTGGACTGAGGTGACTCAAATGAATGACTGCTTTTAAACTTCAGCCTCCTTTTCATGTTGTTTCAACAAAGAAGAAAGGGGGGGGGGAAAGTTCCCTCGGTGCGTTTTTACGCAGCGTAAAAACTATGACAGCTGTGCGTAACCCATGCAGAGCCGAAAACTGTGTGAGTGACGAATTATTTTCTTTTTCTCTACAAGGATGGCCAGCTCCACGCGTATCTTCTACAGTATGGTTTTCATCATTGGGCTGCTCTCCTCTCCGGTGGATTCAAAAAGAAACAGAGGTTCACAAGGCGCCATTCCTCATCCTGACAAAAGCAACCCAAACGAATCGGAGCAGCAACCGCAGACTCCACAGGCGGGCTCGGGCTCTCGCCAGAGGCCGGGCTCATCCTCACCCGCCGACGAAGTGCTGGAGTCCAGCCAGGAAGCTCTACATGTGACGGAGCGCCAGTATTTGAAACGGGACTGGTGCAAAACACAACCTCTCAAACAGACCATCCACGAGGAGGGCTGCGTCAGCCGCACCATCATCAACCGCTTCTGTTACGGACAGTGCAACTCCTTCTACATCCCCAGGCACATCCGGAGGGAGGAGGGCGCCTTCCAGTCCTGTTCGTTTTGTAAACCGAAGCGTTTTACCACCATGACTTTCACATTGAACTGTCCGGACCAGCAGCCGCCCACCAAGAAGAAGCGCATCCAGCGCGTCAAACAGTGTCGCTGCATATCCATAGACCTGGACTAAAACACAGCGATTATGTGTGTGTGTTTCATGTCTTCTCCTTTTTTTCTCCTTCTTCTTCTTAGTGGACTTGATAGCTGTCTCACAGCCAAGAAATTGTGCTTGTCTCCATCTGGAGATAAGCACCGTACACGCTGATACTTACGTTTCTCCTGTACAGCACGTGAGCCAATATGGACATGCAATTTAAAACAAAATAAAAAACGTCAAAAGCAACTTGTTACACATCACCAGACTAAAAAAAAAAAGATCACTGCACGGAAACTCTTACTTGGAATGGGCATGCTTTACGCACGGCTTCCTCGCCCCCACAGGACTGCAGCACACCGGTTTTATTTAACTGCTCCAAAACAGTCCTTGTGACTGTTAAACGTCTCCGTCCATCCTGCATGTTACGCATATGTGTTTGCTAAACTGGATGTTTCCACTGTGTGGAATTTGATAGGCGAACGACTTTATTTGTAAAAGGAGAAAAAATGATTTTATTTCGATATTTCAAGAATCGTTCAAGATTAACCTAATTGATTTCTGTGAATTTCGAAGTCCATTAGTGAAGTTTTCTTTCTATTTTATTTTATTTTTTTGAAGTTGTGAGCTTACTCAAATATAGAAACTATGGCTTCTGAAGTTAGTTTAAACGGAAGTGTACAGTGGTGGCTTATACATTACCGAGGTGAAATAGTTGTAAAATGTTAAGCCATTTTTGATGTAACCCATTTGTTTATTCATTTGATTAAATTATCCACGAAAACTAAATAAATGGATGCTGGAATACTGCGAAAATTATTTGCTGTGTTTTAAAAAAACAAAAACGAAAAAAGCTAAATCCCTCCATTCACCGTTTCCTGCTCCCCTCCTGCACTGAGCCAGGATCTTACCGAGTTACTCGCATTCAGACCCTGGAATATATTTTAAAGTTCGTTTTGGAAAAAAAGCTGCAAGTCAGCTATTCCAGCTATCTGCTGAAATGATGGGATTCAATTTCACCGCATCTGGTTACAAGGCTCGCAAATCTGTCAGGTTCTTAAGGGAATTCTCAAGTGTAAATGAAAAGATGTTCTACTAAATCAACATATTTATAAATAAGTGGGTGATGGGGGAAAGATTTTAGAATTAGAGGCTTTGTTCTTTAGCCAGTCTACAATAAATACGACTGATGTATTCAGTCACAGTTTGCATTACTTTGGTTCACATAGATGTCAGTTACAGTTTAGGGAGGTCCCAACATTTCATTAAAAAAGGAAAAAAATCATTTGGAAATTTTCTGATTCTTATTTGATCAACATAAAAAGTATTTTTTTAATGAATATGTAATAACAGTTTTAAATCTCATTCAAATTATTAAAATACCAACCTCGTTCAATTTTACATCCATTAAACCAATGTTATGAGAATTTCCTCCCAATTATTTTATTTCAGGAGATTTCCAGGAACAGGCACAACTTCTGACTCACAGTTTATTGAACAGTCTGGCTGAATTTTGAATCATCGAATGACTCCAGTTCCTTACATAAATATCACATTTTCACAGCGCGGGCCTAAATCGAGGCGTTGACAGCAGGAAACTGAAAGAAGCCGCATTAACATATCTTTCAAAGTCCACGTCTTCGTCCAAAATAAGCCCCACTTATTCAGCATCCCACAGTTTATTTCTTGAAATTTAAAACAATTCCATAAAATTACAAAGTATTCACATGAGAGCTACTGAAGGTCACATGAACCAACATACATACAGTAGAGGCTACAGCAATTCCTTGGTCAGCATCTGCTCGTTTTCTTTATTTTTTATGTTTCTGGTTTTGTTTTTCCAACCCCTCTGGAGTAAAATATAGCAGTTCTAAAGTTTCGACTTATATAGATTTGTATACAAAATAAATGGCACAAGTGAAAGACTTTGGAGGGTAAAAACAAGTAATCGATCGAAGGGGCAGTTTATGGATAGTGTGACGATGGAAATCTGAGGTATAACATCTCGCATGGCTCCAGGTGATCATCTTAAATGTTCTCAGTACCCAAAATACAGTCATCATTACTCCAAAATATAAACATTAAACTTTCTGTCTTTATTCTGTGCAAAGCACTCGACTTCCATGAGCACGCTGGAAATCTTTACAACATACATAAAAAAAATACCCATGAATCAACTGACCTATCAAGCAACTTCTTAGTCAATTCAGTTACCAATCAAAATATACAAAACAAAGCTGTTGTTTTTTTCTTTTTGGGAGGGGGGAGCATAAAATAATTATTTTGTTACATAAATACAATTTTCTTTAATGATACAGGAGCATAGCTACATCTTACATTAGTGAAAATAAAGCATGATTTTATTACACTTTTTCTATTTGTTCAAAAATAAAATAAGATTTCATCGTGAAGAGATATAATTTATACATTTTCTAACGGGAAACGTTACTCTTGCATAGGAAAAAGGAGGTGCAAAACAGTGAAAGACAGCTGCAAAAACAACGCATGCGGTCAGCATGGGGGGGTAAAACGACGTGCAGCAACATACAGCTAAAGCAAGCAGCTTAAAACTGTGTTGGGACAACGTCATGTACAGCATTCACCGAAGGATTAATAAGTTCTCTTTAAAACTGCAGGTGAGCGCCAAAACCTGTTGTGTCATTCAAAACTATTACTATTATTTTTTCTAAGTCCAATTTTGTGTGAGCCGAGGCTCCGGGCCAGATTTGTTGCCAGCTTCTGCTCTCCTCTGGCCGTCACCCAGGAGAGGTCAGTCTGGTGCAGTGCAACACGCAATACAGCAAAACCTCACATTCTTACACATAGGCCCCCCCGCCCCTTTTAAACACGCACTCAACTTATAGACAATTTCTACACAACGTGTCTTCGTCCGCACTTAAAGCCCAGCATAGATAATCTATCATATTTCCCAAAGCTGTACAGTCCCTGCCAGTTCTACTACATGACATATTTACAAGACTTTTAATGAGCCGTGGTGAATGAAAAGCTACCCGCTACAGCGAAAGACACAGGAAAGTTCTTTCTCCCTGCTCCAAGTGAGAGATCTGTTTTGTCAACAGTGATTTTTTTCTTTCCCCTCCCAGCAGACACTTCCAGTAAAGCCATATCTGTTTGTAGGTCGACAACAACGTCTAAGAAACACAGCCCGTGCTGGGGCATTGTTTTAACACATACGCTATCTGATACAGTTTGGAAAAGAAACCGTTTCTCGTGCTTCGGAAGAGGTCCAGAAGGACGCTTGTGGATGTGTCAGCTGGCTCTGCTGTGCATCCCGCTGAACCCTGGAGACCTTTCACAAGCTGGGCACTCAGGGGTCATGCCATGCTGCATGAATGAGGTCAACCCTTTGGCCTTTATGACTCCCCTCGCTGCGGCTGCGGCGGCCAATTGTCTTCGCTAACTGGGGTTGTGCCAAAAAAGCCTCAAAGCGAAGGCGGTGGAGAACAGGGGAAGGGGAGGGGATGTCCAGTGCTGTTAGTGGGGCACAGATACGGTAGTGGGAGTAGTAAAAGTCTGACCATGTTTTATTGTGAGTCCGTACAGTGAACAGAGGGTAGGGTCCAGTGCTGCTGAGGCAGGTGGTAACTGCAGGATGGATGGGCCCCTGCACCCTTCCTGGCGCACCACCGCCGGTCCGTGCTTCTTCTGCTCTGCCACTTATCATTTTGCTCAGCTGGAGGACACGCTGGCTTCCTTCTGTCGCAGCCTCTCCTTCTGTTGGCAAGAACCACAAAAAGATTCAGCGTATCGATTTCAGCTGCGACACAAGAAAGAGCGGCTTTTGGGAAATTCCATTTGGTTTCTGAATACAGATCAGCTCTTACCAGACTGTTGGCATTGATCTTCTTGGTTTCGACTCTCTTCTCTGCTGTGATCTTCTTGATGTTTTCTTGGGCTTCCTTCAACCTATGGAAAGAAACAAGAAAGCGACCATCAAGGCTCAACATTATCAGACAGTCTAAAAGAAATACACAATGAAACTTCTGCAAATCAATTAGGAACTAAGTGTAACCAGATCAAATACAAAGCCTCTCATCCTCGCACTCTTGTGAACTTGTTTATAAGAGCAAGACATTTAAATATCTTCCTGGGGCACCCTGTGTCACAGAGCCATGCCCAGCCACACAAACAAACACTCTCTCTGATCCACTCTGGAGTTTGCGGTCAGTGAAAGCCCTTTAAGTGGGAATGAGCAGAGAATGACAGCAGCTTGATGAGATAATGAGGCAACCTTTAAACACTTGGCTTTTTATGAGATCACAAACAGTATTTAGAATAAAGTTAAATGTACATAAGCACAATCAGCTGCGAGCAACAAGTGGCACGATTACCTAGTAAACAGGGAAACCATGTGATACTTAATAATGTGGCATAAAAATGACCACAGTCTCTCTGGACAGCGATTGCTCACCGCTTCCTTCGAGCTTAGCATAGCTACAGTGTTTATCAGTTCTCTAATAACACGCAGCCTTTAAACCACCACAGGCCACTGTCCGCTTGCCGGTCCTTTTTCTGGAACCCCCCCAGCCCACTACCAATTACGCCTCAGGTCAGAGGAAACAAATTCAGGCCCCTGTCGCAGGACCAAGGCCTCAGCTACTCCCCATTCACCTCCTCTTTGATGGCCTCCCTCCTTGCTTTAATTACAACCCGGCATCTGCACATCACCCTTGTACAATTAGTGCTAATTTGACATGATGTCCAGAGGTGTTAAGCACCAATCCGAAGGTGACAGAAACAAAGAAGTCTAATCTGAAATGATTATGTTTTGAGTTTTGAGTCTTGCAAAGTTTTACATTCCCTTCCTGACATTAGTTTTTTTTAGAATGATTATTTCGAGCATACTCACAAAAAACGTAAAATTCAGTCATGTTTTTTTTTTTTTTTTAAAGATTGTTGGATTATTCAGTAACCCTAATAACGCCCTTCCTGACTCCTTTCTCCTGATTTCTTCTGAGACTTAACCCAAGTAGTGGTACCAGCTCACCTCTCCTTGGAGATGTTCTTGCTTTGCCGTATCCAAGTGTTCTTGAAATCGTTGCAGAATTCGTACCAAAGCATAAAGATGTAACTCGGAGCCACTTCTTTCTCCCCGGACTTTGGCTTAACACCAAAGTAGTTCACCACGTCCTGGAAACTGTAGGGAGGGGTGGAAACACAGCAAAGGCTCAAACAGTGTTGTCTTATCACACATAAACACATATAAATAATCTCAGATTTTGACTGAAAGTATGTTTTTGTGAACTAATCTGGATTTTAAACAACATTAGAAAGTACAAGGCAGTTACGGTATGTAAACCCGTGAAACCAGAGAGAGCGAGAGAGGAAAAGAGTTTAAAATAGTAAAATGTAGAGAGAAAATGATGGATTTAGAGTCAGCAGGAAAGGTGAGAAACAGAGCTGGAAGGAGAGAGTGTCCACCCTGCTGGGCCACAGGGGAGAGCCAGTAGCGGCGGCTCCATTATCACATTGACCTCCACAGCCTGCATGGGAAGACTGCCAGAAGAGATGAAGACAGCCAAGAACAGGCTCCTATTCCTCCAAACACACCTTCTGTCTCTCTCACAAACACGTACGTTTTCACATATTAGTGAGGACTTTAAATTCACATATGCTTTTCCTAGCCTCCTACCTTAACCACCAGAAATGAATGCCTAACTCTAACCATAACTTAAATGTAACCTTCAGCTGTAAAACCATATTTTGAGCCTCAAAAATGCCTTCAAATTTGTGAGCTCAGCATTTGGTCCTGACAAGTGACTGTTGGTCCCTACAAGTATAGTGGTCCTATAAACACATTTAAACAAGTACACACACACACACACACACACACACGCGCTACTATGGAACTCACAACCACAAAAACATGTTCACTGGCAGACAAATCAAAGACGGGAATGCACGCATAAAAACACAAAGACAAATCAGAGGAATAAATGTAGTCTGGATTTTTGAGGGTGTTTCTACTCACTGAGCTACAACACTGTTTAAGGCCAGCTCCTCAGCTTAATTCAATTGTAACCAAATCTGAAGTCTTCGCAAGGCTCTCAGCGGCACACACGAGGCATGAAAAGCAGCCTGCTGCTTCAGATTCCCCCTTCTCTAACCCAAACATGAAAGACATTTTCTGGCCTGTGCCTGTCAAAAAAAATGGGGGGTTGATAAAAGGGAGCCATGATTCAAGGGATGCTCTCCTGTCCCACTGACGCCCAAATACGCTCTGACCTCCAGATGCTAGGTGGCTTTTGTGCGACGCTAATCTGGGACAAGTTCACTTGGAGTCAAATGGTGCACAATATGGTGACCAGACGGCCAGCTACAAGTTTGGAAAAAAAAGGAAAAGTCTGCTTCCCATTTCCAAGTGATGCGTCATTTTTGCTGGGATGCACAAAAACAGGAGAGCGCTGTAGATCATCCTGTAATCTAAAGAAGAAGCAGCTAGAAGAAGAAAATGTTCCAAGATGTTTAGATTGACCAAAACAAACGTGCTGTCACAGGCAGCTTTGTTGTCTGCTCTGGCATGACGAACTGGGTCTCTTCTCCACCGGCTTGTCTCTTGACCCTGGGTCATCATGTCAAAAGCGTGCACTTAATCAGAGCAACAAGCTTTTTTTTTTTTTTAGGCACATGAGCAAGCAGAAACAAGCCGATACACAAAGCTTCACTCAAAACAGATGCAAACACTCTCGCACATACCTAGAAAACAAACAAAATCAAGCGGACCTTTGTTCATTTTGCCATCGCAGGCTGATTTCACTTTTGCACATATGACGACATGTCAGTAATCCACGCTATGATGCCATTGCCGTGAGAGGGTTTTACTGCAGCGCCCACAGCTCAGCATTCCTCACTGACAGCTATAAAAAAAAAGACCCATTACAAAACCATGAACAGACGTGAGAATCAGCAAAGTATTTAGACAGGCAACTCCGCATTCCTATGTTTTGGCAGCAAAAAGATTACAGGCGTAAACCCCCGTGTTGTTGGCTGATTCAGCAGAGGCACAAAGCGGAGGCCATCTTTTCATATGTAATGACGGAGTAGAGTAATATACCAACTAACAGCAGCAAAACCATAACTGCACAATGACTATAGAGTTGGCACTTGGGCCAAATGAAATTGAGCATGATGGGGAAGAAGGAGGCTTAATGAGACGGAACTGAGGACAGAACCAGAAAACCTCAGTGGAGCCCAAACACGAAGCAGACAAATTAGGAGTGCATGTTGAGGAAAAGACTTCAGCGCTCACTATGGACAGATGGAAAAAAAACAAACAAAAAAACCCAACATTTTTGCTCAATTAGTTTTAAGTTACTTCATTAAAAACTCACAAGCTATTGTATCTTTTTGTGTGTGCCATTTTAACTGTTAAGCTGATTCAAATGTTGCAACTTTTTGCTGTGCTCCAATCACATTTCAGGTGTCTAGGCTGTCTAGCATACATGATTGTTTACTCTATAAGTGGTTTTATTGGGTCTTCATTAAGTCTGTTGACTTTTTTTTTTTTTTTTTAAACGTATAAAAGGCATACTAGGGAGCAAATGCAGTATATAGGGCAAAAACAGTTGCTGTACAATTCCAATGAGCTTGAAAGTGAGTATTTATTCAACCCACAGCCTCTGTCAGGAAGCTTCCTTGTCATGTCTTTAAGCAGTCTTCAGGCTTCTTGAAGGACATTCAAAGTCCTTCTTTGGATATCGTCTACCTTTTCTTTCATTCTCTATCAAAATGATCCCACACTGTCTCAATAATGTGGTGGTCTGGGTCAAACCATTACTGATAGAGTTCCTATGTAGGCATGCTTGTAATGCCTTGAGAGTTTCCTCAAAATTTTTTTTAACGACACACTTCAGCTAACAGCACTTTGCTAATGACCATGTTGGTGGTGCACAAATACTATTTTATGTCTGTCAAACTGTTTTATCTTTTTCACAAATTAAAGAAATAAAAGCAAATGATGTGTTTTTGCAACAGGCTGCTGTTTACAAAGTGCCTAAAGATGGAATTCCAAGTCTGGTTCCTTGAAAGCAAAAAGAAATGAAGGGTGGCCAAAGTTTCTGCACAGAACTACATGTGTGTCGATGATACATTTGGTTTATAATTTTATATGTGCGAATTCTCAAAACCATCTTGTTTAAATAAAGGTTCCATAAAAAAAGAAACTCAAACCAAAACCTCATAACTGATGACAGCTGTTATGCAGCTGCATCGCTGTTAATAAAATGTATGTATATGCAAGTATGACAATGATTACCTGCATCAAATATGGTTATATTATATTGAAAGATATCTCTTTTCCCCCCTTTAACAAAAAGCGACAAGAAGCAATAAATTCCAAATAATAGATGAACCATCATCACCAATGAATGCGAGCTGTGACTCATCCCAGGAGAGGGTCTAAGGAGAGGGGACAGATTGTGATGTGCGATCTAACAAAATGTACAAAGTAATTGATCTGACTGCTCTCCGATGAGGGTTGTTGTTTGTTCTTGTTCTGCTGTATGTCTACTGTATCGACACATTAGGTCACAGAGAGAAACAAAAAGCAGAGTCGTATTCCTCGCATGTGTTCACAAGCCTGGCTAATAAAAGCTCAACGTTGTAGCCATGACAGAAGATTCTACACATCTTAAGCCATGAAACATAGAAGATCTGTCAGCCACCTGAGCCTTGAACTGGGTGAAAAACTTCCACCAATTAAGTATCAGGCCAAATATGAAATATGGACACAATCCAGTCCTCTGCTCCTGAGTTATAGCGGTCAGTATTGGCCACTTGACCCTTGATCTTTTGGGTATGAAGTGTCATGGCATCATCACTTCATCCAACTGGACATTTGCTTGAAATTGTTTCATAATTGCCGCAAGAGTTCTTGCATTACAGCCAAAAATGTGTTTTCTGAGGTCACAGTGACTTTGATTAACAAAATGCACTCAGTTCACATTTGAGGCCAAGTGGGTCCGTGTGCCAAATTTGAAGAAATGCATTTGTACTCATGACGCTTCCGAAAGGTTGCTCTCTCGAGGACGGGAGAGGGCAAAGGACAACCCGGAAACATACGAGGCCGATATGGAGGCTCGGTGACCGTTAACAGTAACATCTTCTGTGAAATCATGCTCAGGTTTGACATCTAGCCCCAATTCTTGTCAAAATCCTAATTCACATTTCCCAGTCGATGCCTGCTGCGTGTGTGTGTGCGTGCGAGCTTCAACTCAGAGGTGTTTAAACTCTGAATCCTCATGAGGTCTAGACTGAGGTATTAGGTAGCACTAAGGATGTGTTGTTTATTTCTTTTATTAACACAAGCTATAATCTCAACACTGCTGCTGTTATGCCTTTGTGTGAGGATCCCTCATCCAGCACAGATGTGAGAGCCCACCCAGGGCCCAGAGAGCCCTCTGACGCCCATATTCATCAACGGCGTGTCACTTTTACGAGGTGGCTCTGTGGGAACCCGAGAAAGACCCCTGCCTCCCTCTCGCTCTACCTAGCACCAGTCAGCCAGCCCCCTCTTTAGATGAAATTAAAGGAAAACTTCATTAAAGCTAAAGGTGCTGTCAGCTGCGGGGCCCTTTTGATCAATATTCCCCTCCAAGTTCAACACCTTCATTACAGTGGTGTCACTCATTCACAAGGGGGGTGCAGACAAAGGCACGTGCGTGCGCACATTTTGGTCTGGTTCAACAGAAACATTGCTAAATGGCGAGGGTGGGGCCGGGGAGGAGGAGAGGTGTAGCCATTCTCTCGGTGATTATCTTGGCTCAAAGCAGCAACATGAAACAGAACAGCTCGGGGCCATTTGCTGAATTATAGTGTTGTCCAAAGCAATCAACTTTCTAATTGTTTATAGTTTACATTTACTCGCGTCCGGAGCCTTTCGCTTTCTCCTTTATGCACTTTTCTTGATTTATTTTGGAAGCGGGCGAGTTACGATATAAAGCAAACAATCCCGCTCGCTATCCAAACACGGTAAAAAATAATCTATTTGCTTTGTTTGTCTGCTCCACCATCTTTTTCCAATATGATACGTTCCAGATATGATTTCTCTCGGACGGTGAGCTCAGCAGCTGCCGGTGGGTCTCGTGCCTATAAATCAGATGCCTCTCAGAAAACTCTCAGGAGTCTTCTGCACAAAACATGGCAGATAAGAATGATTGGAACTGCAAGGGAGGAAGCACAGAGGATCCAGTGAAAGTACGTGGTTGATAAGCGCAAGACATGTTGCTTAACTGTCTTAAAGATAAATAACTCAAATAATATCTCCTTGTGCACGTATGAATGTGTGCCGAATCTTCAACAATAAATGTGAAATATGCATCATCTTATACCTGTCCAACGAATGGCCGCCTCACTCATCAAAGCGCTTACATGCCGAGACTGGTGCATCTTTGCAGAATCTTTAATATGTGTATACAGCTATATGCATAGAAAGCATTAGAGTTATCAGATACCACAAACTTTATCTCCTCATATTGAGGCTTGCTACATTACTCACAGCTGTGTGGCGCCTGCAATCACTAACACTTGGCAAACTTCCCTGTGTTGATGGGAAAATATGATTTTTTGTTTGTTCCAGTGTAATTTTTTCCTCCAACATTTATTAGCTTGTAGCTGTTACAGTGCATTTCCCACCTCTTCTGTGCTGCATTAAGTTGGTCCTCTTCAGCAGAATGCTCCTTCTGAGCTGCAAAAAAAACACAGAAAGAAAACATTCAGACAGGTCATGGGGCAAAATATGAGGCTTGTGTAGACATTGCTAACCAAATGTTTCATTAAAAGCGGACTCCAGAGGGGGGCGCTGTGTTCATTAATCATCCTCAAAGCTGAGGGGAGAAGAAGAAAGGCTGTGGGGGTTGAGATGTCACTGACGGTGAGCATGTTATCCAAGCAACTGTTAAACACTTTGTAAAGTCTGACATTATTTCTGTGTGTTTGTGCACGCGAGTCCCCACGAGAGCGAATCCCCAGCTCAGCCCGGAGATGGTCCATTTGCTGAGGTGTGTGTGTGTGTGTGTGTGTGTGTGTGTGTGTGTGCGTGTGCGTGTGCGTGCGCGTGCGTGTGTTGTCGATGCAGTGCTGAAGCCGGGGTGGAGGGCTGAGCGGAGAGGCTTGGGAACTGGAGGCTCCTGTGGACTCCTGCCATGTAAAAGTGTCTAAATGCAAGGCAGATGTGTGCGGCGGGCCAGGCCGAGGTGCAAGAATTTATCTAGGGCCAGAGAGTGCCTGTGATCTCAGATTTATAGCATTTTTCCAGATTCATCCTTTTTACAATGATGGGGGACCTTTCCTACTTGAAGATTTAAGAGGGGGAAGTCTCCAAAAAATTGTTCAAAGGCAGGTTTGGGGGTCTTCTGGGAGAGGGTGAACTAAAGCCTTCGATCAACCACCCGGTTTACTTTTCATCTCTCTCTCTCTTTTTTTTTTTTTTTTTTTTAAAACATGTATGTGGGCAAGAGGGTTATGGTAAACCTAATGAAGGGGGGGTGGCAATGTCTGGGATAAAGGGAGGTGGTGGGGGGGAGAGCAGTGGGGCCGTGACCAATGGCGTTAGTCTCAGTGGGGGTCAGGCTGGCGCCTGAGGTACCCCTCTGGTGCGACTTTGCAGAGGTGGCATAGGAGTCGGGAGGGAGGGTTCAGGGAGAGCGAGAGAGAGAGATTGGCTCAGAGAGGGAGAGGATGTGTGAAGTTTCTCTTCCTCCGCTCCCCCGTGCAAACATGAAACCACTAGTCGCTAACTAGAAAGTTATGAGACGCGCATGCTGAGAAGGACAATAAAGCGAGGCTTTAAAACTCTGACACACTTTTCCAAACTGCCGCTTTACCTCGCAGCCAGATGACCAAGAGATGTAGAGCAGTCTGAGAGGGGATGCTGGAGATATAAAAACAAACCAAACACCCCTTTTCACCCCCGAACAACTCCTCTAACAGAACAGAGACACATCTCAAAGACTTTAGATTAGAAGTGGCTCCTTGGACAGTTGTTAAGCGCAAATTTCACTTCATCTACGTAATTCACAGGCAGTCTGAGCGAGTGGAGTTTTGGTTACTGACTCACTAACAACAAAGGAAGCGCGAGGAGGTGATGATACACACGCATTTTCCGAGGAGAGACGGTGAAACGAGATTTACGCAAGCAGAGATAAAAAAAAAAAAAAAAAAAGCGCAGGAATTTGTTTTCAATTAGTCACGGTGTATATTCAACATGAAAAATATGCCAGTGTCAGTATCCCCAGAGGTTTCAAAGAGCGTCCAATAAAACGGCAAAGAAAAAAAGTGGTTGATTAGATGTGTTTAAAAAGAAAAAGCGTAACCTGGATTTTTATTTTAAGACTAAACAAAGAATATGGAAACAAACAAAGGCATATTCCAGAAAATCAGTATACAGGATCAAATAAATATAAGATAAAATTTAAGGTTGGACATATGACGGAGAAATTAAAATAAAAGAACAAGCAAATTCCAGACGATAAAGGTTACAGGATAAGAGCAATGGAGAAATGTTTATTTTTAATGGAAGTCTCGTAATTATCGTTAAATACTGCCGTTCAGGTATAAAGCCTTTGAGACAAGAGGGTTCAGCTGGCTCACTGCTCAGTTTCTAGAACCACAGTATCCATTTATGCAGGCACTACCAGCCCTAAGGATGTGATCACAATATTAAAGCTACTGCTGTTGCCTTCTCTGAATTCTCACTTCAGTTAGTGAAAGTGGTTTAAATCAGATGTGGTGGAATTCCCTGCACTCTTCCTTTTGGGTCATTTCCAGGAATTCTCATCACCCTAAAGCAGGGATATCAAACATTAGGTCCACTCCAATCCGATCCACTGAATAGCCTCGGAAAATGTGAAGGAGGGCATACATTTTGGACTTTTTAGTTTTACATCTTTTTCTGCTGATAAAGACCTCCCACACGGACATTTATACTATGCCAAAGTCATTAAGTAATGATTAATGAACCACTTAATGACAAAAAAAGTTTCAGTTTTTTTCACCATCTACTGTAGAAACTTATGTCTTGTTTTTTTAAAGTGGATCCACAGTGAATACCATAATAAATTTTCTGGAAATTAATATAATTCCAGCATAGTTTGTGCAATAATATACCAGAACTATTTCTGCAGTTTTACACATTAATTTTGTAATTTCTAAGCCTGAAGAGTCGTGCTGAGAGATTTATTTTATTTACAGCAGAATTTGGTTTATCACATAGACGGAGATGAAATTGCACAGCTTATTCTTATATTAAGAAATCTGAAGCATTAAAATGTGCAGTTAAACTCTTTACACCGTCAAAAAGTGGAGTTTTACTGCTTCGGCCCACTTAAGTGAGCTAAATGTGGCCCATTGTGTAAAATGAGTTTGACAAGTGAACACTAGAGGACTTTGCTAATGTGTGGGTCAGAAAGGAGACAGATGACAAGATGGTCCGAGTTTGTCAGGGAAGATCTGCTCCTGGTCCCTAAGAGTGATCCACCGAGGCGAGTCGGCTTTATTAGGCCACAGCTAAGGATGTCCTGCCAGCTTTATGGAACCCACGAGTACATAGGACCCATGTTAAACGCAACGTGATCTCTTCTACAGGCCTGTAGACGCCTGTCCTCATGCTGTCTTACAGGGCACCGAGACGCCCCTTCTCAGCAAGAACAAAAACACCCACGTTCACCAGGAGACGGGTTCTCTACCAACGAGCTGACTGTCTGACATAGCAAAAACCCCCAAAAAACAAAACATAATTACAGCTCCCCGTTTTAAAAGGACACATGCTGTGTGTCAGGGTGAAAACGGGGCCTTTCTGTCTCCCGGAGCTCGGTTTTGCAGCCATCTCACTGGTTGTAAATCATCTCTCCAAATGATTGTTTTTATTTTTTAAAACACCTTCACATGAGTCAGGCCCACTTATGAGCACGAGTGAGGGCAAACATCCATTATGACTATCTGAGGGAAAGGACTTCAGTGTCATTTAAAGGGAGCGGGAAAGATTAAACAACATATCCCTCATCTTAATTTAACAGCAGCAGGAAATGGTTACTGCTGAACATTTGGAAAAGAGAGCCAAGGTTTACACGCACATCACAATAGTAATTGTACTAATTTAAATAGTAATCTTTGTGTTATGTTTTGAAGACTGGACATAATTTTTGGAGGATTCTTATAGGCAAAAGCAGCCATCTGAAATGAGACATTCCTCAGAAAAAACAAAATCCACATGTATTTACATGATCATGGCACTTAAGAGTAAAACTACAAAGAGAAGAAAAATAAGGAACATTTCTTTCTTTGTTTTAGATAAACAGGAAAATGTTAACTTCACCCACCAGCACAGACGAATCCCTCCATCTTGTCCTTGAAAGGCTGCAGGTGTTCTTCTGATGAGTTAGCGCAGACTTTCTGCACATCCTTCTCACAAGCTAGAAGAAGGAAAGAACAAAGAAAGAAAAAGAGATGAAAGAAGGGCCTAAAGGGAGAGGTACAGATATAAGAATAAACTTAACACTTTTTTTTTAACCAAAAGTGTGAAGTGTGTCTATCATTCAGGGCTGAAATTTATTCAACTTGTCTTTCTATGAGTGTATTTTGTAACACATCTCATCTCATTTTAACACAAGGATTTAAAAGGAGTTCTGATTCCTGGTAATCAGGATAAAAAAATGAACTGACAGACATTAAATAAAAAAACTTTACACTACATTTGCTTGGAACAACATTTTTTATAATAAAGTTATGCACATGTAAGTAAAGTAAATGCTACTAGAACAGTGCTCTGAAAAGATTGCAATGCATTGCAAAGTTCTGTGCATTGCACCGTTTTTTCATCTTTATAAAATACAAATATTCAGAGTGTAATGCATAGATGTTTTTGCCTGTAATGTTTGGCCTTAAACGAGTGCTTACAGTAAGCACAAAGCTGCAGTTTTATTTTGTCCTCTAGTTCCACATTTAAACCAGTTTTCTTACCCATCCTCAGATTTCCCACCCCGCGCCTCGATTTACGCATCAGGCACATGCCAGTTTGCATATTGTTGAGGTTTATTTAAAACTAGTTTACACAATGGTGACCATTTCATTTGTATTCTACCTTCAGCGCTGGCCGCATGTGTGAGCGGAGCAGATGTGTTTGCTGTTTGTGGATGCCCCCCCTCCTCCCTCCCCCCTCCTCTGTCGTGCCAAATGATCCAACTCACACAAGTTCAGAGGAAACAGCCGTGAGTGAGCGTGTTCCAGCCGAACCTTTCCCCATTTCCTCTCAACTGTAACTACACACACACACAGACGCCTGGCAAAAAGAACTTTGCACAATCCTTCAACCTGTAAGTCATTAATGGCAGCAGTAAATACCTAAACTTGCTTATGACAGCATAGCTAAATAGTTCTGCAACAGAACAAGAGCATTAACAGGTCTGGCCGCCGTCTAACTTCACTGTGTCGCCGCTTTAACATCTCAGTTTGGCTCTCGTGCGTTTGCATGCGGAGCTGCCGCACCTGTAGTCCGGTAAACCCGCTCTATTGCTTGGTTTTATTTACTGGGTGTCTTATTAAACGAGACAGGAAGCACGACATCCCAGCATTAAAACTGAGACGCAACTACGTCAACAGCCGCTCGTTCTGGAATCCAGGGCTCTATTTAAATTCACGGAAAGTGGGAGCCAGCAGTTATTCAAATAAAAAGACAGAACTCAGCAAGCACACAAACATGACAACCAAAATATCCTGTTTGGACAAACCACGTTTCCTTAACAAAAATCCCCCGACTCAAAAAGACCCATTAAAAAAAGTGTTCAAAACAGCAAGTCTACAATTTAGAGGCGGCTCGCTTCCAAATGTGGTCCAGACAGCAAAGGCCGCAAGGAGGAAGCCCACAAAAACACAACAGCTGTAAAGAATAAAAGCCCAGGGCTCGGGTTTGAGACATTGTCTTGGAGTGATAATACATTTTTTGGAAAAAAAAGTGCATTCAGGAGGAGGACTCTCCCGCAAGCAAATGACTGACGCCATCAGGCCAGACACAAGGCCGGAAAAATAAAGCCAAACTTCTGTGTTAATGGTAAAGTGAATGCAAGTGAGCTAATCGCAAATACGTACAAAATTAGGCTTAAGTAAAAAACAAATCTTAATGTTTGCATACAAGGTTTTTTTTAAGATAATGGAGTAATAGACAACTTAATCTGTAAATTAATAGTCTTCTTGCATTACAAATGCATTTTTTAATCTTTAGTAAAAAAGTATAATGAAAGAATTTTATTTTAAAGTACATACTGAAATTTACAGCACCTATTTAATGTACTTTAAATGGTTTCTTATAGGTGTACCTAATAATATCTTCTTGAATAAGACTTCTCATTTAAAAGGACGCTGAATAAACTAATTAAATTTAAATAATAATAATGTAAATTACCATCAGAGGTACTGCATATATACATGCGCATCATACACAATTTATAGAGCCAACATTGGGCAGATGTAGTAGAACATAAAAACACGATTTTTACTCTTTGCTTTGTTGGGCTCTCTGTCCAGATAACAACAGCTCCGCCCTTTAAATCCTAGTTGGTAGCAAGACATTATTCACATCACTGATCAGAGAGCACTGGTTTTATGCATTGCTGTATTTTTTTTTTAATTGCGATTTTATAGTGATTTGCTTCTAAGACTTTGGTGGACAATGTTTAAGCAGCAAAAAGTAGTGAAAAAAACAAAGCAGCAATATTTTAAGAACATGCATGAACAAACCCAAAGAGAGTCATAGGTACAGTAACGAGGAGGATAAACAGAGTTAACAGAGCTGACTTCCTGAGACACTCGAGCAACACTTACAAAAACATGCATTTCTAAGGAGACACTGTTGAATCCATCCATCCATCCATCCATCCGCTTCCGCTTATCCTTTTCAGGGTCGCGGGGGGCGCTGGAGCCTATCCCAGCTGTCTTAGGGCGAGAGGCGGGGTACACCCTGGACAGGTCGCCAGTCTGTCGCAGGGCCAACACACAGGGACAGACAACCATTCGCACTCGCATTCACACCTAGTGGCAATTTGGATTATCCAATTAACCTATCCCCACAAGCTGCATGTCTTTGGACGGTGGGAGGAAGCCGGAGTACCCGGAGGGAACCCACGCAAACACGGGGAGAACATGGAGAATATGAGGTAATGGGCCAACAATTGTGGGTTTAAAAAACAGAAATATTGAAAAAAAAAAAAAGGGTGGTGGTGATGGGGTTAAGTGGGAAGAAAAACAAACAGAAAGATAGACTTTTGCTCCATTTTCCAACCCTGTGTGGTTTGGAAAATGGGAGCCTTTGATGTTAACATGTACTTATGACTTTTACTGTTGTAAGCAAGAGCCCCCGCTGAAGCTACCAGGAAATCGCAGCCAGCCAGGACAATTCACGACTACGGAAAGTCGACTTAAAGACAATGCCTAAGAGTGGACGGAGACTCTGCGGAACACCACAAGATCTCAACCATGGCTGTTTGATGAATGGCTCGGTCTCACAAATGTGCCCATTACACTCCACTACCTCCCATTTGTGAAGCTCTGGTTCATGATGAAGCAAACAAATGAGACGAGGAGACGCACAGTAAACGGGAGATAAAAGATAAAAATCCTCCTCAGAACATTTTAACTCATTTGATAATTAATTTTTTTTTTTTTAAATATTTTAATGTAAGTTATATTCAGAATGTAAGAGTGAACTTCATAAACTTTGCTGCACTCTTTTTTCCCCCCAGGAGGTTAAACCAGTCCAGTGCTCCAGCCGTGGCACATTCTAGTTATTTATACCTGGAAAGTGAATTCTCTCACTGATCTCCAATTATCTTTAGTTCCAGTGGTCTGTCAGTATCCAGCTCTCCTTTCTATGGGATGAAAAATGCTATCACCTCTCGGCAAGGGCAGCCAGGAGACTGCCGTAGGGAAAAGGTAAGGCGTTCTCTCTCCTTTCCATCCCTCATAAATCAACACATATCCACCTAACTACAACTCTTCTCCCTTTTTTGCTGGAAAATACAGCACTGACAGTTAGAGGCTTCAGGCAGGACTTTGAATATCAGCAGCAGCACTGAAATATGGCTTCAAGATGCATTAAAAGGAAACGTGCTTTTGTCTACATCTGTAAAGATATAGACAAACTTTACATTTCAAATGCATCCATCCATTTTCTAGCTCTTTTTTTGGTATGTGACATATGGACCTGGGTTTATCCGGGTCTATGCAGCCATTCTGCAATGTGCTGACAAATTTATTCGTATTCAAAAAGCTAGAAAATCACACGATTACTTGCAACAAATCAACCAACATAAAAAAGGATCCGATTTTAGAGTAATTTTTGCCTTGTTTGGTCAACAGAATTCACTCATTCTGTTCCAAGCTGAGGCTCCATCGTAAAACAGACCTCAGGCTAAAGGCCCAGCCTGAACCTGACATTAAAAGGCCATTTAAAATCGGGACACTGTCTGATTTGCCACAGTGATGAATGCCTAACCTAGGCCGGGACTTCTGTGAAACACTAAACTCCCCTGAGCAGCAAATGAGCTCTGACTGTTTCTTTTTATTTGATCCTATTTCATTTGGTTGCATCCCTTCCCATCTGTCTGGTTCAATTATGTGGCCGTTAAAGAGATCTTTTAGTAGGTAGCCGCTGGTCGAGAAGGGAAAAGGAATTCTGAGAAGACTTTGAGTTGTGCCAAATTTTAATGATAAACTTAATCTTTAGTGCTGAGTTCTAAAGACTGACGCACAAATTAACCACAGCATGGTTTGTCTCACTGGGAGCTCCGAGTCCTACAGTAGGTTTAGGTCCTTATGGCCTCTCACTCATCCCTCTCCCTCTGAGAGCAGCACAGAAAAGGTCATCACCCTCTTCCCAAACAGGAAGCCCCATCAAAAGAGGATCATGTTTCTGCACAAGCCAGTGAAGAAGAGGGCAGCCAAGTGGACGGCGAGCCCTCTCCGGAGCAACTCAGCTCAAAGCTCAGAAACATACAGTATCTTAAATGTGCCCATGGCCCACGGAGGTGGACTAAGCTCAGCAGGGATGAAGTTCTCACTCTCGGCATCACAACTCCTCGCCTCTGACCCAAGGCTGCAGGGCAAGACACCGGCGACCACTGCAGTCACCACCTCGGGATCAGGTGAGGGGTGGGCAGCTCTGCTCGCCAAAGTCAAACAGTGCGAGTAAACCAAAGCGTGATCCGATGTTAGCTTCTCAGTGTCAGGCAGTGCTCTCGATGTGGATGGAAGTGATCCGTGTTAGCTTCATAATTAAGACCAGTTGCTTTCTTTTGGCTGGTTTATAATAGCCTGGCATAAATATTTATTCCTGGCGGCTGGAGAGGATAAAAATGGTGGGAGTCATAGGTGGAGCTCAGCAAATATCCAGAATCCAGGGCTTGCCCTGTGATGCAAATACCCCTAAGGACTACTGTGCCAGACTGCGTTGCAGCAGAGATCAAATACGAGGGCCCTCGTGTTGCATTTATTGTCTTCAGGTCTTCCATTTTTCCTAATAAATGAGTGACAGCTTGAGGTGGGTCTGGGTACTTTAGTAGACTCTTTGTATTTTTCCCTCGGGTCAGAGAGGAGAGGGCTTTAACAGCAATCTGAAAGACGCAGGGGAGAGCTGTGGAGCATATCTAATTGCTTTCATATGCCGTATTATTGGTTGATTTAAATAACGACAGACACAAGGGGCACCGGGGGGCATCGCCTTTAACCTCCGTGTGGCCCTGGCCAAGACTAACTGGCTGCTTGGCTGGGTTACTGAGTGGCTCGGCGCCCAGGACACTACCAGCACAGAACATCAAAAGTGTATTTAATTTTTAATCCCCCTATTGTCCCTCTGATGTATCCTCAGTGACCTGGAATTTGTTTTTTGGGTTTTACTCTAGCTTTAAATGCTGCACAGACAAATATATAAAGATGCCAAATGTCTTGCCACTAGTCCTGTAACAGGAAAGCCCGTCGTGTTATGATGACACGGTTGTTAAGATACAATGTCTGGGAATTGGGAAAAGCTCCCTCGGGCCATTTGAGGTCCTGAATAAACCCAGAAACCTCCCTGCAGAGGGAGGGGAGAGTCCACGGGATGTGCATTTACATTTAAACTGCTCTGGTGAAAGATGGTAATGTATACAATTACGCTGACTGATTTACTGGGGAACAAAGATAACCTAAGCAATAAATTCAATGTGGTAGAAATGAACCCGCTTATTTATACGAGTGGGGCACGTCGTACCAGTCAGATCTTTCTTGAGTTTTCGGAGGTCTTTGGCGAGGTCATCAAACTTAACCTGAGAAGCCTGGAAGAAGTTCTGTGGCTCTGGCAGAGGGAACACACTCTTTTCCGTACCAGCATGCTGCAATAATGAAGCAACGTGTTACTTAGGAGACATTAAAAAGCTGTTAAACTTTATTTTAAAAATAAATTGATTAATTTACCTCATCAAAATTACGCAAGTAGTATAAAACCACGTAATCCACCAAGTTCATGCGATTGTCCTGAAGAAAGAAAACAATAAAACAGACAATTAAGATAAAAGGGCATGAATCAGCTCACTCGGATATTACACTACTTTTATAAGATTTTAGAGCCTTTAATGGTTTTACCCGGCTCTTGACGTCCTTTAGCTTGGGGAGGATCTCCAGCCCAAAGCCATCAGCCTGCCCTCTCGTCCTGTTCCCTCCATTCATATAGTTCCCAAAGGCCAGAACGAGACCTATTATATCCCGCAAACTGTTGCAATCAAGCAACTTCTGACATTGACAAACACACAGTTTGTTTGGGGTTAGTTCTTGTAGGCTGACACTTTTTAAGCAGTTTGTTGTCGTTCTTACTTTGCTGACGTTGGAGATGATCTCCACCTTGCGACGTATAGAAGAGATGGTGTCGAGGAATACCGACTGGAAGATGATGCATCGGGCTCGGCTCGCAAAGTCCGGAATTTGAGAGAGTTCATAGAGAAACCTGAAAAACAAAAGGGGAGGAGGGGCAGAGAGAGGATGAGAAGGAGGTGGAAGAGTATGGGATGTGATGTGTTATGACAGAATTAAACAAAACGTCTAACAGGAAGAACTATTTTGGGTCCTTGGCAGGCCCAGCTTCCCCACGCAGGCTGACTGAGTCAACGTTGCTGTTCACAGGCAGGCAGGCAGCTGCTAGTCATGAGCCGCGCTGCTCGGCTGGGTTTGAAAGGTCCGCGGGGTCGGGTGGAGGAAAGCGGCGAGCGGCGCACGGAGACTGATCAAAGGTAGCTCTGGCCTGATGCGGGACGACTTATGTACACAGTGCAGTGTCGGAGGGGAGCGGAGTGGTAACATCCTGTGTGATTAGACCCTGCTGATGGAGGTAGACACTGAGTAGGGATGACTCAGGAGGCTATAGTGACAGCTCTGGTCAAACATGGAAATAGGAAGGCCAGGCTGAATGGCACCGCTGGATCCAGGCCTCGTTAACTGGCCTGGACTGCTTAACCCTGACAAAAACTACTGAAGCAGTGTCCATTAATGCACATTTTTGCACGTACGCAAAGGCTATGTAAAAATGCACACTTTGTGTAGAAACTAATGACGAAGCCCTGAGATAGATATCCATAGCTCTATATCTCTGTCTATATCTATATCCTTTCACACATAATCAAATTGGTGAGACCTGATTAAAAACAAAATCTTACTGTTCAGGTTTGTCCAGCAGTTTCACTTGATCTTCTTTGGATGTCTCATAATGTCTCGTTATCTTTTCCATCTCGTCACTGGTGGCCCTCTATGGAGAGACACAATGCAAAGGTCATTACAAAGATGTGGCTCAATACTGTAAATATTGTGATGAAATATACGTAATTCAACTTTTTGCTAGAGAAGATTTTAAGATGCATCTGTATAGAAACCTTATTTGCTTCGGTAACACCATATATAGTGGGGGAAATAATTATTTGATCGGCTGCTGAACTGATTGATATTCTGACTTTAAAGCCTTTTGTGTAGACATTTAAATGTCACACACATGCTACTTACGTTTTCATATAAAGCCTCAATTGTCTCCAAATCCACCACAGAATTGTCCACATTAAGAACAGCTGGAAAAGATAACAGAAGCAGTCGGTGTTATAAAGAACAGACCCACAACAGCCCTTTAATTTACTTACAGACTGAATAATGGAACATTATATTTGTGGCAGCTTTATAGAGCCTATATTCATATTTTACAGAAAAAGATTTCCCAAACCAGTAAAACAAAGAATGACATTAAAAAAAACAAAAAAAACAAGTGAAGTGCATAATTCAGTTGCCATTTAACTGAATTATACACCTAATTTACAATATTAGCTTGAGGTAGTAAAGCTGGGAGTGTGGCCAGGCTGAGCACACTTGAGTCTGAGACCGCAGATGCCGAGTGTACGCCGAAGCTCCTTTCCCCCCCCCTCTTGTCGTGGACAAGCGAACTGGGGGACGAAGCCCCTTGGCACGGCAAAGAAAGGAAAGCCTGAAACTGCTTAACCTCAGAGCTCACAGCTAGAACCACCAACAGCCAACTAATGAGTTTGAGGTGGGCAGTAGATGGTGGACTAAGGAAAAACAGAGGATGCCGGAGCAGATAGGAAGTGAATGCAACAGGCAATCGTTTAAAAGATTTTTGTACGTTCGAGTGTGTAAACAGAAGGCAAAATGAAAGATCACAGAAAGAGAGAGACCGTGTCGTAGGTTTATAGCTTAGTGATGCACGTAGAAGTGGGTACGGTCAACACTGCTTTTGGATCAGCTCATGGTTGTCTGGTCGCTGTCAGCCGAGAAGGTCTGTGCACGACCTGCTCCTCTGAAATGTACTGCTCAGCAGGACAACTCGTCTTTGTGACGGCTGCCGTGGCCACAGAGGAGACGCGTCAATCAGTCACAAACTAATATCAGCAATTTATGCTGCAAATTTAAGCTAAAGTTCGCAAACATTTGCCATCATAAACTACACAACATACCGCATCAGCTAAACCTGCTGAAATTTACAAAACTTATGACACTAATTTGACCCAAAAGAAGAAAACTGAACATCATAAAATCTAGTTTACATGTGTTTCTGCTGGACTACAGGGCTGCTTATTCATCCTGATTATTTTGGTGTGAGCTGCTCAGTGCAGGAGAATCTGGTGCTATGTCCTTGTCTTAATTATACTGAAACCAATGGAACAAAAAGGCACTTCTGATTATCAAAACACATTAAAAAACAAACAAACAAAAAAAGGTCTGCAAAAATGTCTTTAGAACAGATTTCTTTCTTTTTTTTTTTAATCAGTTGAATGTCTCGTGTATTAAACTTGCACAGGTAATGTTAACAATTTTGGCCAACGACTACTTCCACCTAACAAGGTAACAATTTGCGTTCTGGTTCCCAGCTGTTGTGTTGCAGAGAAGCTGTCAATGTGGTCCCGACGTCTGGATCAGAGAAAACGCTGGAGGTCCATTTCCTACATCTTATTAGAGTGGATTATTCAGTCCCTCAGCCACGCAGCCGTCAATCACCCACCAAAGGGGGGCCTGCTTCAGTGTGCACAGGAGCACTCTGATCCGAGGGGAGCCGGATATCTCTCCACACCGACAGATCAAAGCGTGCCTGCCAACGGCTTCACACCCTCTCCTTCCACTTTTCACTCGTGTGTGTGTGTGTGTGTGTGTGTGTGTGTGTGTGTGTGTGTGTGTGTGTGTGTGTGTGTGTGTGTGTGTGTGTGGGGGGGAGAGCCTCCCTTTGCCCTTGAACCATGGTGGCCCTTGAGGTCGCCCAGTCACTTCCACGGGTGCATTTGACCCCCCCCTTTGCTCTTAACCCGAGTGCTGCCTTCTCTAGTTCCCTGCTTCCCACTCTCTCCCTCCCTAGTAGCTGTAATTACATTACATGTACCATGTCCTTTTAATTTGGCAACAAAGGGGAGGCAAGCAGGCGAAGCAAGGGACTAGAGCCCTCAGAAGTGCTTATTAAGGTGCTGTCCTTCATTGTCAAATTCAAATTGTCCATTTCGCATACACCTCCCATTAAAGCACAAGGAAGCAGCCTCACGCTGGGTGTGAGCCGGCCTTTTTTTACCAAACTGACACTGGAACAGAAGAGAAACTGAACTGAAAGGGGGGAGAAAAAAGAAATCGAAACAGGATGGTTGTCCTGGTGTATCCGCTTTTCTGGCTTGTGTTTTGAGTTGGTTTTATGTGGTAGCGCAGTGTCTGCTAACTGTGGAACGTGGTTTTGTACATGCTTAGGTCATTAGTGGGGTGTCAGTCCCATTAGGCTTGTGGAAACCGTCACTGGCTACAATAAACAGATCTGCTGGCCGCATGCTCAGACAAGCAGGCGGCAGCCATTCTCCGCCACAGTCCCAGGGCCGGACTAATTCCTGGCCCACCTATGATGTCCCCAACACACATACTATGCGTTTACTCACCCACGCAGGGACTTTAGACACGCACATGTATGCGTGCATTTTCCACAGAACAGTCAAGAATGCAATCAATCTATTCAGCTCTTAAAATGAAGGAGATGGCAATTTGACTTTAACCAGCACAGGAGGCCCGTCAGAAAAAGCGAAAGGCTGCTTTCATCCCGACGTTGCCGTCTCACATTTTGACAAATTGAGGCATTTTCTTTCCCACAGTGGTAACTGGAAAAATCATCCACTTTCCACTTGAAACACAAATTAATCCAGAAAAAAAAAGTGTCTGGAGTTACAAATTAGTAGCTGTCAAGACACTGGAAATTATCCTCTGCTGCAGAGTTCACCATCTCATCTCTAAAAATAACTCCATCTGCATCTCCTCAGGAGTCCTGCTCACTTTAATGGTGAAGAAGAGAGTAAATTTAGTTTATCGCAGCCGAATCTGAATATGAGTTTGTTCTGTGAAAGGCAGGAAAATAATGTAGTGTTTGCAAGCTTCTAGATGACGCTGGAAAAGATTTTTTCACCTTGCTGAATGTCCTTCATCTCCAGATGCAGGCTTGATATCAGGATGCCAACTGCCTGGGAACGCTTCCCGTCCAGCAGCTTGATAATCTAGAGAAAAAGAAAAAACCAAACAAACCACAAAATAATTTACATTATAAAGTATCGAGAGAGTTGGGGATGGGGTGGGGGGATTCAAATATGAGTTATAGAAAAATGCAATTTTTTAGGTTAACAGGACATTTACTCTTTACGCAAATCGTCCCTCATTATTCAAAATGTGACATCAAATAACCTGAGGAACAGACAGTGAATAAAAAGTTCATCCGAGCAGCGAGAGGGTGGGTTAAATTCACCAGTTCCCCTCCGTGGCAGATGACGGACGACCAGCGAGACAGAGCGCCCGGAGCCCCAGTTAGTCCGAGCAGTCGGCGAATCACCCGGGATTGACCCAAATGACCGAACTAATCAGCACTAATTGTGATAACCCATCATCGTGACGCAAACTACCGGGAAATGTGGCGCGCACACACACACACAGCCGGGACCCTCTTTGTCAAGTTACATTAATGAGAAAGGGAACGTTAGGAAAAGCACCTCCTCCAAAGTTTACCAGAAAACACGTGCGAGATATAATCAAAAATATCAAGTCGCAGTGAAAGTACAAAGGCAAAAAGTGGCACCATAAAAGGACAGTCTTGAAGAGCACGGCAAAGAGAAGCAGTGCTTTTATAACAAACTATAAATTCACAGGATTTTTATTTGTGCCTACACATGGTCACAATTACTTATGACTGAATTAGCCGTAAAACCAGAGAAAGTTTTGGCAAGGTAAAGCCCCGCTCTAAAAGTTAATGTGTCAGGCTTCTTCATTAGGTATTATGGTGTTGTCGGCTACTGGGCTGTCCAGTGGGAGCTGGAGAGCAGAAGCCTTAGAAGTTGGTATTGCATTACAGGGCGTTAGTGGGTGCCATGCTGCTTCCAGCTCTATTACCTGGATCACTAGGGATCTCCTACACTGGGGACTATGAGATGGCTGACTACCAGGCTTTCCCAACACCTCTAATTAACCGCTCTGGATGGGCAGCACTAAAAGCGGCGCAGGAACCTTTGCAGAAGTCGCCAATTAGCCTAAACAGTTAAGTTAATGAGAAAAGACAAGTGATGCTGAATGCTTGCCTTGAGACACGCAAACAGCTCGGGGTAAGTGGAGAGAGCCGGGAGATGCTGATGCTGAGACAGGTAGACACCAATAGCTAATGGCTCCCTCCGGTGGAGAACAAGAGAACTGACCCGACACGGCTGAGGACGCTCGAGTAACGGAGACGAGTCAAGAGAAAGAGGAAGAAAGACTGCTCGCTTTTTCCCCCCCTAAGAAAATAAACAAAATCATGGAAGGAGACACTGGGATGTCAGAGCCTTGAGCTGAAGCAGGTGGCCGGTGTTAGGCGATGCGGCCTGGGTGATGCAGAATCAGAGCCGAACGGATAGTTTACACAGCCACGTCTGAGCGAGCGGCCTGCTCCGCAGTGATGTCTCTCTGACTATCTGTCTGAAATCACCCAGGCAAATGTTACAATAACAACTGGTTCGAGACTTTCCATCAATAACCAATTGCGATACACTCAGCAACCCCAGTCTCGCCCAGAAGTGTTAATCTTACGCCCACTCTCCCACGTCATAGCCACGACTTCAAATATGTCTTTAATAAACGTAGTATGATTGCTCATAAGTTATTCCCATAAACCCGTAAAGCTGCTGTTTGTTAAAGGAGACTTGCCATGTATAAACTTGATAGAGCTCTGATTTATGTGCATAAAAGAGACCTCAGTTTTTGTGTTTACTAATGTGCATATTTGTACACGCACACGCCGGCATATTTAACCGGAATTATTCCCTCATCATCATCATCATCATCATCTCTCCCCTCCTCGATCCTCAAAAATGCACCGACGTGCCCATCGCCTGCTCCCCCGCTCACATAGGTGCCCATACTTTATCGCCTCCACCAGCCATCGGGGTGAAGCCACATGCGTGCAATTATACCCCTGGTCCCGTCTTCCCCGGTGAGAGAGCTCCCCTCTACGTCGTCTCCTCAGCTTTGATATGCTAATTGGCGCAGAGAGACGAGCTCCAGAGTAAACAAGAGCTTTGATTTTTCTATGGCACACATGATAAAGATTAACTCACTCATGTAGGCATCGCCTGCATCCCCCCGAGTTTCAACTTTTGGCGTGTGCAGTTGCTGGAAAACGGGGAAGTGGCTCATATGCATAATGTACACACACATTCCTTTCCCACCCACTCATCTCCTCTCGCCGTCCACAGCCCCGGGGGCTGTGGTGTTAGCATGTTCTGGCAACACTTTCTGAGCAAGTGCATAATGACTTGCGGGGGACGTGCCGTCACCACACAGGTGTGTTCAAGCAAGCGGGCACACGCAGACGCGCAAATAAAAACATACACAGAAACACACAAATAGAGACAAACAAAGACTCCTTAATACAGATACGTAACCAGATTCGCTGGCAACGTTAGACTGAAAATGAGTGTGCTGACAGATGGGAGGCAGGTAGCCCACATGTGTGTCAGCTGGTATTGCGCAGAGGAAGACGTCATGCCAAACTGAGAAGCTATCACCTACATCCCTGTCCAATCAGAACCTCCAGAATAAAAGAGTCTTTTCAACAGTCGTGCTTAAATCTCTGTTCTGGGCAGACATTTATAAAGCTTCCGAGTGTGTTTAAAGAACCACATGGGGAGAATGATTTTTGCGAAAACTACAGAACAAGACAGATTTATTAACAAACCTCCTACAACTTAGAGGGAGGTGAAGGTGCAGCGCTGCCAGAAGCTTACAGGAAGACAGACAATCAAAAAAAGGAAGCATGTCCCACTGCGCATGAAGTTTCTTGATCTCTTCTACAGAAGTCTGTTTATTTTACTTATTTTATTAAGAAACAACTATTACAAGTTGAAACAAGTAGATGAAGAAAGAACAGGTCAGTTATGGGAAATACAGTAGAGTGAAAAACTCTTTATATTTTACGTCTAAGGAGCCAGACACTGTTGTATTTTTGAAAGAAGCCTTGAGGAATATTTCATCCTGGCTTCTTCAAGGCCTTTCAAAACGTTTCTTAGCTGTGGCTGTGAAGCCACTCAACACTGACTTATGAATCCTTCAAGCATAAAAAAAACAGTGTTGTGTCTGCACATAACAGACAATTTGGCAAAGAAAGAACTTTAAATTGAATCTTCAGGCACTTTTTGCTTGTACTTTAGGGAATTTTTAAAAAAATGCCAATGAAAATACAGTTTGAGAGCCATGAAATAGTATTTATGCACCAACAGTGATTCCGATTGGTGTGAATTGTGAAGAAAAGAAAAGAAATTGGACAAGTGGAGGACAAAAGAAGCGCTTTACTCAAAAGCACTGACAACAGATTTCATGGAGTGATGAATCCATATTTGAAAATTCTGGTTCAAATCACTGTCGATACAGTAACAGCGTTACAACAGTGAGTATCTAAAGCCATCTGTAAAACACGGTTGAGGCTCTGTCAGGATTTGAGGCTGAATTTTAGCCTGTGGATCTCAACGTTACTGAAGCAGGGTAGGATCATGTTGACAGAACGGAACAAAAGGCAGCCAACATCCAAAGAAGAGCCCTGAATGTCCTTCAGGAAGCCTGGAGAACTACTCCTGAAGACTACTTACAGAAATGATAAGAAAGCTGAAAGAGTTCAGGCTCTGTTAAAGAATAAAGGTGGTCACACCAAAAATATTGACTTTAAAGTATAAACTGTTTTTGCCTTAGAAATTGTATTTCCATGCATGTTTGCACAGTTCAATAATTGCTGCACCCAATTCCCATTTTTTCCGATAACTGAATAATGGCTCAAGACTTTTGCACAGCAGGTCAAGTAGTAGCTTAGCTTCTCATATGAATTCTACTTTTCTTAGCAAGTTAGTCAAATACTTTATTTCTGTTCTGTGATTCAAACGCATCACTATAGTCTCTAACATTTGCATAGATTATTTAGCCACTTCCTGCCATCTAAAAATCACATTTATTAAGCTTCAGACTAACTGATAAAATAAAACCGCTTGCAACCAGGACTATGACGGTGCGCTCACAAAACTACGTGGAAAGATGACGCAATGAAAATTGTGGAAGCCCTATTCTTTTGCACCCCGAAGGAATTTAAACAGTGTGACATCCTCTCATAGAAGTCTAAGCAGATGCAACTCATGAGCCAAAAATACTTGCCTGTGAATCACATGTATCACTTAATATAACATGACTAATGTTACAATGTCATCCAAATATCCTGGAGTTTGTGAGCCTGCCTCTGTTTCAGTACTGCAGGACTCTGTCAGACAACAAGTAAACAACGTGTACTTTTATACTCTGCAGTTGCTGGGGGGCCTATAGCGTTCTCTTTTGTACCATCTAAGATATCCTTATCCATTTTCTTTCCTCCTTCCGCTCAGAAGCAGCTAATCTTCTGTTATACTTTTTTTCCTTACTCCCCAGCTTCCCAAAAAGATGTGGCTCACTATCCTTTCTTTCCTGTACTTTAACCAGCTGAACTTCATGTAAATAATAACCAGCAGATGATGGTTTCCAAGATCTCCCTCGCAAATTATTTCCCCTCCAGTCACTCAGAGTATAAACTTTCAGGGATAGAAAATTATTAAGTAAACAGGTTTCTATTATTCCGATGACCTTTCCAGTGAGCTGAACGTCAAGGCAGCCGGAAACAATTCCCCCTTTCCTCTTTAACCCCAGAAATAACTGCATAAAATAAAATAAAATAAAACCACAGTACTGAGAACAAAAAGTCTAAACACAGATAACAAACCCAGCCGGTGTAGCACAAAGGTCCTTCTTTCAAATACCGGGGGGAGGGGACAAGTGTTATGTTGGACATGGGATTTTTTTGACTGTTATGAATTTGCTTCAACACGTTGTTATTAATGGGGGTCAAACCTCCTTTAGAATGATGTAAGCCCAGACAGGAGACAGTTGGCGAGATCTGTGTCTGGATGTGGCTGTCTGTGTTGGATCAAATGTTGGACAGTCTGAGTGACCCGACTGAATCGGGAGATCTTGGGATGGACACACACATATACACGTTCTGGCCCTCTGGAGCCGAGTGGAGCCTTAACAAATTGATCAGAAAAGGGGACGCGTATGGATTTAGAGGTTAAAGTCTGGGGCAGCGGCTGATTTTTAACTGCTCGGACGCCTTGGCAGGGACCGCGAGGCGGCCGGGACGCTGACGCAGCTCTGGCTGCGAGAGAGAGAGGTGCAGAGTTGCAGGATTTAACACGACGGCATCGAGGAGTCTTTGGTGGGGTAGAGGGAATAGCGGATCAATTGGGCAGAAAGCACATCTGTGTTGATTTTTTGTTCTTGATTTGAAAAATTAACCTTGCACAAAAGGGAAAAGGCATAATCCTGAAGCCCTGGTTACACCACACTGCAGAACTCGATCATAGGGGGGAGAGGAAAAGCACACACCAACACACACATAAGGGAGTGAACTTGATAGCCAGTGTTGGCCCAGTGTAGGACCTGGCAACTACAGACAACAATCTGGAGGAGGGCTTGATGAGGCTCGCAATCAATTTTTTTTTCCTCCTTTTGTTTCACCTTTTGTTATTTCTTCCTTGGATTTACGAGTGAAGATGACGGCAGACAGAAAGCCTCTATTAAACAAAGCTAGATGAAAAAAATTGAAGAAAAAGCCTGCCCTCAGCTGGCAAAACGTGCAAGATGACCATGTGCAAAAGAATAAAGTGATGAATTAAGCTTTCAACACAGCGCCCAAAGTCAATACAACCCAAGCCGGGGAGTGAGTGGAGCCAAATGATGCTACCTTCTTAGTTTTGGCTTTCTTCTCATACGTGTCCGACAGCGGCTTCTTCTTCGGTTGCAGCGTGGCCTTGGAAAAAAGGTCCTCAAACTCTTTGGCGTTGACGATGTTTGGCTCCTCCAGAGAACACCATAAAGTGTTGTTGCTACAAAAAACAAAAAACAAAACAAAAAAAAAAAAACAGATCATAAATTTTTAAAATATAAACAGACCATGAAAAACTGAGGTTATAGGGTGTAAAACATTCGATCACAGTCAAGGCGGCTCATAGAACAGCTAGCAACATGGAGGCTACTTGAATCAAACAAAATTGAGTGTTTTCCATGTTTGGAAGCTCATTTGATGTTGTCCATTTTGCTGTTTGGACAAAAACCTGGCAGCCACGGTCGCAATCTTGACTTAAGAGCGCCGTTTATAACCCGGGTGATAGAAATAAAAATTTCAAGACAAGCCTGTCTCTGTAATAAACCACCATTTCCAGGCAAAGGACAAAAGCAATGCTGTGTTGCAGAAGTTGCCGAGTAACGTGGAAAGAGAAACAAACGGAGGCGCAAAGCGAGAACGAGAGGTGTCTAAGAGTCAAGAGGGCGTTCAGCAGCTTGCTGTTAAAAACACATCTACTTCTCTGTTTAATTCAACTCAACCTGTCTGACTCTGCTTGCCCCCCACCCCACCCCCATCACGTCTGGTCATCAAAATGACATTAACGCCACAATCAGCAGGCTCCTCCCACCCGAAATGTATTCTATTATCTCCTCACACGTCACAGTTCTTCTTGCAGGTCGCCATTGAACGATATTACAGCCGGCAGGCCACCTTAGGAGAGCCTGGATGTAACCGCACTGGGTGCAAGTGCTTGGAGGCTTATCGTGGCTTAAATACCAGAGCAATCAACTGCCTTTCAACAGTGACTAGATTAGGGTCAAGCAAGTTCAGCTGTGTCTCCAAAGCATGCATTTGCAGAGGTGAGCATATTTATCTAGGGCATCCAAGAGCCTTTATAATGATACCGCCTTAAAAACAAACAAACAAATCCTTGGATTTTGTTCTCTCCTACCTCGAGTCCAACAAACATCTCATGGCTCTGATGCAGGAATGTAGCTTACTAAAGAAACTCAGACCCAACTCCCCCTCCTAGCAAAAAGAAAAAAAACCCACAAGACAACTTTGTAATTGGACTACGGCTATAAGTGAATTCAGATCCACCTTTAAATCCCCCACCCGTCGTACACGCTGCCCACTGTACTCCACATCTCAGGTTACATTCAGAATCAAACCTCACACTGCACCCCCCCCAACCTCATAACTCAGACCTTCACACCATTAACACAGATCACACAGCTGATCCAGCTACAGTTAAACATCTGACCCATTTAATGCCCCTTAACTTGGCCCTTTATAGTTAAATTTATAGCTGACACGAAACTACTGCAGTGCAGACACTTAGTCCTCGAGCGCTGGCCACAACCGGCGAGAAAACACGAACCGCAGCTCAGTTTCTCCCCACTAATCCAGCCATGGAAATACAAGGCCATAAAGCTGAAAGGCTGGCACTCAAAGGCAACAACCACAGCCACAGTAAATGGTCTGGATAATCCACTTACTATTACAGAGCATCTCAATAGGGCCTTTAGATGAGGGAGTGCGGTGCAGCAACCATATCGCTGAAATCTCTTTGAATAGGAGCATTCAAGCCTTAGACTGAGACCCCATTAGCCCAGAGCCAATAATGCCTACAGCTTCATTTGCACTGGGATGACAGGGCCACTCCTTTGACTGCAGGATATTTGTGTATCTAACCCATGCAGTCCTTAACAGTAGCATGTTTACATCAGTAACAAAGGAAACAGCAAAAGCATTTGCATCTTTAAAATCATCCTACTGAAGTTTGATTTTGAAGTATTAGCTTAAAGTTTAACATAAAAAACAACCCCCCCCCCACAATTTACAATATAATGGCTAAATCTATGGTTATAGATTTTTTGGGGACCATGACACACAGTGTGGGACATTTTAAGAGGCAGTAAATTCTGTAGTGTGGTGTGGTGGACAAACCCTGTAAGTGCACCACAGATTTTCAATGACATCAAACCTAGTTTGGCATTTTTTTTGCTTCACTTTCACTTGTTAAGAGTTTGCAGATCTATAAAAAAAACCCTAAGCTGTAAACTGAAGTCCAGTGGAGCCCCAGTGGAGTGGATCCTGTCTTATACGTACTTGTTGTCCTGTATCTGGATCCGGGTCCAGTACAGAGGCTTCATGGGACACGCAGGCTCGACGGCAGGTTTCCGTGGGGCCATGTCTGCTTTCTGGCCGAGACCGAATCCCCCCATAGGTGGAGGAGGCGGGGGGCCCATTCCTGGAGGAGGGGGAGGAGGAGGTGGGCCACTGCCAGGTAAGCCGGGAGGGGGAGGTGGTGGAGGAGGTGGGGGTGGTGGGCCACCCCCAGGGGGAGGAGGTGGTGGTGGAGGGGGTGGCAGCGGGGCTCCAGTGTTGCCCGGCAAAGGAGGAGGAGGAGGGGGTACTGGTGGCCCTGAGAAACCTGGTAGAGGAGGAGGAGGAGGTGGTGGTGGTGGTGGTGGTGCAGAAGGCCCTTGGTCCATTTCAGCCTTTAGATTCAGTCCGATCGAGTCCAAGTTGAGTTTTTTCGGTAGGTTCTGACTGGGGCATTGAGCGAGCCCGCCTCCATCACCCTCGGGGCTCTTAATGAACGTCTCCCGGTCCGTCTGGATACCCACAGTGCGGCAGGTCTTGGTTATGGGGTCATCTCCGGTGAACACAGCAACATCGCGGACCTCACGGCGTTCCCGTCCTGCGTTGTACGGCTTGTCTCCTTCCAAACTGGCAATGACTCCCTCCAGGTGTGATATGGAGACCGCGTGCTCACCACGCAGCTGGAACATCTTAAACTGAAACTCTGACTGTAAGAAAAAAATTGCCATGAGAACAAATCCAGAGTATCAGCAACTTTAGTCATTTCCCACCATCCAACAGAACTGTATCAGGCGGTAGACGGCGTTTTCCCTGAGATGAATTTGGACTAGAGTGCCTACTTATTCTTCCAAGTACACGTTTCTTTATTTAAAGAGGGTATTATATCTCTTCATCTTTGTTTTTAGCTTTATTCCAATTAAATGTTTCCCTCAGGTTAGTATCCAATTCTTACAGTAAAATCCCCAAAGTCCAATTTTTATTTGACATTTCAAACAAGGAGAACCAAACAAAGCAAAGCACTGATTTTAAAGATAAACTGTTTTGCAATAAATCTTACACATGTTCCTTATTAACTCATGTCAGTTTAGAAATAGAATTAGCCCAGCCTTTGTTGTGGTTCGACGACGGTACATGTTTCTCTGTGTCAGCAGTGGATTTGAAAGATTACAACAAAATTAATGGCTTTCACCAGAAATTCAGGAGAAAAAAAAAAAAAAAAAAAAAAAGATTCTGAGGTCAGACTTTTTCGTGGGAGTGGCCCAGAGAGCAAATTATCATCAGTGGCACAAATTCTATAACACAGCCAGAACTTTAGTCTGTCTCTTTCATTTTTCTAAGAGCAAATTTGTTTAAATAGGCAGATAAAACATATTTCAAATTCTTCCAAATCACCGTTTTTGAAAAATGATAAACTAAAAATTTTAAGGGACATTTGATGGGAGCCATCTGTGTGTGCTTGTGTGTGTGAAAGGACTGAACAGCTGGAAGTTGTAATAGTACACATTAAGTAATCCAAGTTTGCTTCAAGACTTATATTATAGCAAGTGCTTTTAAATTGGTTTGTTCATTTATAATTGCTTCATTTTTCCCACCATCTAAGATCTCTGTTCTCTGCATAATGTCAGGATTGTAAAATTCCAATTACATTTCATATATCATAGCGCTTTTCCTCATGCACATACGTTTGTCCATCAAAGTTTGACAGGCTTGACGTTAGTTCGTCACTTTAACCTGAATAGCTCAAAGGTTCCAGCCTTTTAGTTTGCATACTGAAGCTACCCCAGCTGAGTATTTCATGCTTACTTAGTGCCATCTTGTGGTCATAACCACCATCTGCTATGAGAACCCAAATTCCTACAGCTGAACTTGTGATTCATTTATATATCTTGCACAAATGTACAGCTAAAGCTCGAATCACACTGAAATGTAATTCCCTAACTGTGTGCTATAACATGCCTGTCATGACTCAGATGTAAGACCACACTGTCTCTGTTGCCTGCATCAGTATTAGTTTAGTTCTTTTTTGTCCCTTGACCTTTTTTGCTCATTTTTCCCTGTGTCTGGTTTACTGCAGTCATGAGAAAACTTACATGCATCTTTTCCAGCTCTTCCTTGCACTCTCTCTTCAGCTGCAAGAGGGCAGCCTGGTGCTCTGGAAGAATGCAGAACAAAGGCACATTAACAAAGCATATTCTGCATATACAGTGGGGAAAATAAGTAATGAACGCGTCACCAATTAGGCCACTAAAAGTGCTCTTGACATGAAATTTTCAATAGATGTCGGTAACAACCCGTCCAATGCACACAGGCAAAGAAATCAAACCATAGATGTCCAGAAGTTAAGCTGTGTGTCATGTCAACATCACCAAATTGGTGATGTCTTTAATACTTTACTTTTACAAGACTCAGTAATCACTGCTCACTGTTTTCCAATTATTTTTATAAAAGGGTGTTGAATTATGAATTGATTCAACATATGAATATTTCAACATCAACTTCATCTGTGAAACAGAGCCAGCTCAACAACGTGTACAGCAGCCTTTAAACATGATAAAAATACTAGAGAAGGGCGGATCGCTTTCACTAAACAACTCAACCAACCAGTTTCATACCATGCTGCCGGCTAAAGACACACCAATAGAAAACATTTAGATAAAATATGCTGATCTGGTTTCACTGACAGAATGAAAAACAAAAACAACAAACAAAACTTGCTTGAGATTCATAATGTTAGAATAATGTAGCTTATGTGCAAGTTCATTAAGGGAGACTGGTATTCACTCATCCAACCGCCTGCATTCTGGGGCACTTGTGCCGCTAGTTTATTCTTTACATCACTTCCACTTTCCCACACTGTTACACTTGGTTCTGTCATCTCTCTGGCTGGATCAATTTTCCTGCCTTCAACGAGCTAATCAGTCTCTGTTCCACGTGCCTTAAATCTAAGAACTCATCTGTGACGCTGCCTTTTCAGACATTCATTTGTGCAATTCGCCTCCTTCCCATCTATATTTTCCCATCTAATGCTGCCCAGTTTTGAATCCTGGGTCTCCACCTGCTTCTTCTCTGCTATCACCTGCATCCTAGCAGGGCTTTAAAACCTAAGGGCCAGTTTGTCCTGACAAACAGTCTAATCCGGCCTTGTGGACTGCTTTGAAAAACAAAGGAGGACAAAACTTTGCACTTTTATCCATATTTTCTGAATTTTTACAGCTTTTTCTGCTGATTAAGACCTCCCTCATGGCCATTTATACCACACCAACATAATTAACTAACATATAAATAAAAAGACGGAAAAGAAAACAGTTGAAACTGTGCTTCTTTTTTTATATCAAGACATCTGTGGGATTAAAGGTGTAGCTGAACTTCTGTACAGTGACAGAAAAAGGTTGTTTCACTGCTCTGGTCCACTTAAGATTAAAGTGGGCTGACATCCCTGATCTGAGATGTCCTCTCCTGCTTCCTACCATTGTCGGTTCGTTACGCATCTCCAGAGTCTAATCGCCAAAGAATATATCACTCCAACTATGTCCGTCAATAAATCAATTCTTTCAACTGATCTCTTCTCACTGACATATATATGGCCACATGTTTATTTTCAGATTACAACAGAATCCAAATACAACATTAATGTTAACTTTCAACGCTACTTGATCTCACTGTTACAGACACACACACACACACACAGTGCTGCATTTGTTTATTAACTACAGCTATAACTGTTCTGTTGAACGCTTCTGCTGACGAGTCAAGTCTTAGTTTAAACTAATTTCTGTCCAATTTGTGAACAGTTAGTTGTAGTGACTAACAAACAACAAACGCCAACCCTAAACACTACATGCCATTTATGGAGTTTTATGACGCTAATTTAAGGAGTACAGGTCTGTAACTTCACCTACTTCCAAGATGCATTAAGCAGCATTAATGGAAAAAGTCCCACAAAGCACTTGTAGTACACATTATGTGCACTACAAAGCACTTGTAGTACACATTATGTGCCAATTTTATTGCAAGGAAGAAAAAGATTGATATGTGGCTCTCATCAGCGACATAAAGACTTCATTTCCAGAGTCTGTCAATTAACAAATACTTTAAAGATATGATTGCATGCACGGTTTATACGGTCTATATGGCTTATAGCCTGGACTTTGCTCTGCTTCTTAAATTCCACGCACACTACTGTATTTGACAAGAGCAAAGCTGGAACACGGGACCCAGATCACTGCACTGGAATAATCCATTTTAGCTAGTCTTTCTCTGGGATGAAGCTACACCACAGAGAACACCCAACATCTGTTGCACTGCTGCTGCGATTTAATGCTAGGCTGTAATTTAATCACCTTTGTGCGCCTTTAACTTATGTGTGTGGCATTGCACCTTTTAAAGAACACATCAGGCTAAACATGGCAAGTTGCCAGGACAATCCTCATTTTCCCCTTCTCCACTTTGAGCCACACATGGTGCTCTGTGGTGCAATAACAACAAAAAAATGGCATCATTAAGGTGCAGACGCAGCCTCATAGTGCTCTTAGATGGAATTAAAGGTCTTACACACCGACACTAATGCTTTTATCTCAGACACGTAAAGCGTGAGCATTCGAGGGTTAGATGATAGGGGTGCTGTCTTTGTTTCTGGGTTTTAAAGTTGAACATTGACCCACACAGATTGTATGACTAGTAGCTTTCATTTACAAGGCTAATCAGCGCAAGGCCTGTTGGTGTAAGCTTAGCTGGTGTGACTCTTAGTCAGCATTCCTGGTTTTAAGTGTAAATACAGGCAGCACCGCCTGTGGCGACGTCCACACTAGCCCGGATAGATTTGAAAACAGCGTTTTCAGACAAAAACGCTCCGCGTCCACACTATCGTTTTCAGTCATTTTCACAGAGTTGCGCGTCCACATTATAACAGCCAAAAACGCTCACGTTCCAGTACTGCGCATGCGTGAAATGCAAGAAGATTCAACCTGCCTCATTTCTGTCTGCTGCTTATTTACTTTCTGTCTCTTTGAAATATCGCGGCAAAATGTTGAGGAAAACTTTTTTTTTTTTTTTTTTTAAATGGACCAACAATGAGGTGGAGTTGTTGCTGCGAGAAACACAAAAGTACAAAGTTGCAAAAGCGAGTGAGAATTAAAGAATTTGAAGAAAAGCTATCTGGAGCATGTACAGACTGTCAAAATTGAGAGCAAACAAAACAAGTGCTGTATAATGCCCTCCGCTATCTAGGTTTAATTGGTCACATGACTGCATCTTATGACTGAAATGCGTCATCGTTTTAGAAAGTCTCCGTTTTCGCTGTCCACACTGCGACGTGAAAGCACCGTTTTCAAATGTATGCGTTTTCGAGAGCGTTTTCAAAACGCTGCGTTTTCCATCAGCGAAAACTGATGGTGGATGGGAGGCCAAAACAGATGCATTTTCAAATGAAAACACATTAGTGTGGACGTAGCCTAAGCCTACAAGCTTGTTGTTCTTACCTGCTTCGGTGTACTTGAGCCCCACCTTCTCTTCTTCATCCTTGGGTTTGGGTGGTGGCCACACAGCCTGAAGACGCCCTGGAGTCCGGTCCTCACTGTCTGTAGGAGACGTGACTTCTGTCTATGGGAAGAAAACAAAGAAAGAAAAATCTTTAAGCTATGTATTTATTATAAAGACATGAAATAAAGTCTTAAGACTTAAATTCAACAGTAAATGTGACTTAAAATATAATAATTGTGTAACTACATACAATAGCTTCTTTGGGACTTTTGACCTCCTTGCCAGGAGATTTGGTGGTTCTCTCAAATATCGACCTCAGATTTTCCTTATCGTTTTTTATTTTCTTTTTCACCGCCTCCAGATCTACAGCTTCTGTCTTCTCCTTTTTGGTGGTCCTGGGCCCGAGGAGGTTTTTGAAGGTTTCGTAGGCCATGTCTGAGGTCGTCTTTCTCTCAAGAGTGGAAGTTGGAGTTTCTGGAGTTTTCGCTCCTGAAACAACTTCTCCTTCTGCAGACTCTTTTTTGCTTCCTAAAGAATCTCCCTCCTGCCCATTGACTGAGTTTTTTGGGTCATCATTGTCCAGCTTAAGCAGATGACTGAGTTGTCCCACTATGGTGCTTTTAGTTTCTGTAATAGATTTAGGTTCAGTGTACTTTTTCATAGGAGAGCCTGTCTTCTGTTCAGGGAAGAGCTTGGCTTTGTTCACAGACTTCTTGAGGTTAAGCAGAGCCAGCTCAGAATCCTTCTCCCTCTGCTTGATCTCTGACACAACCTCCCTATCTTCCCCTGCCCCTCCTTTCTTCAGCACCCGCAAACCACTGAATAGAGCAGGCATTTGAAAGGACAGTGGTGAAGAGATTTCTGCACCTCTGGATGGAGATGAGGTGGACGAAGCCGATGATGTGCTTGTTTTAGGAGTTTTTATTAGCTTAGCATCTGGACCAGAAACTGCCTGCCTGTCACTTTTAGTCTTTTTAGATGGAGAAGACGGCGACAAGGGTTTTTTAAAGCCAGTGTCTGACTGCTCCTCTGGAGAGGATGTTGGGACCGAGGCTTTATGAGTCTCAGGGCTGGAGGGAACAGAGGAGGATATCTGGCTAGAACTCAGCTCAGCTGGTTCTTCCTCTTGTGTACCGTCCGTCTGTTTTGTAGGAGAAGCCACATTAGCGTCACTGTCTGCAGATTCCAAAGACTGATTCCCAGAGATTATTGAGGGAACTGGTTCAGAGCAATCTATTCCATCATACTCCTCACTCTCACCTGTTCCCACATCTCCAGCAACCAATGGTTCTGCACTCTCAGACACTGTGGGAGCACTTTCCTTGGGAGTGTAGCCCGTTCTCTGTTTGGAAATTGAAGAAAGCTGAACTGTCTTAGAGATACTTCTGCCAGCAAACCTGCTGGAATATAACATAGCCTCTACGCGGGATCTCTCTGTAAGTTTGTGTGTTCTAAACATGGGCACTTGTAGCGCTGCTTCACTGGCATCTCCGTCCTCTTGGTCTACTTTTTTACTGTCCTCCTCTGATAGAGTAGACTTCTTGGCCTCATGGGCCGCTTCGTCGTCCTCATTTTCATTGTCACTATGCGTTTCCACCCTAGTGACCTGGACCAGATCTGGGTCAAGCGGGGCTTCAGCTGCTGCTTTAACCTGCTCGCCAGAGTCGCTAATTGATGATTCGACCTTTTGCACTGTACGACCGGTAGCAGTCACATCACCCTGAGCCGAATCCTTCCTCCTTTGGAGTTTGTTCTCAGCGTTAACAGATTGACTGTCCTCAGCATCGTACGTCTCCCCATCTGGAAGCTCTTTAAATGAGACCAGCACAGCACACTCCACATCTGAAGAGGGAGAGCGATCCCGCGTGAAGAAATTGCTCAAGACACCTCGGAGACTGGGCTGTTTGCCCTGTTCAAATAAGTCACTACTTGCGCTGTCCATTTTTGTTACTCCAGCTAAGAGCAAATGCACCCAACACAAGTAGACGCTCCAGCAAACTGTCCATTTAAAATGTCACGCAAAAAAAGTTTGTCACCCCACCTCTAGTTAGCCAAGCTGCTCCTATTCCACCTCTGGCGTTGGCTGGGAACAAAAGGGCTTTGTGTGGACAAAACTCCACAGCTCCTCTTACCTTCTCCTGGAGGGTGCCAATAACAAAAACTATCCTGTAATCCTGTTTAGTGACACACTCACAGGTTCCATGTGGTGGACTTTATTATTTTCACATAAAAACTTCTACTGCCTTTGTTTTCAGAGGTACAGCCAAGTCTCCCCCTTGCGAGCAAGATTCCCATGAGGCTGCAAGTGAAGTCAATCTGTTCAGTGGCTGGAAGCATGTCCCGCTGTAATCTCCCTGGCACAGCAGGAGAAACTGTTCACCTGCCTTTCACAATAGCATTTCCTAGAGTTCAGCGAGTCGGGAGGTATTTTCCCATAAACCTGCAGGACAAGTCTCTGCTGTGCTGGTGTACAATCCCAAACCTGTGACTTGAACAATGTTTCCAAGTTGACTCTCTTCTTTTGCGTCGATCTGTCTCGGTTCACAAAAAAAACAAAACCTTGTGTGTGCTGCCGTGTGAGAAAACGCTGTCAGACTTCACTGCTCTACCCAGTCTGGGAATGCCTTCCTTCAGGCCCCTCCCTTACTGGGAGGAGTGCCTTGCTCTACAGGTGTCTGATTACCCATGCTCACTTCCTTATGGCTAGTGAGATAAGGCAGAAAACACAGTCGCTGTGTGGTCAGGTACAGAGAAGCAGAGGTCCAGCTAGGATTACACTATTAAGCAGTGAACTACAGCAGCAAAGTGCTAAAGATGTGATTAGTCAGTATGACCACTGCCAGCTCTAATATGCTAATATGCTAACATGATTACCAGCTTATAAACGGGACCGAATTTGGCAAGAAAGCAATGCGATTTTATTCACCTACCTTAAGTGCGAGCATGAACACACGGTGTACTGAGCGCTGACAATTTAGACCCAAACTGGAATATTAGCTTTGTTAACACCGTTTCTAAAGAGGTTTTTAAAAACTGTAAAGTGCTAGCTGCAAGGTAATGCTAGCATTCTATTAATAATAGGTGATAAGGTAGAAATAGTTGAAAACAGGACAAATAAACAACTTTCTGGGCTTTGAACTGTCTATGTTGGTTAGCCTAAAACTGGTTAGAAACGCTCTATAGGGTTTGGATAAAGGTCAGCAGGTGGTGGGGTAGAAAGTTCAAATTGCTGTTTCCTTAGCAACCACAGGTCTCCCTTCCTGCATTCCTTCAGACTGCTGGACTTTCTCTTGTTTATCTATATGTGCAAAAAACTGTTTGTAGACAAAGTAACATTGTAAATTGTTGAGCACTGTGCTATGAAAACTACAAACAGTGACCAATTCTGTGGTTGTGGCATTATTTTATGTAAGAGTAGTGGCATTTCACCCCACAGTAGGCTGCTCGGGTTGGCTGTGCTAGAAAGAGCCCCACTGACAGACACTGTGATGTGAACTGATATGCGATTACAGGCCGAATATCATGTAAACGCTACAGATAAAAATACTTTTCCCCATTCACATAACTGGGTGGTGTCCCTGCCTCTGTGTTTTCACCTGTACACACACTAAAATACATTATGCACAGCTGAGGTGCGTTATACTAATAACATAAAACAAACCGAATGACAATGAAGCCACGCCACACATAATGCTGTCACTCTCAAAACAACACACAAGACTTAATTATATGCAATGTGCCCTTATGCTGGTATGCCATCTGATTATGCCCACAGGCAGATCTGTTATGGTGTATTAGTAAACAATGCATGTCTTGAGCTGATACACTACCCACCTAAAACCACACCCAGATAATCTCCCACAGGAATGTCTCTGCTCTGGAGCACTTTATATGTAAAACCTCTGGAGCACTTCAAGTACTCCAGAGGTTTTACATATAGTGTTCTGATGCACACTATTCAACAGGATTACATATTTCACATGCTCAGGAAAATAATTTGTGTTGCCATTTCTCTTTAATGGGAAAATGTCACCAATTACCTTAAAAAACATGAACATATAAGAGCATACCAAGGCTGAAATTGAAAGTCACTTTCATTTCTCCTAATGTGAGAGTTTCAAGTGGAAGGCTTCCCACTCAGCTTTGGTTTAGAACTGTAGTCTACAGATTAGGATTCATGACCCATTTCTAAGGATTCATGATCAGGTGGTTAGACGCCAGAGTAGACACAAATCCCCATGAGTCCCCGGTGGGTGGGGTGGGGGGTAACTGCTGGGGAACATTGTTCTGGATGTGGAAACAGTCAAGTGTGAAACTGGATTTTTCTGAGTTGCCAAGTATATCAGAGCTCTACTGAAGGCTGGAAACGATAGGCTCATTAGAGATGTTTAAACATAAATTAACAATTTTCAGCTTTTCAGCCGCTGACACTGATAAATGCCACAATACACTAACAGCAGCCAAAAAGCCCAACATCACCTCATATGGATATCTGGCTGCATTTTACAAAAAAAGGAATTTGTTTAACTTTACAGCAATGCGTTTGCAAAACTGGTTTGTGAAAGCACTGCTACACTCTGCATGGATGTGCTGCAAACATAATGCTGGGAGTATTTTAGATGATGGAGCAGCTCTGCGGGACAAACTGTGCAATGTAACCATTTCTAAATGACTTCAAGCACCTTTTTCTTTGTTAGGTTCTGTAAGAAACGAATAAAGAAATGTACCAATACAAATTTGGATCCATGACCCATTTGTAAGGATTCATGATCCGGATGTTAGATAACAATATCGATATCATCTGTACTGAAATATTACACCAATACTGGCACATTGGATAACATATACATATCTGACTATCACTCATAAATTGGCATCTATGTGCAAATGCTTATAAAATAATTAAAAAAAAATAAAAAATCTCACCGTGCATTCCAGCTTGGGATAATATGGAGTATCCCCAATAATGTCATCCTCGGGAGGTGTGATGCGTAGGAAATCCAGGTGATCAGGCCGTGGAACATGTGAAAGGGTCTCCTGAGGGTCCTCGCCATCCAGCGTCCAAATATCATCCTGACGCAAGAGGGACTCTTCTACGAAGACACAAAGAAGCATGCGGCCACAGGGCTTCGTTAACGGTCGCAGCTGTGTAAGACATCGTGCCGCAAATTAATTGGAAAAACAGGCGCAGTCGCATGTGTGATGGGTAAATAAGCAGCACTGACTGTTTTCCTGTGTAACCTTCAGGGAAACAGCAGTGACGAGAGGTAGGAAGCAGACATCGAAATCTCTTAGCATCAAAGAAACAACAAGTGAGACCCTCTAATGTGCAGGCTGGAGGGTACTCAGCTATTTTAAATCAACACTTGGCCTAGTCTCCATCAACAACACCACCAGAAAACTACATTGATCCAATTATGAGAAAGGCTAGAGAAATCGAGTAGCCTATACTGACTAATATTAATGTGCATTCACAGCATATTCCCTGCAGCAGACAACATTAGATCAGTCAGCATTCCTACTGTACTGCAGCAGTGAAGTCAGTTGTGGGTAGGTGTGATTAGTGTAAAACCAGTGTGTTCAGTCATCCTAAGGACCTGATGGAGCGAGAATAAAAGACCTGGGGAAGACTGCCCTCTGCTGGCTGTGCAGTGCAATGAGATCATGGAGAAACAGATCTGCAAAGAGACAAAGTATATTTTAAAATGCAGGCAGGAACTCAGCATCTCTGTGCAGTGTTGTGTGCATTTCAAACCAGCTGACAATATTTGCTTCTCAGAGGCACACTGCACACACAGAATCAGCAGCAGCCTGCAGAACTCGGTACTGACTACAGGAACCCCAGTGTCACGTTCTTACCAAGTGCACAGAAACATGATATATCACGCCTTGATGCATGAATTCACTACCTCAAGGGAGTTGATCAAGCAAGCTAAAAGAGGAAAAAAAACATGTACACAAGGCAGGACAAGAATAAAAGAGAGAAGGAGAGAACACAGAGGAGGAGGGTATAGATCTTGGCGACCTCAATTTCCTTCAGCTGTAAGACAACACCTTGACCTGCATGGGCAGAATTATGAGATCGACAGTGAGAAATATATGTGAATTCCTATCCAGCAGGAAGCAATACATCCCCTATCTTGTGTATGTGATAAGTAACCTTGAAGAGAACATGCAGCACTCATTTCCAAGAACTTGGAAGTCCCCTGGAAAAGATCCCCAAAGTTTTTAAATTTAGTTATTCGAGCCCACACATTAAAACTAAATGGGAGGCCTCGTTGAAATATGAAAGAGCTGACACACAATCATTCATTAAGAGACAGCAGCGATGCCTGCAGTCCCACCAACTGGACTGAGAGCAGTGTGTGTGTGTGTGTGTGTGTGTGTGTGGGGGGGGGGTAGTAGGATTAGATTAATAACTTTTCATTCTGATAATGCTGCACTGCATGGTCCCGCAGTAGGAACTGCTGACTGTGGGCTGGTATGGTTCCAAATGCAGACTTAAGTCCAGTCTGAGCCAAGGAAAGAGACTGATGAAAACCAGCTCTCCCCATAATTACTGCTTCATAGACAAGGGTTTAACGGACAGAACACTATCCACCTGCAACACACACAAACATCATCACTTTTTTTTTGCTACATTCCTCCACATCTCCAAAAATACTTTTTACCATAAAACAACATTGAACACTTTCATGTTTACTGTTACACTTCACCTGGTTGACAACCAAGAAGTGTTTGATTTCAATATTTGTAAAGGTGGCCGACACTGCTACCATCTGTACAGGAAGAGGAAAGAACACATCTGTCTCCCTGCCAGCGGACACACTACAGTGGAGCTCCAATGCCACTGATGTATGCCATAAATGCAATATGAATAAATGCACAGACACTGCAAAGAAATAAACTACACACAAACACTGATGCAGGACTCTTAGATGCATTAGGTAATAAAGGCGCAGCATTTAATAATTGGGGAGTTGATATACTGCTAGCATGCATGCACACAGTTTACCATCCCTGAGGAAAACTGCCCACTTATTACATTTAATCTTGTTCCCCGCTGCTCTAAAAGCCAAGACTGAATCAGTGTCCATAACTGAGTGAACACAGGCTGCAGATGTGTGTGTGTGTTGTGTCTGCTGGCTCACATGAAATTTGACATAAATAATGCACTAAACTGGATAATCCCAAGCCTAAGACAACATAAGTGCACCAAATATACACACAGCAAAAGGTCTGAACGCAAAGACTTGAATTGACACCATCTTTTGGACACCATCAGAGGTTTCTGAAGAAAAAGCAAAAAGGTGTGGACGACCAACCTGCTGAGAGCAGCAACTTGAAGATGAAGATGATGTGGTTATGTAAGCATTCTGATTTTAACAATAAGTGTGTGCTTGGTGTGGCTCAGAGACAATCTTATGTCCGAACCTGACAGGTGGATGCTGTTGTCAGGGTTGATGGATTTATCTGCCAGTCACTCCGCCAACTGTTCATCCGGTGGTCAGAGATAGCACTGTGAAAGCTGTATTAAGCACTCCAGAACAGACAAAAAAAAAGCCCTAAAACCACACTTTAAAAAGCCTTAAACGAATGACATTAGATCAGCCAGATACTCCATCTGCCCACAACAGCTCAAATTCACATTCTGATTTAAGGCTCAAAACAGATTTGGTCAGTGTGTCCCATTTTATCCACTAAAGTCTATAACCTTATCATTCATAGTAAAAAGAACTGGGCCATATGGCATGGTGAGTACATCTGGCAGCCTCCACCCCCATCAATCACTTTTAGCCAAGAAGGAGAATCATTGGCTTTTATATAAATCATGAAAAAGTCACGATTCTTAAATCACCCAGTCTCTTTTCTGCCCATCGCGGCCATTTTTCTCCCCTCTACACGGGCTATTGGCGGGACATGGCCATCAGGATGTCTGATTGATTGGTTTGGCAGCATTAGAGACCATAAAGACGGCCACAAGCTGAAAACTCTGGGAGGACTACTGCAGTGTCCTGGCTTAGAGCTGAAGCAGAAATGTAGCATGACACAATGCTCAGAGACATGCACTGCACAACTGAAATGCAGTAATTGCTCTGCTGAAGCTGGGTGGTTTTCATTGTGCCTGGCAAGCCACTAATTGGGAGATGGGGAATTTGGTCAACTCCCACCAGCGAGTCTTGGTTTTAAAATAGTAGAAACACTGAGGAGGAAGCCAGTTAGAGCTTCACATGGTAAAAAGCAACAAGAAGCATTAAGATGGAACATAGCTAACGTTTGTTAGCATGAGCTTGTCATTTATTAAAGCAGACAAGTTATAATTTATAAGACAGACCTTTGTGCCCAGATTCCCTGTATGTGGTATGCAGCTTAAAGTAACTATGCAAGGAAGACTTCATTATCTGAAAACAGCTGGCCCTTGTCCTCATTGGGTGTAACAATGCTGCATGTCATGCATGCCGAGTTGAATGACAGCTAGGAGCAGTGATACGCGCTCAGTTTCATATGACCTTGCTAAAACGTATTGGGTAATCAGATTATGGTATTGGCTGCCATATGTCACAGGGATGAGGAAGGGAACTGAAGATGGGAGTGGGGTATAGAGAAAGATTAATCCCCAAACAGGCTGAAAGCTGCTTCTTCAAAAATAATCATGTATTAGCAATCCTGCCATAACAAGAACTGGATCACAAAAATATCTGAGATGTGACTGGAAGTGCAGTTATACTCAGCTCTATGCAGACTTAAATCACTGTCCGAGCTCAGCTCACCATTCATCATTTCTGCCCAGATGCAGTGCAGAAGCTCTACAAACCACCTCAGCAACCAATCACAGACAGACAAGGTTTGCAGCTAAGCTAGCTAAAGTCTACTTTCTTCTGAATCAGGGCTGATTGTACTTTTTAAAATATAGAGAGGTGTAAGTCAACACCAAGATAACACACAGAGAAAAGCAAATTTGCACCTTAGTAAATGCATTAGGCATTACATTAGCCAAACTGCAGGGCATGAGCATTGGCACATGAAGTAAACAATAGAATGTGTCACTTTAAAATTACCACCCGCATGATCACACTCATTAATAAGCACAAAAGCATCAATAAGAGAGGCCAGATTAAAGAGTCCAGATCATAATTAGTTCGACATTTGCAAACCATGAAGGTCCAGGCTCCACACTGACCCACTTAGTGCCTTTTGGCTGTTCCCTGTGATGTTCATTTATCTGCGTTAACATCTAAAGTGTATTCAGTTATCAAAAGGGCAATCGAGTAAACAGCAGAGGGAATTCATCTAAAATTAAAGCCTTCGCTTTGGGACTTGTGGAGCATGTGGACAGTATGATGCAAGGTCTTGGTTTTAATATTACTTTGGAAACCTGCTTGAAATATAAAAACCGATCAGGAAAAAAAGAAAAATAACGGCAGTCAAATTTCATACATTTTATATTGTGGCTATGTAGGGAAGCACATAAAACAACTTCCTTTCACTGGGTGTTGATCCTAATCACTTCCACATGAGCTATTCTGGACTATTTATTTCTCTATCTGCCCCTTAGTTTGGCTCCAGCTCATCTCTTTTCTCCCATCAGCCACCGAGATGAGCATTGTTGGCCTGTGTGTGATGTAACTCAAAGACCCCAAGTTCCTTAAAAAAAAATATTCAGCACTGTCGCTGAAGTGTGGGCAAAGTAGCTGCATAGACCGACATAAAAATAGCTAAATATTGCCTGCAGTCCACGAGTGCATTAAATAATCAATGGAAGGCCATCTGTTTGCTTTTGGAGATTAGAGTGAGGATTTTGAATGGGCTCTTTAACCATGTTACAGAGATACTAAATTTAATAAGATGGAATCACTGAAAGCAGCATAAACTTGGGTCGTGCAGTCTGGAGCAGGTAAAGCTGAAACCCACGCTGAGGGTAAACGGTGACAGAATAGCATGACCACAGAGCTAAACACAGGCTGGAGGAAGAGAGAGAAAAATCATCAGTCACACTGACATCACTGAACTCAGCTTATACCACGTATGGCTTTGCAAAGATTACACAGGGAACGCCGTGGGTTTTCAATCCCATTATTTCCATCATTGTCAAAATCTCATACAAGAAGACAGATTATTACAAGAGGAAATGAGATGTACAAATAAGGAAATCCTAATCCATTCTGTTTTCTGTAGCCCTTCCTGCCTACTGAATCCCTGATCCAAATTGGCAATGCTTGAGTTACTACTACACTCATGAGAACTCTGCTCAGGTTGAACTCTGTGTCAACTTTATGCCTTTGATCCAGGACACTCTTACTAATCTTCCCCACAGTGCTGAGAGAGTTAAAATAGATCATTAGTGAAACTATTCTCGAGCCCAGCTTGCCCCTTGTACAACTCTGTTGGGGAGGTTTTAATTTGTGGCCACACATCAAATCCCAAAGCAGAACCCAGCAGTCACAAACTAAGAGGACTAAGAGAACCTGGCCTGACTAGTTTATTAGATAACAGCCTGAATGTGGCGAATAAACTTTGAACTTGAATGGCAAAATACATCTGTGTGGAAGATGTTTGTCAGTTACAATGCTGCAGATTGACTCAGCATACATCTCAGGCACTGCATGTGCCACTACAGATGCACAAAGAATGCCTTTCAAGGTGTCTTTTTGTTGTTCTGCTCTTTGAAATCTAGCGTCTGCAGCGCCAGTCGAAGGGCATCTTCTAACAAAAAATGGTTTTAAACTACTGAGCGAGTAAAAGCATTTGTATCAAGGCAAGGTGTCTGAGCATGAATCGCTGCGTTAAATGCTTGATTTCTGACAGCTCACCTGTTGTTGTGGAATTGCTGGAGGAGTTCCACTTGCAGTTGCTCGGCGGCCTGCTGAGGTTCAGATCCAGCCGAGTGACGGCCCGTTTATTGCCATTTTTGTCTATGATCTCAGAGAAGATTTTGGGTTCATCTGCGTTACTGGAGCTGTCTTGATCAGGGTCAGTGTCCTTATCTGAAAGGAGTACAATGCGGTGATTAAGTTGCGGGCTTTCCTGTTTGGAAGACAGAGGGGACAGGACTGGGGACATGCTCTGGAGGCTGTTGGAGGCTGGGAAGGAGGTGCTGAACACCCCAGCGAGGGAAGGGGAAGAGGGGCTATTTTTGTGGGATTTGGGCAAGGGCTCAGTGGTATTGTACAGGGGCAGTCGTAGCCCCTCAGAGAGTTTGTTACATGACTTTTCCCCCCTGACCCTGTTTGGTCCTCTCCACTCTTTATAGTCTTGTTGGCCTTTGCTAGATTCAGGGTGTGGCACAGCCCTGTCTGGACTTGTGTGACTAACATGTTGCACCCTCCCTTCTACATCCTGCACTCTGGCAACAACCCTGACTCCAACATTCCTCTGGTTGATTTCACTATAAAGCTGTTGAGCTGACTTGATTGCTGATGCATCCTCAACTACCATGTCAACCGGAGAATCAAATCTTTTAAGCGGCCTAAGGTTACTCCCACTTTCTCGCCGGGTCAGACCCTCCATTAGGCTGCAAGAAGATGACTGGTAACCCAGTTCTCCGTCACACTCTGAGAAACAAAAATCCATGTCGGGGTCAAATGTGCGATTGTCCTCCATGAAGTCCCAGCCCTCACGGGTGATCTGGAAGGGTTCCTCCACTGGCAGGATGGGGTTACTGATAGGACAGACACAAGAGCCAACGATTGGGCTCTCAGACACACGGCCAGAAGCCTTGGTACCTGGCATCTGCTCCACTTCCAAATCCGCACATATAGACAAACTTTTCTCAGCTGGAAGCTCAAGACACGGCTCTCCACCTGGAGTTTTCTTCTTCATCTTACTGTGCAGGAAATTCTCTGCGCTGTCAAGCTTCTTCCCCCCTAACTTCTTCATCTTTTTACTTTTAGGCACACCTCGCGTCTGCTCTGGAGACTGATTAAGGGAGTAGATGCTGCCGCTGAGAACCTGACTGCCAAGATGAACGTCTTGACCCTCCATGTACTCCTGGAGTTTCCCATCCTGGTTACCCATCCTGACTTTGTTCCTGCAATCCTTACACAGTGATAACAACTGCGCCAGCAACTGGTGGTGCTCCGCCACCAGCCAGCAGAGCTCTGCAACTGCTTTCTTTGTTGCCTGCTGGGAGGTGAGCAGTTCGCCTGGAAAGTCAGAAGACTGGCCTCTTTGTTTGGACACTGCAAGATCCTCCTTTCCCCGGTCACAGTCATTACCAGCCGTGTCTGAACGAGGGGCGCGGCTCTTGTACTCGAAACTTGGGGCCCGCCTCTTGGGGAAATAAAGGCTGATGTTGCTTAGCTCATGGATGGGTGCATACAGAAGCAATATAGTGTGGGTGCCCTCCATGATGGGTGCCATATTAATCACTCAAGCACTGTGAGTATGCGGATGGACTCAGCTCGGACTGCAGAGGAGGATCTCTGGCTATTCATCACGTGGTCTGTCCAGATTCTGTCAGAAAGAAAGTAGCACAGAGTGATAAATCTGCTTTTGGATAGACAGTTTATGTTCAAGTAACATACCTGTCCTGCTAATGACACACATTACCTCCACATACCAGACTTTATTTTCTTCTTTAGGATAAAGCTTTAACTAAATGAAAGCGTTTAATCTGAGACAGGGCACTGCTAGGGTAGGCTACATCACAACAGTCCTTTCACAAACAGGAAGCTTCCATATTTCAATGTCACATTAAAAGCTGGACACAATCCAGCAATCATGCATTTAAGAAGAAAGCTCCTAACCCCAGCTCCACCTCCATCCTCCTGTCCATTGTTGTGTAAGTGGATGAAACATTTTTAAACCGCAGTTCATCAACATTTCACAAGCTGCCGCATTTAAAAAAAAAAAAAGAAAGAAAAAGAAAAAGCCTTGCTAGTGTCACACAAGGTGACGACACACGCCGAGCCCCTAGCAGGCGGCCAGCAAAGATGTTTACAAGCAAAACAGGCTTTCACTCGGCTTCCACACGCTTGCCCTCCGCATTTCGCCTCATGTCTCAGCAGTTTATATGATATTATAATCCGATGGGTTACTGTCACCTTGCAGGAAAACACGAGTGTTAAGATGGCAGCATAACTACACTGCCCCGAAGGCTTTCAGGTTACAGCTGCCCACTTACAAGTGAAAACCAGCGAACATTTAGTTAAATTAGAATTTTAATTATCTTGAATTACATTTTTTTTAAAGCGAATCTTCTTCATAAGAGCTTCGGTGACGTTTAATTATCGTTAACCAGAAGCTGAAAGTGCGCTACAATCAACAGCACCTGCTGAAGGCTGAAGCAGTTGCTAAAAGATAAATAGTTACTTACCCGTTTTAGTGGCATGGCAAATATTTCTTCACATCTTCTGCGGTGCAGCCAGCCAGTGCCGAGTGCTCACCGCTGCTTCTCTGGGCTCGACAGTCCTGATGGACTTCCGTTTAGTCCAATAGGGAGAGCCGCCGCTGGCTCTCTGCTCTGTGATTGGTGCCTTAGTGTTTATCCACAGCCCACATTTTGAGTCAGTGCAGCTGCGGCTTGCAGGTAGGCCATGTGATGGGTTCGGTGTGTACTTCGGACAGGGAATAAATAAAGTGTGGCTGTGCTTCAGCTATGGCAACGTTGGCAACAAATACTACTGTTTTCTCGGATAACTTTGAAGAAAAATAAGCGAACGCGAAAGCGTCGCAATTGGCCTTTGAATGACTTAACTAATATTTACAAAACAGTGACACCGGGTGGCCAACTGTGAAAAAAAATTATTGAAATTTTATATATATGACAAAAGTGTGTGTATAAAATTAGATAGAATATTCAAAAATTATATTAAATTAAATTCTAAGCGGCATGTCCAGGATGCCTTCTTTAACCTATTACAACTGGGATAGAGCAAGACAAGTGTTTTCAGCGTAAATAGTCTGGGACCTACGCAAATAAATGACCACGGAAGTCCATGCATGCACGGGGAAAGCCATTTCGTAAAGTTTCTATTCAAACACCAAAACAAGCTTTAACCAAGATTCTGATAATAAACACACAATTAGAACAAGTGTCATAGCCTCGGTCGAACATGTTTAGAGTCGGACTTATGTCCAATAACTACCGTTTTGAAAGCTGCCATCCTTCTGGATAAAGTAATGTGCTCTCTCACATTTCCTGTATCGTCTAAATGGGTTGTCGTGGTTAGTGAGGTTTCGGAGAAACAGGCGCATTTGGACGTTTGCATTTGTTGCGAGTTAGATTTGCATTGTTAGAAAACTAGAGAGCTGCAAAAGGGCTGTTTCTACAAAGGTTTCTACCCAACGATTTTAAGGTTTATCATTAAAAACTTAAATAGGCGTTAATATGATCATGATTGATTATATTAATGCTGATACAAATACTTCTGCATAACTTTGAAATATCACTTAATCCTTCGGATGTACTTTTTAAAACATCACAGGAAGAATAAGATGAGGAATAAAGTAACGAAGTATATACATATATATATATATATATACTTCGTTACTTTATTCCTCATATATGGTGCAATGAATGGTGGAAGGACGCCACGTAGAGCTGGTCTTAGCAGTTTGGCGCACTGACGCTAGAGGGCAGCATCTCATCGTGTTGGGGCGCCTGCGTGTTTATTCGCTGTAGTTATGGAGATGAGCGAGCTTCATTATGCTTATGACCAACCTTTGGGTCACCAGAACGACCGCTGTCACACATTATAAGTGAAAAGTCTTACTTTGCATTCATTAATATGTAATTGAGTTAATCAAATATCTGATAAATAATTTACAAGTGAGGTAGTAGTTGTGCAAGAACCCCCCCCCCCTTTTTTTTTTTGTAATAATAAAAAAAGAGCTCTGTTAAGACATCATAGCAAATGAGGGAACGTGGTTCTAGATTTAGGCTGATTTTGGAAGACGTTTGCACTTCAGCGGTAGCAGTGACATATTTTCTATACAATAGTCATATCCACACTTCCTCAAACATTTAGAAATGATCGGCAACATAAAAAAATAGAAAAAAAAGGAAAACAAATAAATAAATAAATAAAATCCCGTCCTCTGCAGGGTGAGTGCAGGACCCTCCACACTGAAAGCCTGTGCGGGTAGTGGGGTGCTGACCATGGTGCTGATCTGGAAATGGCAGCTAGCGTGAATTTCTTGCGTGCGCCGTGGTGGGAGGCGCGCTATACCCCACGCTTTAGCATGCGTGTCGGGAAAGAAATTAGCTTTAGACGGAAAGCGCGTGTCGATTTTTTGAATATTCCCGCTTGTGCTAATAAGGTCTGACGGTGACGTAGAAGACACATCCCCCCCCTCCAGCATCTTTCGCTACAGGACTCGTCTTCTCCCCGTTTCCCCGCCACGCACCCGTCCCCAGTTGCTCCAGCCCTCCGATGCTGACACACACTCCTCCTCCGGGCGGCGAGCACAGGGGCGTGAGCGCAGGGGTTTTTGAGTGACACATGCTGCGGTAGTCTCCCGCTGTATGGCCGTGGATTAGCTATATGCTAATTTCGACAGGAGAAGGGAGCCAGCGGAGTCTGAACAGGCTCCTTTGCAGCCATGGCTGAAGGTGGAGAAGGAGAGGATGAGATCCAGTTCCTCAGAACTGTAAGTACATTACTTGTAAGCGCTGCTCTGATGGCTGTGGGAATATGTGTAGCTCTCTGTGTGAGTGTGTGAGAGATTATTCCTGTCGATTGGCTGCCACTTTGATTTACTGACAGATGTTATTCTGTCATGTAGCTTTCGATAACCCTCTCCCTTTGCACATCTCACAGGCGTTGACAGTGCCCTATTGTTTTGCGCATCGTTCACTGACAGCTATTGTGTTTCGTACAATCTCTGCCGCTAAGAAGTTCACAGCGGTATTTTCCCCCTCTTCTGCTGACAAACTTACCTGTTATCATTATGTGGTAACAGTTTGGCAGTTCGAGCTCTGCGATCCAACTTAAAATGGCTCACTGAATCAAGAGGCTTCATTGTTCTGTCAGCGTCAATTGAATTGTTTTTGAAGAGAAAAAAATGGACCTCTGAACCAGTGTGCTGTATAATGCACTAACGTGGTAGCCTGGCAGCCTACACTGCCTGTCCAGACAGTCGCCCCAGGGTTCCTGTGCAGCAGCAAAGGTCTATGCAAATGAACTAAGAAGGAGAATCTTTGCAATAATCACAGTCTCACTGCAGCCGGCCTAGATTACCAACGCTGTCTTACTCGTCAGAGAAAAAGCTAACATAAACAGACAGTATTGTATGCTCATTAAATAGTGTATGATTAGGATTAAACGGGCTGAAGACTATTTTCTCTCCTTGGCTCTAGCTCCGCACTACAGTGGAAATATTTGCCACTTAGTGGAAATGGATTTCTCTAGCTGAGGATGGGTGTTTAAGCTCGTAAATATCTAGCTGTGTTTGGACTGAGAGGAACGCTTTCTACTGCTGACAATGATAGATGTTGACACAACCCGCTCATCCACGAAAAAACGCACCGAGAGGCATATCATACCCGAAAAATTACACGCTAGTCTTGGATAGATGAAGGAGCGCAGCACCTGGAGGTCTTCCAGATAGACCCAGAGACAGTAGGAGGTGTTCGGTTGCACACACCACTGGCGCCGCTGCTTGTGGTTTCCCTTTATTAAGCTGCTTACAGATGCACAACCTGCTGTACTTGGAGGCACACACAGTAGCGACGTTGTTGTTGTGTTATGCAGATTACAGCCTTTTTTAAAGACTTGAACAGAGGCGTTTTAAATGACATTTTAATTAGTGATTAGATATTTTACTGACGGTGTCAACAGCAGCGTCGGATAATTAGAGACGTCCAGCTTTAAAATGTGACTTTAGAGGCATGAGCAAGACTGGAAACCACAATGCAAGACTGCCCCTTCCTTTTCACTCAGAAGTAAGCTTATACCCCCTGCTCATTTGCCCTGCAGCCCCCCAACCTTTTAGCCACAGCACATAGAGGTCACCACATCAGCATGTCTGCCACTTCAAAATAGAGCTGACATTTCAGCACCGTTTCTTCTCTTTTCCGGCCTTGAATTTAAATGCCACAAATCCAGAGTTAAGATTTTTAAAGTCAACCTCAGGTGAGAGTTTTGGAATTGGCGGATTTTTTCCTTGCTTGGCTCTTTGTCCAGTTTGTTGGCGCGTCACTGAGCAATTTTCGTAAACTCTGGAAGCAGAAGCAAGATGACACTGAGTAATAGAAAACTGCTGCTGCTGTTTTTTTTGGTTTGTTTTTTTAGCAGCTTGTTGCATCCTCCACGCAGGGAAGCGTCTGGCAGAATGGACAGTGTCGGGACAGCGGGCGCATGCTTGGTGCTCATCAGTGTAAAAGTGTGAGTGTGTGCGTTTTGAATGCAAATGCGGAGCTGTAGCTGTGTGGTGCAGTCAGGCTGCACCAGACGTGCCACAGCAGAGCACAGTGCAGAAATTATTCATCAGTCCAAGTAAGGCACAGCTGAACCGCTCGGTGTAGAGGAGCAGAACAGATATGCGTGCGAGGATGTACGGGCAATGAAAGCAGTCCTGCAGAAACAAATGCACAGTTGGATGCACATATGCCTATCCAAAACATCACACACACACCCACGGTGACTATTCTTGCCTTTGCACTGATGACACTTAGCGCACTTATAAGCGCAGATATGCTGAGGCTGTATTTCTTCCTTGCGTTGAAATGTTGACTGTTACTTGAGACGGGGAGCTTGATAAAGCAGTTTGCAAACTGCCTTTTCTCTAACAACACAAAGTAATTTCCCTGGAGTGGTAGCAGAAATTACCCCTGCCGGACTGCTGCCTATAAACCCAACACAGTGGGAGGAAATAAAAGGAAGAGAGGGAAAGAGCAGGGATATCTCAGCCACGGGTAATTTGATGTTACAGGAAGAGGAACGGTGCTGATTGTGAGCCAGGAGACTCTGACAGAAGCTTCCCCCACAAACTGCTGTTTAATGTCCAAGGGTGTGAGGGGCTGTGCAGAGACTTTAATAAGTCTGCATATTCCACAGGCATTGTGTTCGCCCTGTTTGCAAATGTCCTCAAATGCACCGGCTCCATCAGCAGTGGCTTTGTAATAGGCCCTATAGTGAAAAAATATCAGCTTATGGTCACATTGCTCAGGCTGCTCATTATATAAGGGTAGTTTTTTAATGAATTGCTTGCCTGCTCTGTGTGTGTTGTGTCATTAGAGCAGAAAGAAGAGGGGGAATAAAGCAGGGGGGGCCTTAAGAAACTTTCGGTCCTGATGCTCGCCGCTCTTCTCGCTTTAATTCTCGAAAACCACCCTGTTAGCCGCACACGAGGGCACTCGCACAGCTTCGCTGATGGATGTATCCCTGCTAGGCTAATATCAAATTCTGGGGATCTATTAGCAGTTTGAGTAGGAGTAGCGACTTTGAAAAGGCCAGACCTGAGCTGTGACTAATGCGCTGTGGCAGCGCTCGGCTTGTTTATGTGAAGGCACTGGCCTCACTTTGCATCCAGGCGATGACTGCCAGCGCAGCAGCACAGAAGAAGCAAAGCAATGAGCCTAAACAAGCGGCACCAGAGAGAGAAAAAAGAAAGGAGTTTGTAATCTCAGTAAAACACTAATTTCGAGTGTGCCGTGCGCCGGCGGCCTCGGTGCCAGAGGTCGCTCGTCCTGTGCGTCTCCTTTCTGCTCCTTCGCTGCTGTTGCTCTTTTCTCCTCCATGTTTTTCTTCAGCTCCTTTCCCCGCAGATGAACTTTCATTTCCCTCTAATCGCATAGTTGTGAATAACTGCAGCTGTGCACGTTATTATCACGTGTCTTTCCTGGAGGATGTCATCTGCAATTTGAGATAGTAGCAAGAGTGCGAGGGTGAAGGAGCCTCACGCTGATCCAGAGGCAACCAAAGGTGCCCTTGTTCTGCAGTCAGAAACTTCCAAACGTGCATGACACCATCTTTCCTTATAGCTGAGAGTGGGTTCCTGCCAACCATTCATCATTCATATATCCATACTGGGGTACTTGTTTGTGCAGGGTTTCAGTGCCACAAGTATGGCAGGCTTGCACTGTCACTCACTTGGTCTTTGTATAATTATTAGAGATGACCATGAAATTATTCCACGGATGGGAAGTTCGGTTCAGCACATCACCGCATTCTGTGTGACACCAAGGAGGCGAGCTTTAATGCTATTATGATGAGTGCTTCTGTCATTTCACGGTTGAATTAAAAAAGTAATAGCTCACTTTTGTTAGTGAGCGAAAGGCATTTCGAGTATAATGGTGCAGATTTTGAGCGCAGGGAAAAAGCTTTGTAAGGAAGCGATTTCGAAAAAATGTCTTTGTTTGTTGCTCCCCATCGTATTGCCTTACCGGTGTTTGTGGTTTGTGTTTTTGTGTGTTCGAAGCAGAGAACTGATGTTTTGTGTGAAAGCTTGCCTTTCCACGTTTGCGTACTTAATTCTTATTTCTGGCCTGCTCGCTTGGCGCGCGTGAAATCAAAAGGATGTGTTGCATTATATACATATCACTGCTCAAATACGCACACGATCATAAAGCCTCATCACACTCCATCTCATAAAAAACTCAACTTGCAGAGCGATAAGTTGGTGTGAGGTTAAGAGTGTAATTGTTGTTCAGCAGGAGGCTGTTTCTCTGTGTTGCGTGATGAAGATGGACAGATCAGATAGGCCTGGAATTAAGCCAGAGGGCCTGCCCAGAGACAACACAGTGTAAAGCTGCAGTAATGAGCTATTGATTGTGCCACCAAATGAAGAAATTTCCTCAGCAATGTCAGTGGCGTGCGGTAAGCAGGCCTGATTGATCTGGCGTTTCGGATATTGAATATTTAATAAGGCAGTGTAGAATCTGTATTGTGACTGCTGGAAAACATCAGAGGGAAAAAGGATGAAATTCAATATGCTTGAAGATTTTTTTTTATAATTAAATTATGAAAGGATGTGAAAAGTGATCTGTTTTATCTCTCGATTTTCTTATTGGAACTAGCATACGTAATAAAATTCACTGCAGGGTTTTTATCACTTTCTTTTCACATGCTTGTTTAAGCCATATTTGTGTAAAACAAACAAATTTCCATTTAAATCCACACTAACGTACACTTTATTCCCCTGAACTGCGTTTTCCCGACACAGTTCACTTTATCCAGGAACAAAATGATTTTCTTTCTTATCTTTACAAGCAGCATAGATGTATTTGAGTCACGGTCCAACAATTGACTGGAGTTAAGCAGCAAAAGCCTTAAACACCATAAGTCAAAGGAAGCAGAAGCCTCATAGGTTCCACCTCCTCCAGCCATGTTAGCCTGTTGGTTGCTGTTGCCTCCTCCATCATTACCAGGGCCGTCTCCCATCTCTCTCTGGGCTTCTCTTTGCCGCTGCTTCTTGGCAGTTAATGTTGGCTCGCACACTCAAGCATATTCTGTGTTGTGGGATATGCTTTACTCTAAAAAGCTGTAGCTATCTATTAGTCATTGATTGTAGAAAATCTGTGATACAGATTTCTGCTTGTGAGGCAGTTCTTGGCTTTTCCTCTTAAGTACTTTTTTTCTGAACTGTCTCAGAGCAGTATATAGAAGATTTCTCTTCAGGTTAGCATAAAAACTGAATCTATAAAGCCCCACTGGTGACTTTGGAGGTCACAATTTTGTTAGTGTGTAGCAGAAACTGCAGTTCATTTAAGAGTTACCTGAGGCTTGCACCAAAAACAGGTCAATCTCCATAAGTAACGTGAAAATGCCCAAATTAGCAGCACAAATAGAGATATTTACACCCTAATATCAAAAATTTGTTTTGCTCTCTTACAGCTAATGTCATAAAAACTATACAGTGGATGACTCTGTATATAGAGTCATGTGAAAAACTAAGTGCACCCTTTGATTCCTTAGTTTGTAGAACCAGTTTTAACAGTAGTAACTTGAAATAATAATTTTCTGTATGACATTTTCAGTCTCTCATGTCACCGTGGAGGATTTGGCCCACTCATTGCAGTCATTCTGTTTGATTCAGATTTGCTGGTGTTCTTGGGATCATTGTCCACTTGCACAGCCCCTTTTGGGCCAAGCTTTAGCCCTCCATCACTGTGCTGATAGTTGATATGCGCTAATATGCTGTGTTTGGTTTTCATTAAATGTGGTGCTATGGCCAAACATCTCTATTTTGGTCTTGTCTGTCCAAAACATATTGTTCTGGAAGTCTTGTGATTTGTTCCGGTGCATTTTGGCAAACCTAGCCTGTGCTGTCATGTTCTTTTTAGAAAGAAGAGGCTTTCTTCTGGTAACACTTACAAACAAGCCATACATGTTCAGTCTTTTTCTACTTGTACAGTCAGGAACTTTAGCATTTAATATTCTGAGGCCTGTAAGAACCTGAGATCTAGCAATTGAGCTGTTTTTACACTTTATCTGCAAAAAAGCTTTGCACGGTCTGACCTTGGGGTGAATTTACTAGGATGTCTACTCCTGGGAAAATAGTGGCATTCTGTTAACGCACCTTTAATGCTCAAAACCAGCAACCAACTCCAGAAACTGCTGAAACTTCTGCTTTTATAGAGGTGCTTACACTTGTTTATGATCAGTTAATTAAGGTCATTTGATTAGCAGCACCTGGCTGCTGCTTACTCTCCTTATTCTCATGGAAGCATTAACAGTGCACTTAGCTTTTCAGAGAACCCCGTGAAAGCTTTCTTTTTCACATGGCTGTAACTGTGTAAGTTAAAATTCGGTTAATACAGTCTGAGTTAAGACCAATGACTCTAAAAAACGTTGCACCCCACTTTAAAAGCATTATGGTAGTAATTAGAATCAAACTTATGAGAAAGGAGACCCCTTGAACATAAATCAGCGTAACTACTGATAATGAACAAAAGCATCTTTGGAAAAAAATTATCTGAGGAGAATTTTTAATTTTAATCTGACCCCAGTCCCATCCGCTAACATGCAGGAGGTGGGGTTTATGACCTATACTGCAGCCAGACACCAGGGGGCAATAGGGACGTTTTGGCTTCAGTTTTGGGAAGCTGTCGCGTCGTCCATGTTTTCTAGTCATTAACTGTGTCCAGTTGGGACACAGCTAAGGTGGCAGTTCAGTTTTTGTGTGAGGTACATGCCGTTTTAAGCTAATCGCTCACTAGCCAAAGTAGCATCCCATGTGACATTTAATCTAGCATGAACCTTACTAGCCAAGTTAGGTAGCTAGCGCGATACCTTAGAGAAGTTTACTGTTTACTGCCTCATCCAAATATGGTCATACCCAATTTCAAAAACATTACAGTGACTAAAATCCTGAACTCTAGGCTTCAGAACAGCAGTCTGAAAAACAGTGGTAATGACCATTTTTTATACACAATTATATACAGTCATTCACATGCTTAAATTATAGCTAATTATAGTTATAGGTTAATCTTTGGCAAGGCTGTTTCCTTCTTCCTTTAGTCTTCCTGTTAAGCTAAATCTAGTGTTTAGCTAAATATTTAAAAGGCATAATACCGGAAGCTACTTTCTCATTTAAATCTCGGCAAGAAAGGAAATGCAAGTTTAAAAAGCACTTCTTGTAGTGGTCCTTTAGTTTCTCCTTCACTTCATAATTTTAGTTGTTTTACAGTAACATGTGTGCTGCATGAGTTCTATCATTCTGCAAAGAGTTTGCTGCCTCAAAATGTATTGAAAAAAAAATCATCTTCCCATTTTTAATTACCTGCAGGAATAGCACCAAACCCACCCAGTGAGAAAACATTTGCCTCATTTAAAGTGTTTGCCAAACAAGACAGATGTTCGTCAGAATCTGTAGCCATGAACACAGTGCAGTATTCACTGAAGATTTATACATCAGGTGCATCAGATGGAAAAAAAATTCAAATGAAAACAGATGTACTGATGGCCTTTACTGCTGTGTCTGTGAAATCAGTAAAAAAAAAGAAATGGTACATTTGTCAGGTGACACAGTCTGCTAAGATGTTTTTAAGATATTCCTACCTGTGCAGCTGATAGGCCTGTTACCACAGAAACAGGGTCAGTGTTTCTAACATTTTACCATGAATAAAAAATCATTAAAACTGTTACTACTTGCACTTGTGAATCATTCCCCTCCTACATAAAGCAGGTCTGGGATCTAGCGCAATTATGTCCAATGTTCTGTCTCCCCGCCGTGCCTTTAATAAGCCATTTAGAAGAGTGTTTACTGCTGCAATCTGCTGCTGTTGAGGCTCACTTCGCAGAACAAAGTTAAGACCCTTTTTCCAGATTTATTTTAAAGCGAACCTTGACGGTTATCTGAACTGTAACGCCAGGTCTTTATGCTTTTGGGTAATACACTTCCAGCCGTGTCACCTGAGCATGTCAGTGAAGAATCTTGATTGAGTCGACCGAGAGAGTGTAATTGGGTAATTTGCGGGATGGCATAGGTGCATCCAGGCGCAGCAACAATTGCTATGCTGAGAAAATCCCACCTCCAGGCGGGTGCCAAAGTCTCGGCCCTTTCAACTGATATTGACAAGTTGCTCATAAAAGATTCATACCTCTTTAACAACCACCGCGTCGCACCACGCCAACACAGACAAGGAGGCATCACTCTTTTTATTGGGTCTTTTTGCTGCAGAGTCAACAATGTGTGTTATAAAAAAATAAAGTACTATTCTGCCCCGGCAGCAAGCGAGGCAGGAGATTCATGGGCTCCAGCAAAGACAATCACAGCAATACACATGCTTGCTGACACATATCCAACTTACCAGTGCCATGTTATATTTTTAGTTTTCAAGTGCATTCTCTGCATTATACTGTAGCTTTTTTGTGTGCTCTACTTTCTGCTGGGACTCTGCAGTGCTTCAGTAAAGAGGCAACCTTTATAGCTAGGTCTGTGTCTAAGCCTGCAGGTGAGAAATGCTGGAGCTTTTGTATCCTTCTGCCCTGCTAAATATCTGCAGCATTGCTCAGCCCTCAGTTACACTCACTCCCAGCTCAAAGAAGCGTTACTGTGGCAGTATAACTGAGGAGCTGACACTACAACTTTCCCTTAATACGCTCTTAAGAAGCTCTTCCTTAAATGTATGACAAGTCAGAGTGCTATGGGCTGATTTTTTTTATGCAGTAAAAGTTACCCTACAAGAGGCTGCGACAGAACGTTGGAATTAGATGCTGTTTTCTGCACCAACACCTGCATTTTCAAGACATGCACTGAGGTGACATGACTCCACATTTGGTAACTGCTACTAATTCAAGTCTCTTTACCTCAGGATGCTTTTCTCTACTCTTGTACGCTCCTCTACTTTGAATCACAGCGGTGCTTTAGCTTTGACACCCAAACCCTTCACCTTGTCAGCATCACAAGTCCCTGAACAAATCGAGTTTGACACAGTGATGCCTCAGCTGTAGTTTAATCTTAACCCTCTCCTGTGCCAGGGGCACATTATGGCTATGCTCACATGCATGGAGATGAGCGCTCTGAAGAATTTTCATCAGGTCAGGCCTTAAAGGACAATGGATATTTTTATCCTGGAGAAGCTGACACTGTGACCACTGTTAGAGCATATACAGTGTAGGAGACAAGTGGAATACTGTCAGTCTCTCCAGGATTATGCAGAACAGGTCAGAAGTCTGTTTCTCAAAGTTTAAAATTTGACTGCATTTGTTTGAATTCATTAACAATATGAGAAATAGAAAATTTGCTTTGTTTAAATGTCAGGCACACAGTTGTCCTGCACATGTGAAGTAAAGAAATATACACGTCATATCTTATTTGTCTGATTATAGAAAAACTCAAACTATTTGTGAGGCAATGGTTGGCTTGCATAGGAAGCCAGTCATTGGAAGTAACTGCTACTTGCCTTGAAATAGCAACACAAGTAGAGGTTACTTTGCACATAAAGCTGGACATAGTCACCATGACATCAGTGATTAGGAAATTCCCATTATGAAACCTTAAGTTGTATATTTTTCTCACTGCCACCTTGTTGTTTTGAAAATGTAAAGGGGTGGATCAGACTGTGAAGTAGTTTGACGCGGCATTCAGTTGATTGACAGTTTGTGATTGTCAACAAAGTTGTTAGCATATGAGAATACACCTGTTTATCCTCCTTTCTGACTAATTATGTGGTTTGAAGCTAGAACGCTACAAGCAGTGCTTTTCATTTGGGCCGATAAAGTCATCAGGAAAGTCTTTACTGAAGTCAGAGAGCAAGAGAGCTGAGGGACACTTACATAGACTTCTATATAACCGGAAGTGTTTTTGACTGTCTATTGTACGGTAAATAGTATATGGCTTTAGACTAGTTATGGCTAATCTCTTTTTCCAGTTTATGCTAAGCTAAACTAGCTAGCGGATGTTGTAGCATAATGTTTACCATAAACATGACGCTTTTCTACTCTCCCAGAGTACTGAAAGCACCAGCACTTTCTTCTGGGATTTTAAGTGCTTTCTAACTAACATTCACACGCTATTGGATGCATAAGTGTGCAACTTTATGGGTTAATATCTTACCCAAGGTTATTTGGCATGTAGACTAGAGGGGGGCAAGGATCAAACCACCAACCTTCCAATCAGTAGATGAGCTGCTCTACCTCCTGAGCTACAGCCACCAGTATTTATTGTCATGTCTAAGTGACTGTATTTCTAAGGCGCAAATACAGACAAAATCCTGACAGTTACAAACGCATTGTTTAATGCAGGCTAACATGTGTGTGTATATTGCTAACGCTAATTTCCTATGTAAGTTCCTTGATGGACTTCAATAGCTCAGGAGTCATTAAGGACACCAACATGCTTGCAAACCATTAAGGACACCAACATGCTTGCAAACACTCACCGAGTGGTAGTTAAACCCTAAAAAGTACAATGGCAACCTGAAACGGAGAGATTCACAGAGAAAAGGTGTGCGGTTTAAAATTTAATGGTTGCATCGGTAAGACACAACTTTGACTTTGAAGGCCAACGTTGTCCTTTTGCATTTGCGTTGCATTTTTCAAGTTTCACTACAGCTTGGAGAGTGAGTGTTTGGAGACAAGTCATATAGGGCAACAGCCAGCAACCATTCAGCAACTTTTCTGAGAGTACACAAATGAAATCAAAGCAAATCACAAACACAGATTTTCAGCAGGACTTGATTGTTGGAGCAAAAATTAAAATTGAATTTGCTTAAAGGTCTCTTGATTAGCACTTACAGTTCAACTTTGCTTTTTATGTTTTTGTCCATTTGTGTCCACAACAACTCTGAGCTAGTCTGCTGCTGTCAGAATATTGGCAGGTCCTCAAATGTCAAATTATTTTTGTTTATGTAGAGCTGAAACAGGTTATGAAATTGCAAAATTAACTGCAATCACTGCTCTCTATCATATTGTAGGCCACATATCCAGCACCTCCCGTTCTTGACCTGAAAGCAAAGAATAATTTTCCCACAAAGTCCCATAAAGTCCCACTTGGGACTTTCTTTAGTGTCACAAGTTGAAAAAGTGAGTCAAAAATCATGCTTGACTTGCTGCACATAGAAAGGTTATAGATGCACCTGTTAGTGCTGCTCTCCCTTCGGACCTCCAAGAAGGTTCTTACCCTAAAAATAAAACACATTGCTTGTCGAAGGGTAGAAGCAGCCTATTTTCCTTTACCGTGTGCTCTGCCACAAAGAGTCTCAATCCCCTTGTTAAGTGACGCTGCTTTGCAGAGAGGAGTGGAAAAGAGTTTGTTCCTTTTGATTTCTGGTGCAAGCCCGAGCTACAGTGCTGTCACATCTTGCCCCAGAGGCTCCCCAGTGTCATCATGTAGCCAGGGGAAAAATGCAATAACACCCCAATCTTTTTCCATAGTCACTGTAATGCTTCAATGCCAAGCATGTAGAAACATTGCAAGGTATTTTTTTCATAAAATAGCCTGCATAGACCTAAAGGAAGGCAAGAAAGGAAGGAGCGAAAGTGCTTACTTAGCTTTTCAGATTAAGCCACCGCCAGAGAGGCAAAGTAGTGCTGCAAGGTGCAGTCAAACATTTTATAGCCTCCCTGCTTCACTCCTTTGCTACAGAGGCATGTAGACAGTCTTAATATCTCCAGACCTGAGTAAGGTTGGTTCTGCCTACAGGGCTTATCTCTTATATAAACTTTATCCTCAGATGAACTATAGCGTTCTGCATTTTCAACTGAGTTTGCTACACAGTACCTATACCATGATATACACACTTGCATAGAGCTAACACTGTGCTACAAGCAGGAGATGCCATTTTTTACCTCGTGCTGTTTGCTTCACAGTGATAGCCATACCTGTCTAATCTTCAAGATGAATTGCCTTGGTCCATATGGTGGCTACTGTTCACAGCTGTATAGTGTGAGTGTATGTTGATTGGGTAATTAGAGAGTCCAAGACTGAATCCGAGGTGGCCATATGTGGCAGATGACACATGAAAATCGATGGGCCCATTGAACCACCGGATATTAGATTATCTTCCCTTTGATGGTATTTTCTCAACTTTTTACTCTTGGAATGTCAGATGAACTTGTTGGATTCACCGATGTGAGGCTTTATCACTTAATGAGAGGCTATGTATACAAATGACTTGACTTGTCGGGGACTATCTGGCAACAACCAGTCACACTGGAAAAATGTGCGCTCCCTGGCTGGTTGCAAGGGGTTGCTGTAGGTTGTTGGCAGTCAATATGAAATCGATTGCCCCCATTCATGGAGGCTTCGAGACTGGCGGGTGCCCACCTGGGATCCAACAGTTGGTAGGGAAAAATATTTATTTTGCATCTGGTTGGCGAGTTGTTGCTGGAGGCTGCTGGCAGTCACTAATGTGAAACTGGTCACCCAAACATGCTGGTTGCAGTGGTAAGGCACAAGTTTCACTTTGAGAGTGAATGTTCTCTATTTCTGAATTGATTTTTGGGTTAACTGCAGCTCAGAAAGCTAATGGCAGTTGTCTTCAGACAAGTCTGAGTTCATGTAAATTAAGGGCAATCACGTCAATCTGCTACTAAACAACGCAGTCACAAGGAGGTTCTTTGCAACTGATTTCACTCAGGCTAGCAACCACTCACCAGCCAGTTGTGGAAATATAAATATACATTTTCCTTAGTAACTGAAGGTTGCCAGTGGGTCGCTGACTGGTGTCTAGGCCTGTGTCACTGAGAGCTTAACTGATCTCATGTTGCAGAATGAGTCCAGGATGCAGCTGCACGCCGATTGTTCCAGGATCTGGTCAGTGACACAGTTCAAGAACATGCTGTAAGGCTGTTATCCTCAGCACAGCCTTAAAAGGAGGCTAAAATTTTAACGGATGTCAAGATTAATTTATGGCGTCACCCTGATTTCTGGGATTTTAATGATGTGTGGACGAGAGGACTTTATACTCTCTGTAGCTCTGTTTGCCTTCTGTCTATCTCTCACTCTCTCATTCGGTCTGTGCACTCGGGGCAGCATGTTCAGCAGTTTGCTTCAAGATGAGCATTAACACTCCCATTTACAGAGTAACACTGAGTCATGAGAACAAAGCTTCACTCTTCTTGTCCAAAGTGTTTCTCTCTTTCGCTTTCCATTTCGACTGGTGTCACACCACAGTGCGAGAGAGCACTAAGCTGCAAGTCTGTGAATCACCCCGACAGCAGAGAGCTTTAATCTCCACCAGACTGTTCTGGAACAAACATTTTTGGCCCACAGTGCTTCCTCTGATACTGGGGGTCCATTACAGGAAAGGATTTTACAAGTCTTGCAGTTATAGTCATGCAGATACACTCAGTGCGTTCGCATTGTATTATTGTAAGCTGTAGCATAACTGCAAAAAATATGCATATGAATGCAGTTATTTTATTTTTTTGTGATGCGTATATATACAATTTATAATAATGTGTGTAAGAACTACATGTTTGGATTCTGATTGGATGCAGCTGTCCATGTAGATAGTTCAGATATGATTATTGATGATGAGTTTTACATAAATGACCCAATCAGTACCAGCTTCAAAGCTTTATTTTCTGATTATTCACTGGTATATATTGCCTTTCTCACATATATACTGCAGTCATTCCCTCTCTTTTTACTGCCTACAAATAGGCTGGGATACACCGGGACTTTTTCTACCTGCACAGTGTGTTTCTGGGTGTAATACAAGAATCCAAGGCAGGAGAGTGTCCTTGTAGGGGGTACAACCGCTGCCCAGCTGCATTTAGTTCTGCATTGCCTGACCAGCTGTATCAATCTGTCCAGAACAAAGTCTCAGCGTATGAGCCAGCTTCAGTGCAGTGTTGACTGGCAGCAGGCCTCTGGTAATGATGGAGAATTACTACACAGTGTAATATAGAATGATAACATGGGGACAAAAAGGCAAGTGGAGGCAAGCGCAGACTGCTGTTTGGTGTGGTGGTGCGTTTGGAGATGAATGCTCCAGGAGCCAGGATCTGCCTCTCTCCTCTCACCTGTAGTGCTCCACTCTTCAAGCTTCCTCCACTTGGTGCCACCCTCAGATCCATATGCTGTTGATTCACTAGATTTTTTGGCATATCAAGCTGAAGAAGACAGAACAAATCTAACCTCAAAGAATGAGATAGAAAGTGAAGATCTGCTGCAGCTGCAGGAGTGGAGTCTGGATTTATTTATTTATTTTTATCACCACAAGTCTTTACTTTGATGGGATATACTTAGCAAAGGCAATTTCTTCTTTATAGGAGGTGTAATTGATTTTGCTTTTATGAAGCCATATGAATATTTACACGCTCCTGCATTAGTGCATTTTTTGACTATGTTGGTAATTTTTGCATTTAGCTTCACGTTTTAGCTTATTTAGCTTATAACTCTGAAAATAATGCAGTTAATTAGAATCCATGTGGCCTGGTCTCGCGTCAAGGAATCATAGAAATAAAAACTTGTGGTTTTAAACAGGAGACACAGTAGTGATGATGCTGCTTTTCATGCAGGTTTTGTGTTGTACCTGTGCGTCTTACTTTCACAGAAGCATGTAGGTTTTGGAATTGAGGTAGAATGCATTCAGCACACATTCAATAAGAGGAGGAATCATGATGTCATAAGCATAATGCAAGCAGTAGTAATACAAGGCTCATGGGAGCAAAGCATGAAATACTGGAGCAATTCAGTTGCCATTGCACCCAGGCTCACAGTGGCGCCCGCTAAACAGCACCGGGAGCTTTTTGCTCGCTTGCTCCAGTTTGTTATTGCGACTCGAGCTTTATAGTAGCTCATGTAGCACCTTCAGGATGTATGAGTGAGTGCATTGCCAAAGCACTGCAGCCACGTGTGGTGTATGATAAGGCAGTGAGAGGTTCTTTCGGTGAGCTGAGGCATGCACTGTACTGCAATACCTGCTGAAGTACTTAAGGCATTTCTTCAAACCAAAGGCTTATACGCTCCTCTTGAGAGTCTTTAGATTCAGATTGCTACTTATTCCAGTACCTAGGAGAGAGCCTTCCAAATAACATAAAGTTACACCCCGAATAAACCCTGGACTTCTCAGATTTGTTGTTTGAAGGCAGAAGACCGGACGAGAGAACAAGAGATGCTCTTCACATAACTGCACATTTATAATGCCAGAACAAATTTTTTCCCTACAAGCCATAAGGATGCATTACCTCCCTTTTGAGCTCAGTAATCACTCCTAGCCGTCATAGGAGCCCTGTTGTTAGAGAATAAGTGTGGTGCATGTCACTAACACTGTAGCCTGATTTCATATAGTGTTCAAACCCGTGATTGGCTTACAGTAACATGACTATGCCTGCCTGTCTCCATGCAAACACCAATATTATGATTATCCTGAGTATAAGACGGGTGTGATTGGCTCAAAAGAGGGAGGGAAAAAAAAGCCATTATCAGAGTCTGCTCATTGATATGCTATAGCATTACTCACACGATTTCTCCGGAACAAGGTAGATCTTTGTGGTATTGTTGTAGCGCACGCACAGATATACACAGTGGAGACGACAAACGCATGTGTTTGCACAGCACAAAGGAATACGAATGAGGCAGCGTGAGCGAGGGAGTATTAGGATTGAGTCAAATTCAATCCCAAGGTGCCCTTGGAGGCTCAGCTCGCTCTCCTCATATTTGTTTTAAAACAGTTTAATAATTTATGTTTTCTTTAACACAGTCAATAAGTAGCTGAAGTCCTGCCTTCTTGCTGGGTGCATTGGTTTCAGGATGGAAAAATATTGGTGTCAAAGTCACTTTGCTTAAATCATTACCTCTTCTGATAAATGATGCCATGATGACTGCTTAGCTCGCTGGGGTAGGGAAATTAATTCTTTTCTTGGTTTTAATAGTCTGCTTCAAAGGAAAATTTATATCACAATGTTTGGGAAGCTTTGAGAAAGATACGTAGATATCTTTCTGTTTGTCTCGAGGGCTGTATGCCCGTATCCTTCAACTTTAAGGCAAGGCAAGTTTATTTGTATAGCACAATTCAACAACAAGGTGATTCAAAGTGCTTTACAGAGACATTAGAAACAAAAACAAATAAAAAGCATGATTTAAGTACAACATCATCTATTATATATTTAAACCAATTTCATTGTGCCGGTGTTGAATGTCTAACAATATAGCTGTAAAATGAACTCTCATGTCATCCTTTTTACTCTTAAAGAGTAAAGAGTTTAAGAGTAAAAAGAGTTTTTACTCTTAAAAAAAAAGAGTTTAAGAGTTTAAGAGTAAAAAGAGTATCTTCCATTCTTACAACCTGACTGACATCACTTAGTGCTTCTCTTTATGAATCCTGTGTAGAAGTCAGGGGCAAGAGGAGAAGAATAAAAAAACAAGGGGTTTGTGACACAGGGTGAGAGAGAGAAAGAGAGAAGGGGAGAGATACTGCCAGATACCCCACATTACTTCAGTGCAGGGGTGAGACAAGGGAAAAGGGCCAGCTGTGGGCTAGACTGAAGCAGAGACGTGAGAGTTGCCTTCTCTGATTAAATGCCTGGATCGATACTATCCTTATGTGGCTCAAATCAGCCCTGCTCTTGGTCCCTTAACAAGGAGACTGATTGCATGTTCTAACCCAGCTCAGAGCCGCTTTGCCATAAGGGCTATTCATTTCAGTCTGTATCTGAGTCGAATACATTTTAATATCGATCTGAGATGGTTAGCATTATGCAAAGTGTTTCCCATAACAATCCCATGTTCATCGTGGCATTGATCATTGACCAACATAACCTGGATTACAATTCTCCCCAGTATCGAACAACCCCGCCAAGATTTATTAGTTCCTACAGTCAGCGTTAGTTTAAATATATAATCTCCCCACTGTGCTCACAGTACACTGTTTGTGTACTGACAGCATGCAGTGACATAACTATACTCAAGCGGTTTGAACTACCGGCCTTCATCAGCAGCTTCATCACTTTCCTGTGAACTCAATGAGAAAGTCCCATCTGTTTTGAAAAGCTAGAGTATGACACGCGGATGAAAGCTCTATAAAATTTGTGAGGGGAAGAAAAGTATCAGAAGCTCTTTCTAAAGTAGTTCTCCACAGATGTCAAGCTCAAGTGCAACCACTTAGTTTATTTGCTGTGGGTTTTTTTTATAGATCACATAAGCTGTTGCACAAACTTCTGGATTTCTGTGCTCAAGGTGGTTAAATAGATTTGTTGTGCTGCACCCCTCTAGTATCTTACACACTGAATGGTCTGCAAGACTAAAAAAAGTCATACATATATATAAACTAATCAGGCATAACATTATGGCCACCTGCAAAGTAAGATCCACTTAGATGACAGGATCCAAGGTTTGCCCAAAACATCACATTCCCTCTTCTGGCTTGCCTTCTTCCTACAATGCATCCTGGTGCCAGACGAGCGATGCACCCAGCCAGGCATGCGATTCTTCAGACCAGTCCACCCTATCAATGCTTAATCACTATTCCTTCCTTGAACCACTTATGATAGATACTGACCACTGCAAACCGGGGACACCCCACCAGAGCTGCAGTTTTGCAGGTGCTCTGACCCAGTCGTCAAGGCATCACAATTTGGTCCTAGTCAAACTCACTCAAATCCATACACTTGCCCATTTTCCCTGCTTCTAACACATCAACTTCAAGGACAAAATGTTCACTGTTAATATATCTCTCTCACTAACAGGTGCCATGATGAAGAGCTAATCACTTTGCCTGTCAGTACATGTAATGTTATGCCTGACTGGTGTTTTAGTCCATTTCATTAAGCCAGAAATGTCCGAACTTGTCTCTTCCTAGCTCCGTACGATGCTCGTCCAAATAAATAAAAAGTCAATATTGAAGGTTTCATTTTTACTGGTATCGCATCGTAATTAATGCTGCATGCTAGCATTGTGCTAGTAGTGCTAATGCACGTTTTCACACCTTGCTTCCAGTTAAATTCCAGTATACTGCTTCCATTGATAATGATAGTGCCATTAATAATGTTGTTAATAATTTTAATTGTCATTCCCAACTGTTAAATTTCATACCCACATTTAACCTAATTTAATGCAAAGCTACAAGGCTGTTTGTAAGGGGAGGAAGACATCCGCAAACCACATAAGCTTTGCTGCTGTTGGTAGCCATCAGATTACACATAATAGTGGTAAAATCATTAAGGACACCCACACACCCACAAACACAAATGCACGCACACATCGCTTTTTCTTTTTTTCACTAAAAGGAAAATATCTACACCGACAGAAGCACACACGAGCAACTCGAAAATGAATGTGTAACGCGTGCGTTGTAAAGGGGCCTCGAGGCTTGTCATATTGATTTCCATGCAGTGCTTTCTACGCACACAAACACGGACTTGCACCCGGTGACGTGCAGATGCTAGTCCTCTTTATCGCTCGCTGCTGTGCATTGTGCTGCACTGTAATGGAGTGCTTTACTGTTACTACTACTACTACTGCTGCACTCTGCTCTCAGCACAATCCCTCTCACATTAAATAATGCAGCTGGCAATTGTGCAGCAGCTTCCACCCCTCCCCATCCCATAGCAGCCAATATCAGCAAATTTCTGCTTGCTCTGCTGTCGTGAAGAGTAACTATGCCCAATTCAGCGTTTACAGGGCCAACACTATAAACACCATAAGCCCATTTACACAGCAGTGGCATTGGATGTTTGTTTTTTGGCTCTTGTGCTCCCAAAAGAATTTATGTTTTTGGTGACGTCTGTCATCATCAACTGCATTTGCCTTTGCTCGCATAACACACAAAAACAATGAGCCAGCTTTTGTAGATGCGATTAATTTAAATCATGAAATGAGTCTTATTTATTTATTATGGCTTTATTTTCATCCTACTATAAATATGTAAAATCTCTTGTTTGCCTGCGAATTTCTCCTGCACAGTCATGCAGCTACATCTTAGTTCCCTGAAGGTTTTCATCTATGCCAGATATTATGTCATCATGATGCCTAGCAACCACCAACCAATTGGCTAAAATGACACCTTATAAAAGCATTGTGTAATTTTCCTTTCACAATTACAGTAATTTAATCTAATTTTTAACCATAAAACTTTCATTATGGACGATTGATTACAATATGTTGCCTAGCAACCACCTATGGATGATCTAACATGAGCCATTTGTGGCCTTTATGTATCTACAGCACCTTACAATAGCATTGTAGTCTTTTAATTTTATCTAATTTATATCCACAAAAATTTCATTTTGCACACACACACACGCACACTGTTTAAATATACAGTATCTGCACACAATCTTAAACATATTTACTAATGCAACATCAAAGCGGTGCACTACCTCGCTTTTATAAATGCATTCACTGTCATGGTCCTGGGTCATTTTGACCCAGCGTTTTGTGTTTTATGATTATGTCCCTCTGTTCTAGTTATTCTGTGTCCTCCCCCCTTGTGTCCGGTTCGGGTTCTAGAGTTCCTGTTTTGTTCTGAAAGTCTGTGTCTGTTGTCATTGTGTTCAGCTTGTCTCCTCCGGTCCTCATGTGTATTGGGTTCAGCTGTTCTTCCCTCATGCTGTGTGGATCTCCCTGTGTCTCACTGTGAGTTTTAGTTTGTTGTTTCCCAGTTTAGTTTAGTTTGTATGTTTTTCCTGCCAGCCAATAAAGCTGTGACTTTGAGTTAACACCTTGAGTCTGAGCGCCTGCATTTTGGGTCCACATCTCCTGCCTGCCACACAGCGGTTCATGACATTCACTTGTGTCAGCCATTATTTCTGTTTATAGGGTGAAATGCTCCAGCAAATAGCCTTAACCTCATTTGCACCATATAAACAGTGTAAATAGCCTAAAGAAGATTGGGTTGACTCAAAGGGATCAGCCATGGATAATTTGGAAAAAAGGTCTAAGAACGCCCAATTTTATCTTTGAATGCAACATAGTTTACTTATCTTTTAACAGAAATTTTAATAATTCACCTGACATTCATTCTAGATGCAAGGACATATTATTCCATCCATTTTTATATGAGGAAAACAAAAAATAATGAACATTTTTGCAAATCCCCATGTTAGGCAGCTGGCAGATTTGAACTCAATGTGATGTTAAAAATTACAGACGCCATAATAACAGAACAATCATTGCTATGGCAGTGCACAAGTTATGCAAAGAAAGAGCACGGCATTAGTTCTGTGACAGTAACCACCGTGGGGCCATTCAAACAACAATAAACCAACGATAAATGGACTGGTCCTTATATAATGTTTGTCTACTCAAGCGCTCATTAATGGCTCATTCACCCATACAAGCAGTTTTTTCTACATCTAAGTGCTTTCCATCTAACATTCACACTCCATTGAGCACAACCTGGGGTTGAGTATCTTACCCAAGGATACTTTGGCACGTACACTGAAGCAGCCAGGGATCGAACCACCAACCTTCTGATTAGTAAATAACCTGCTCTACTGTCTGAACTACAGCTGCAAATCTGAAAAAGTCATTATAGACCTTTGAATATTGGTTAATTGTCAAAAGATGATCATCACTGTAACTTAATCAAAGCTTCAAAGGTTTAAGGTTAGGCTCGCTTTTGCTTATACTTCTAGTTTGCTTCTGTTATTCTGATGAACAGCTGTATGAACTAAACTGTGGTTGGTGTCGAGGTTCAGGGGAGAAGAAGGAGCACTTCTCAGGCCATGGTGGTTTGAGAGTTTCCTCCGATCAATGCACAAGGATGGGCATGTGTGTGGATGAACTGGGTTTCTCCCAGGATGACACACACACACATGCACACACACTGACAGCGTCTATGCTTGCATGCGCAGACACAAACTGAAGAATGTTTTGTTTTGACAGGATGATGAAGTGGTGCTCCAGTGTGTGGCTTGCATCCAGAAGGAGAATCGCAAGTTCTGCTTGGCTGCCGAGGGGCTCGGCAATCGACTGTGTTACCTGGAGCCCACATCTGAGGCAAAGGTAGGCAACACTGGCTCTACTGTTGCACAGTTTTATTCTCTCAGATCTGAACTGGCAGCACAACAATGCATGTCATCAGTGTGAGTTTCTATATCTTTATGTTCACACACTTGTGTGTGTTAAGATGCAAATAAAAAAATGGACCAATGTGACATGAAGCAGTTTTCAGAAGCGTGTACCGGATGAAAGGGAGCGTTCATCTATAAAAAAAACTCCATGGAAACCAAACATCCACTTAGTCCGTTTGTGTTTGGGTTGAGCAAACAATCAGAGAAGCCAAGCAGACACGCACAGAAAAAAAAAGCAGCACAGCAGCTCACATCCACCGCAGTCTCCTTGATGAGCTTTTCTTTCAAGGGATCAGGGACGGCGTCGCATCTCCGCAGGTCCCACCGTCAGATGATAATTCCCTGAAATTACGCCCCTGGACGTGATTGATGGATTGTTTCATGAGCTGCACTGTTGTTAGCTGTAATTGCCCGCTGCTTTATTGTAGCAGAGCAGCCTGTTTGCAGTTTGTTTGAATAAGTGTAAAGTTTTAATGAGTTAAATGCAATTTCTTTTGCTTTGCTGTCAGTGGGGGTGCCATCATAATGCCTTTTTGTGTAATTAATCGACAATATAGCACACACTCTCTTCTTTTTTTTCTTTTAAGTGATCCCCCTGTTAAGCGATTATTTATAAAGATTGATCGGCTGGAGGGATGTGTATTCTTTCTCACCTTTTCATGGCTGCCGATGCTTTGCTACTAATCTGGCATTGATGTTTCCCTGTAGCTACAGTTGACGGGCCTTAGGCTTCATCTGGATTGATTGTCTCTTAATAATAATCCATTAATATTGACTAATTTCACTCAAGACACTATGTGCATGTGCAGCGTGGGTGACCATGTAAGAAACGCAGAAATACTTTTCAGAGAAAGAGGGAAAAAAGTTGTTTTTTACTTGGCAAAATACTGACATTTACTATCATAGCTCACACAAAGAGTATATCTGTGTTTCAAGGGGAAGGTTAGGCCTTTACTCTATTTTGGATGGTAATTATACCTGACAGGTGTGATGGATGTTCTCCGTATCAGGCACTTTGTCTTCATTCCCTGTAGTTTTTTTATGAAAAGGCATCACCCCACCTTTGGGATCAGCGACATAGCTGTGAAAAAAGCCCAAGATGTCCATTTAGAGGTGGATGACTGAATAGGAAGCTTCGTTTCCTCGGTGAACTAGTCTAGTAATGGGGAACAGAACCAAAATGATGCAACGAGGCTGATTTAAAGCGTGCACATTGTAAGTGGCAACATCAATCAGCTCGTGAGAAGCCGTTGGTGTGATATACAACCAGCAGCTTTCACTTGTCAGAGATTCAATATTATGGAGTTGTGCCCGCATACCATTATAGCTTTGATGCTTGTCTTTGTTGTTTGGAACCAGCTCATTTTTCTAAATTCCTTTTCATTACCAGCCAAAAGCTTTAGCGCCGCCCCCAATTAAACTAAAGAACAATGGAAGCGGATGAAGCCACATCCTCAGGACAATCAGCTTTAACCCTGTTTGACCTTTCTGTCTGGAGACAGAAATAAAGACGCGATCGATCCTCGCCCACGATCGCAAAACACTTGCTCTCTCATCACACAATTGGTCAGCCAAGCTGCCTTAAAACTGTCTCCTTCACGGGGCTTTATAGTCGCCATCCCCTCCAGGTCACTTAGATTTTTATTTCCCCTGTTTCTCAAGGCTGTCCCATGTGTTGTCACCTAGAGAGGTTTGAGGAGGGCTGGACGGCTTCTCAACAGATAGGAAAGACGTTTCACCTGCACAGACTTCGTGTCATAACTTTACACTGCACACAGAATCAGAGACTTTTCTTTTAAAGCTGCCAGGGAATGGAATAAACTTCCTGAACATTTGAAAACTCTTTTTTGTTTTTTATGTTGAAAGGTGGACTCAGATCTGTCAACATTAACCATCCAACGCTTTGTAATTCTTTCTGTTCGTTTTGAAGTTCTTGATATTTATATATGACGATAATGGATGATGGGGTTTGGCTACTGTTGATATGTTTTTCAAATAATTTCATCTGCAATGTGCAAGGTTAGGGTGCAGTGCATCATTTTCCTTAGAAAAGTGAAATGAAAGAATGAAGATGTAAGTGTATTTTTTATTTACATTTTCACATAATTTATTAGTCAGTACTATTGAGAGCTATCGATTATGTGAAACTAGCCAAGAGACATTCGTCTTAGCTTGTATTTAAACAGGAAGTCAAAATCTTGTGATTAAAACGCTGTTTTGCGAGTGTTGAGTGCTGAAAGAAGCTCCGACAGACCCAGAACCCATGACCTGGGATTTCACAAGAGATTTTGTTGCAGATCAGTCATTGTAAAGTTGTCTATAAAGTTCATATAAACTACTGTAAAGGCTGATGGAAACTGCAGTTTCTGAGTTAGCTGCCAGTTCACTGTGGGCTCATCACCACAAACCACTCCTTTCACACGCAAGAAGTAACCTGCGCCTTTAGTTAAGATAGAGATATAAACTATATCCCCTTTACCTTTAATGAGCATGTCATCAAGTATCGAGCTATGCACTTTCTCAATCTGGTTCTTTCGGTGCATTTGTGTGTGTGGTTCTTTTTCCTTCTGGAAAGCAAGTGAGTTTTTAAGACTCTTCGAATTAAACTAAATTCTCACCATCTCTCGACAAGTAGCAAATCAGTGGTGTCTAAATTAAGCAAGCGTGTCAGTGGAAGTGTATCTGTAAAAACTATTTTTGAATTCCAACACGCTGGCTCGTGTTTCTATAAAAAGTCACGGCTGTTTTTCCCCCTGACTTGCCTGGAGCCTTTCTATTCAACACAGTAGTGGCCATTGTTAAGATTCAATTCGCCTTCTGAGTACTTTAGCATAACACTGGGTTGTTTTTCAATGAGGTTAGATTTACCTGTGTGAACGAACCACTTTGGGACCAGTTGAGATACTCGGGAAGGAGGCCAGAGAGGGTGTTCTGGGTTGGTGTCATTTATCTCGTGTTTATGCCCTGCAATATCTCCATTGGCGCTTTCCGTGTCCTTTCTCTGAATCGCTTGTCTTTTCCAGTACTGCCCTGGTTCAGCGATTTGGCATCTTCCCTATTTTTTTAATGGTGCTCTTTCCGAGACCTGGCTCATCTGAGCGCAGACTGACCCGAAAGCGCTTAATCTGAATTTAAAGTACCTTCTAATGAATATCGCCTACTCAATTAAGACGAACTCGGTTCAAGTGGGGGTAAAAATGCAGCAGTCAGCAGAGATTTTATGAGTGGGCATCTAATCAGAGTATCCCTGTAGATTCAGGGAGCTGTTTTCCTTTTTTTCCCAGGCTGTATGAAGATGTTTTGCTTATGGAGCAAATTCCTGAAGCACTAAATCAGAATCAGTTTTGATGGACAGCAGAATAACTGCAGTGGTGATCTTTTCATTATTAGCACTTTGGTGAAGGCTGAGTCACTGTAGATGGGATCTTTTGGAGCACGGTGGAGAACACACTGTACTGAAGAGTACTTAGTTTGATCTTTTTTCTTTGCTGTCATTTACTAAACATGAATTAATAGTTTGATATTTTTAAAAAATGCATGCGAGAACATATCCATAAATTTGAATTATTGATTTTTTTCCCCATAATTGAGCCTTTCTAAAATACTACCTACCAGTAAAGATGATATATCCTGTACAGAACCAGTTATTTTGCATTTTTATTTACTAATAAAATATAAATATAATGTCTATTTTTTTCAAAAGAAAAAAAAATGCTAAAAATGTTGCCTAGAAAAATGAGATATTTCATCTGTGACTGTTTTTAACCAGAGATGCTTTTATTTGGTTACAGTATGTTCCCCCAGACCTTTGCATCTGCACCTTTGTGCTGGAACAGTCCCTGTCAGTGCGAGCCCTGCAGGAGATGCTGGCTAAGAGCGGACAGAACAGCGAAGGGGTGAGTGAAGATAGACACAAAAGCTCTTTGATTCTTCATAAACCATCCCCGAGTCATGTAATGTATGTCTCACTGTGCTCTGATATCCAGAGGAGGCGGCTGTAATAAAAGTAGTCAGCTAAGTTGAATTTTCTTAACTGTTAGGAAGTTAATGGGCAAAATAGGCCCGTTTCAGTAGCCTGGGGACCCTGGCTGCAAAGAGGTCTGGGCACCCATGATACTGATGAGGATGTATCCATTGAATGTTGGGAAATTACTGCAGGTTTCATGCGTTATGTTTACCTTTGCCCATTTGATTAACACTTAAGAAAACAATGTGATTTTCTTTTGTACAATAGCAATTAAAAGCCTACATGCAAAATCAGTCGACAGTAGATTTGGATTGTATTTACAGCGTTGTACAAAAGTCTCGAGCTGCTCCTAGTTTCTGTATATTTTGCATCCAAGCGAGATTTTTTTGTAATTTTTATTTCTGTTTGCCAAATCCCAGCTGTCAAGTAGCCATTACGAAAAGGGCCGATTGGGGGAAAAGGCTTAAGTTATATTGGATAGAACAGCGATGAATAGCGAATCAGTGATGAATCTATATTTTAAACTTTTGATTCAAATTTTCTTCATTTCATACGGAAGAGGAGGTTAGTAGAGGCAAGCAACACGGAGTGTATACGACCAACATGGCGGAGGCTCTGGCATGATACGAGGCTGCATTTCAGCTGGTGGTGTGGTCAAAATTGATAGAATTATGAATGCAGCAAAGGAGTGTCAGATTTGATCCACTGTGCAGTACCTTGTTGAAAACATCTGATTGGCAATGGCTTCATTCTTCAGCATGACAGCGATCCCAAGCAGACTGCCAAAGCAGGAAAAGGATAACTGGATAGAAAAACAGACAGTGTAACACTCTCAGTCATGGACTGGCTTCCCCAGAGCCGGGACCTCAACATTACTGAGGCAGTGTGGGATCATGTTGACAGAAAACAAAACAACAGGCAGCCAACATCCAAAAAAGAGCTTTGAATTTCATTCAAGAAGCATGAACAGTTCCTGAAGACTACTTAAAGAAATGACAGAGAGAGGAAAAAAGGTGGTCATATTAAATATTGACTTTCAAGTTTAAAAATAGAGTTGTACAAATTCTATTTTTGCCATATATATTCTGTATTTCCTTGAATATTTGCACGTTTCAATAAATCAGAGCACCTAGTTCCTGTTTACCTAGCAAAACATAAAGAAATGAAGGGTTGCTAAAGACTTTTGCGCAGTCCTGTACCCACATAGTGAAAATAAAGAGGATCGTATAGTAGGGAGAACTGAACACGTTTCAAATTTTTCAGTAATCTGCACTCATTCGTCAACCTTTCCTGTGCTGCAAGTGTGTTTCCTACTCTTTTACATTTCTATGATATATAATTCTACCATCTTTATCTTCTATTTTCTGTGTATAATCCATCTTTCACGTGATAGACATGCAGCCTGGATCAGTGGGTATGTTCACTGCTCATGCCATTCCCCTCTCATCCCTTTGCACACTGCAGTGCATCATTTGCTCTTCTCTTCTACCCTCATTGATCTCTGGTTTGACTTTTACGACACGTCACCTGTGAAATTTGTCTTTAGAAATCATAGTTTATTACACACCTAAATAATTTTCCTTGAAACGACGGTACAACTGGTTTCTTCAATCTAGTATTTCCGTCTGATTGAAACCCAATCGGTACAAAGCACCTGATTGGGTTTCATATAGACTTCCCAATAAGGTTTTCCATAAAGAATTACTTGTTATATAACTTGATTTTTGCTGGAGAACTAGAGCGTCTCCAATGTTGGATTAGCATCAGATTAACATTTGTCTTGTCTTCGGGGGATTCAGATGAATGCTCAGTGCAGCATCATTTGTTTTGCGCTACCCTCCGCATAGAATAAGCTCTCATTTGTCACAGCATCTCCTTCTAATCATAGCAGCTGTATGCTGTGAGAGATGCTATAGCATGATGCAAACAGCTGATTTGATACGAACATTTCTGGAAGGAGACTGAAAGCGATCACGATTGATTTAGTCTCATAAGCTCTCTGCATGATTTGGTCTGTTCATCCTTTAATACCACGTGGTTAAGGATGGTGAGAATTTCCATAAATCTTTAGTTGTTAAGGCACACATTTAATGGCTTTACTTCAGAGATAAATGGAGATGTCAGGAGTGGATCTTGTCTGTGCAGCACAATGACACGAGTCAAGACCATTGGTTCCACTGCTGCTGTGGGCGGTGTTAGCAGGAAATTGTGAGCCGCGGCGGAGAAAAAGGGAGCTCCAAAATATTAAACGCTAGATCAAAGCTCAAATGAACATGGTTGACCATCCTTCTTGCATCAGCACCTTTAAAAGGCTTAAAATAACACTGGAGTTAGCTTGCCTCTCTCTCTCTTCTCCTTTTGGGAAAGGAATTATGCACCGATTTACATTTCAGTCTGGCATCAAGACATCGTCTCCTTATCGCTAATTTGTTTGACCTTCTGTTCGTCCCTCATCTCTGTAGAAGGCAAACTTGTTTCCACATAGCCAATCAAATTCGTTTTGTCAGCCACACTGACTCACTATCAGCCAGATGACAGTTTGAGCCATAGATTTTAAACAACCAAATTTAGCTGCTCAAGTCTCATTTGTATCTAGCTGGCAAACATAAACACACATCTTGTCCATACTCTGAATATTTTTCCATTATCTGGCTTCACTTGCACTGACACTGGCAGTCAGGCTAAGCAGACACAGGAAGGTGGTAATCAAGTCAATAAGTCAACCCAGGGTTTCCCAATCGAGCTGTGAGTGCGTTCGCATGAATGGCGTTGCGTTGGCAGCATCTTGCCAATCACACACATGGAGAGATCTACTGGCAGAGCAGGCAGCAAGCAACACAGCTACTGCAGACAAAGCAGCAGTGTGTGTGTGTGTGTGTGTGTGTGTGTGTGTGTGTGTGTGTGTGTGTGTGTGTGTGTGTGTGAGAGAGAGAGAGAGAGAAAGAGAGAGAGAGAGAGAGGAAGATTGTTGAGTGAAGTGCTTTGGAAACATTTGGTATAAGGTCAACTACAACACAGAAGACGAATCTAAATGTCTTACTGATGCTCATCAGTGAGAGACAATGACTTCAGACTCGATTAAACGAATTGAGATGCTCTTACCATCTTCACCCTTCCAGGAATATCTCGCAGATAATCCTGGAATAGTAGTGACACCATTTTCCGGAGAACCGATTGGTCAGTAGGTGGTGATTTCACACATGCTGATCGCTAATCTCAAGGATATCCTACTCAGTATCAGGTTAGATCTGCAGTATAAGTTGCCATGGTGATGCAGTCTGCTAAGAAGTGAACTGCCTTTGTAATACTGAAAACCCAAATCCTGCTTCGTACTACTGGCCTCTGCTCCTTAGCTTGTTTAAAACACAACTGAAGCACTCAATGAGAAAGGGGCTCTGCAGACGTCACTTTGCACCTGCTTTTTATCTGCTCAGCTGTAACATTGAAATACTTCAGTTCAGTTCACACAAATTCAGACCAAACAGAGGAAAACAGTGAAGTGAGCTTTATTTTAAAGCCAGAGGAAAAAAAAATAAAAGAGAAAGGTGAATACTCCAAAAAGACACAGGAAATAGCAACATGGGAAAACACAGAAAATGAAAAGGACAACATACAATACCACAAAGAGCAACGCAGGACTATTTATACACTAAGGGCTGATTATTTAACTGAAACAGGTGAAATTAAAGTAACATACAAGTGAAGATAGCCAGGATGCCACGACAAAGAAACACAAAAGAACCAAAGCAGGAGCACAAACAGAAACACTACTTCTACTACAAATAATAGACAAGGTGTGAACTACAGGGAGTGCAGAATTATTAGGCAAGTTGTATTTTTGAGGAATAATTTTATTATTGAACAACAACCATGTTCTCAATGAACCCAAAAAACTCATTAATATCAAAGCTGAATGTTTTTGGAAGTAGTTTTTAGTTTGTTTTTAGTTTTAGCTATTTTAGGGGGATATCTGTGTGTGCAGGTGACTATTACTGTGCAGAATTATTAGGCAACTTAACAAAAAACAAATATATACCCATTTCAATGATTTATTTTTACCAGTGAAACCAATATAACATCTCCACATTCACAAATATACATTTCTGACATTCAAAAACAAAACAAAAACAAATCAGCGACCAATATAGCCACCTTTCTTTGCAAGGACACTCAAAAGCCTGCCATCCATGGATGCTGTCAGTGTTTTGATCTGTTCACCATCAACATTGCGTGCAGCAGCAACCACAGCCTCCCAGACACTGTTCAGAGAGGTGTACTGTTTTCCCTCCTTGTAAATCTCACATTTGATGATGGACCACAGGTTCTCAATGGGGTTCAGATCAGGTGAACAAGGAGGCCATGTCATTAGTTTTTCTTCTTTTATACCCTTTCTTGCCAGCCACGCTGTGGAGTACTTGGACGCGTGTGATGGAGCATTGTCCTGCATGAAAATCATGTTTTTCTTGAAGGATGCAGACTTCTTCCTGTACCACTGCTTGAAGAAGGTGTCTTCCAGAAACTGGCAGTAGGACTGGGAGTTGAGCTTGACTCCATCCTCAACCCCAAAAGGCCCCACAAGCTCATCTTTGATGATACCAGCCCAAACCAGTACTCCACCTCCACCTTGCTGGCGTCTGAGTCGGACTGGAGCTCTCTGCCCTTTACCAATCCAGCCACGGGCCCATCCATCTGGCCCATCAAGACTCACTCTCATTTCATCAGTCCATAAAACCTTAGAAAAATCAGTCTTGAGATATTTCTTGGCCCAGTCTTGACGTTTCAGCTTGTGTGTCTTGTTCAGTGGTGGTCGTCTTTCAGCCTTTCTTACCTTGGCCATGTCTCTGAGTATTGCACACCTTGTGCTTTTGGGCACTCCAGTGATGTTGCAGCTCTGAAATATGGCCAAACTGGTGGCAAGTGGCATCTTGGCAGCTGCACGCTTGACTTTTCTCAGTTCATGGGCAGTTATTTTGCGCCTTGGTTTTTCCACACGCTTCTTGCGACCCTGTTGACTATTTTGAATGAAACGCTTGATTGTTCGATGATCACGCTTCAGAAGCTTTGCAATTTTGAGACTGCTGCATCCCTCTGCAAGATATCTCACTATTTTTGACTTTTCTGAGCCTGTCAAGTCCTTCTTTTGACCCATTTTGCCAAAGGAAAGGAAGTTGCCTAATAATTATGCACACCTGATATAGGGTGTTGATGTCATTAGACCACACCCCTTCTCATTACAGAGATGCACATCACCTAATATGCTTAATTGGTAGTAGGCTTTCGAGCCTATACAGCTTGGAGTAAGACAACATGCATGCAGAGGATGATGTGGACAAAATACTCATTTGCCTAATAATCCTGCCCTCCCTGTAGAGCTCGAGATATCACTCATCCATTCGCTTATCGTTTTTCAGTGTTTCGGCGGGGCTGGAGCCTATCCTATTTGTCTTAGGACGAGAGACGGGGTAACACCCTGGCCAGGTCGCCAGTCTGTCGCAGGGCTAACACATACACATAGACAGAGACAGAGACCTATGGCCAATTAACCCACCCCCACTAAGTGCATGTCTTTGGACTGTGGGAGGAAGCCGGAGTACCCACGCAAACACGGGGAGAACGTGCAAACTCCACATAGAAACTGAACTCAGGACCTTCTTGAGGCAACAGTGCTAACCACCGTGCCACCGTGCTGCCCACGGTGATATGCTGCTGATATGATGTTACATTACGATGCATTAAATAAGCATCTAAAACAAATGTTCAAAACTGATAAAACAGAAAAGATGAGGAGGCCATGACAGGAAATGTTACTTAGGTCAGTTAAGCTGCTGATTTTGGTTCCTACTTTACAATTAGTTAAAAAAGGAATAAATAAATAAACATTGCCTGCTCGAGTCTGAGCAGACTGTCAGTCAGACTGAGACTCTAAAGATGCCTCCAGCTGGCTGAGAGTAGAGAAGTATTTTGACCTCTTTTCCTCCTTTAATAAATAAAAAAAAACTATAAACACTAAATTCAAAGATCAAATTTACCTTATTTTTGAGATGAATTCTCGTGTATATACGCCTATTGGATTTACTTATCGCAAACATTTATATTGTAACCCGTCTCACTTTACGTACCCGTGTAGCAAATACTCCAGAGACTTTTTAGACTTCTTGGATTGGCAATTTGAACCGTGTCACTCGAGTGCGTTCTCTCCTCTCACGTTTATCTGTTTTCGATATTGTCTACCTATTCATCATTCTTGCCTGCGCTGAAATGTCACTGGAGGAAGCGCCATTAAAGGGGAAATGGAGGTTGAATATGTCTCGGCTGAGGCTCTGAAATCAATATGTCTTTGAACAGATGGGCTCATCAATAGACAGTGGCTGGAGCAAATGGTTGTTGAGTTCAGGCAGTTCAAGCGGTTTTAGCCGGAAGGCACAGAGACACGAAGGACACAACAAGGTACCTGCAAAGACAATACACAGCAACTAGTGTAAATGCCAGGCCGCATTTAGCTCAGTATCCACTAATAATTACTATGTGCAAATTTGTCTTTACTAATATAAAGTATCCTAACCCATATTGGAGGGTTGCTGGTCAGAATGGGCGAGTGGCAAGACTGGTCACTGGGGAATACCTGCTGCAGGCTCACACACCTGTAAAAATGTCACCCACTGAAATTAATGCAGTGGGGGAAATAATTATTTGATCCCCAGCTGAATTTGTAAGTTTGCTCGCTTCCAAAGAAATCTATAATTTCTCTCAATTTTTCTAGTAGTTTCATTTAAATGTTGAGAAACAGTATATCAACCAGAATTCCAGAAAAAAAAACACATTTAATAAACTTGTGGGGATAGGTTAACTGGATAATCCAAATTGCCACTAGGTGTGAATGTGAGTGCGCATGGTTGTCTGTCCCTGTGTGTTGGCCCTGCGACAGACTGGCGACCTGTCCAGGGTGTACCCCGCCTCTCGCCCTATGACAGCTGGGATAGGCTCCAGCGCCCCCCGCGACCCTGAAAAGGATAAGCGGAAATGAATGAATGGAATGAATGAATTTAATAAAGTTATGAATTAAAGAATGATTTGCATGTCATTAAGTGGAATAAGTAATTTGTCTTAATGCTTCAGCTTCCTCCACAGATTTTCTGTAGGACTGAGGTCTGAAGACTGGCTAGGCTACTCCATAACCATAATGGTCTTCTTCTTTAGCTACTCCTTTGTTACCTTGGTGATGTGTCACTGTCATGCTGAAAGACCTATGTTAACTGTTCTGGCTGAAGGAAGGAGGTTCTCATCTGATATATTATGCTACATCTTCCCATCCACTGGCTGTCAGTGTAGTGAAGTCATCCTGTAACTTAGCAGAAAAAGTGCCAAAGAGCATCGTTTTGGTTTCATCTGACTTCATTACTTTCTCCCAATCTTTTCTGAATCATTTAGATTCTTAAATGATTCCTAATTCATAACTTAAGACAAGCCTGTATGTGTGCCTTCTTGAGTGGGGGATGTTGCAGGTGCTGCCAGATTTCAATCCATTATAGTGTGTTACCAATGGCCCCAGTTGCCTTCAGATCACTAACAAGCTCCTCCCGTGTAGGGCTAATACACCGCCTTTTCCATGATTATTCTCATCCCATGAGGCAAGATCTTGCATGGAGTTCCAGACTCAGGGCGATTGATAGTTATTTTATATTTCTTCTATTTCTGAATAACCAAACCTACAACTGTCCAAGCTTGGTGTGAAGATAACAGAATATCTGTAATTGATTGATTAATTGATTGTAATCTGTGTGCCACATGGACATACACCTAGGCTGTTGGAGGCAGGCTGGATTGTAAGAGATCAAATATTAAATGACATGCAAACTGATTTATAACTTTTGAGTATTGTATTTTTTCTGGATTGCTCTCTATCGTGAAAATCTGAGACTTTTCATTTCTATGTAAGTGAACAAAATTGCAGTTTCAGCAGTGGATCAAATAATAATTATTTCTGGCACTGGATACGGCGGTTTGTGGTCTATAGTTGGACACAGCATCATTCAAGAGTTTTCTCCCATATGGTTCATTTATCCAGGGGTTATAACAGTTTTGCTCTTTTCACGTGCTTAAGTTATATTACGTTTTTGTTGCAATGTGTCTCTAGATTTAGAAAATAACTTTTCTTGCTGATCATGCACAGCCCGTCATTGGGACAGGAAAGTGAGTTTGGGGTTTATCCGTTGTGGTGATTGCAGTGCTGCGTGCCTCACTGCATTAGACTCAGCCCCTCAGCCAGCTTAGAGCAGTTACCAGCAGCACAGAAGAAGCCTGAAAGCCAGTACTGCAGTCTGCAGAACACAACTGCATCAAATCACAGGCCAGCTATTGTCCCAGTAGCCAACTGAGGGGGATAGAGAGAGAAATAGAAACGCGGCAAAAGAAGATGTAGAACCACACTATGATTTTATAAAACGAGCCATGATTCACATAGTGCTTGGAAATTACGTAACTACAATTTTGTAAAATTGCATAGAATAAACTCAGCTTTGCTGGATACATACTGTATAGTTAGTATCCTGTTTGGCTTGTAGAAAATATTTGTTTACCAGTGGCTTCACTGTAAAACACACACAAAAAAAGATTGTCAGCTTCTTTTTCTTCATTCCTTTAAATAAGTAACAGTTGTGTGTGGCCCTAAATTTGTACCAACTAAAGCAGACAGGCTCAGGAGAACAGTAGCTCTTTTCTGAATAATAACACTCTTTCTTACCTTAATGCTTCCTAGAGGCTCATAAGGAAGGTGAGTAACATGGGAGCTGATTGCCAAAGAGAAAAAAAACACCCCCTTTTGCATTTCTCCCAATAGATATATTAATTGTTTCCCCTCCTGCATCTTAACCCAATCCCCAAGGCGATGGAGTCATTGTCTGCTAATACTGACATTGCATCCAGAGACTGACAGTAGTTTACAGTGTGCATCCTCCCACATTCCTGTAGCTGGAGTGCTGGAAAGATGAGCCCGTATCCTGCTCACTCACGGATACAGGAGCAGATTGCATGTGTTCATTGGAGAGACTGGGTGGCAAACCCTCCCCAGGAGATGCGTGCCCCCAGCTTGAGGTCATCCTAGTCGTCGATGAGGTCAACATTCAGTGTCAGAGGTTCGATTGAAGCGGTTGGAGGGAGACCACTGGGGTTGTTCTGACAGAACACTGAGCTGACATGTAACTATGCGCTTGTGTACATGTGTTTGTGAATCGTCTCTATAGGCAGCGCAGAGTGGCGGACACAAGACTCTGCTGTACGGACACGCCATCCTCCTGCGGCATTCCTTCAGCTCTATGGTGAGAGATCTCAAACAATCCCCGCTAAACAAATCACGACAGATTCTAACGGTTGATTTATACGGTATATCAAAAATGACCCTTGTCAACACAGGAAGCGTGTGACAGCTCTGTCTTTTGTGGTTTGATGTGTGTGTTGACCACAGTACCTGGCCTGTTTGAAGACATCAAGGTCACAGACAGATAAGCTTTCCTTTGATGTCGGCCTGCAGGAGGATTCAACAGGTAAATAAAAGCTCCGGTGCAGTTTCCTTTTATCTTCCTCCATTCCCTTTGTCATTGTCGCTACGCCTGTCTCTCTCCGTCTTTGTTCCGCCTCCGTCTGCTTCTTTAAATCTATCTAACCTCCTCTTCGCTGTCTGAAAGTCCCCTCTTTATCTTTCTTCCTGCTCTTCGTTTGTTCGCGAGTGAATTTCACTGTATGTCTTTTCAGAATCTCAGTTAATACCCCCCCCCCCCATCCCAGTGAAGCAGTGTACACTTACTTTGTGCTTCTTGTTGTCAGCTATGATTTCATCTGTGCAGAATATTTAACACCCTCATGTGTGGCAGGCTGATACCTGGACCCACTTCTGTTTGCACTTGTTAATCGCATCATGTGGTACGCTAGATGAGCAGTCGCCTCAATTTCACTTGAAAATCTTGCTGCGGTCCACCCGTGTGTCCTCATTTTCAGCCCACTGTGACAATATTAGTAATTACAGGGGGTATTTGGGCAGTGGTGTTTGATTAAAAATATAGAAGAAACGTGTTTGTATGCGTGCGCTTACTGTTGCAGGTGAGGCTTGCTGGTGGACAATCCATCCAGCCTCCAAGCAGAGATCAGAGGGAGAGAAAGTACGCATCGGCGATGACCTCATCCTCGTCAGCGTGTCCTCAGAGCGATACCTTGTAAGTCTAGTGTTTGCCGGTGTGTATGTGTATCTGTGCGTGCATTTGAGTGATCATAACATAGAGGTCTTGGTAGGAGCGCATCACTTCTACTCCCCTGATGTGGCAAAATTTCAGATTATAGCAATCCTGTTACCACATGCTGCAGCTCTCTCCGTGACCTCTCTCCAGCTGGAGGCTTAACATTAAAAGCAACAACTTTTTCCCCCCTCCGGATGACTGCAAAAATGCATACAATTACATTAAGCAAAATTTGATCTGCACTGCATCACATCTGATCTCTGGGGGGGATTATGATTTCTTTGCTTCCAGTGCCTTTTCAAATCAAGCTCCTACGTAATCATTCTGGTCACGCCCAAACATTCCTCTCCTCTGCAGCTATGATTCTAACTTTTTCAGCAGCGGGTAACTTTCACTTTTAGACTAACTTTGCCCACTGAGCACACGGACTAACCCTGGGTAACATGTTCTCCATGATCCGTGAAGTTTGTGACAGCAGCCAGGCGGTGCTTACAGCCCCACGGCAGTTGGGGACACGGACAGATGACCACTATCGCCTTACAGTCAGCAATGCCAATCTGGTAGTCTGTCCCAGCTGTCACACACACTGTGGTATGTGGAGACACACAAGCACTGAGGGGGCTGCAGGAGACTCTGGGGAAGGAGGATGATCAGGACACAGCTGCCACAAAATTTGTTTTTTGGATGCACAAACACTGTGGAAACCACACACACACACACACACACACACACACACACACACACACACACACACACACACACACACACACACACTCTCTCTCTACATTATAATCTGTTTGTGTATCCCTGAGCGCTCATCGATAAATTGGAGTCTTCTTCTGCATCAGTGGTAATAGACTTTCAAGCTCCAACTGACAACTCATCATCCTTTTCAAGTCGAATCAATACAATCATGCATTACAAACCCAGCTGCAGGGTCACAAGCCAGTTCACTCCTAGTGTCGATCCCAAGGTCACATAAATGGGGGAGGTCACGTCAGGTAGGGCATCTGATGTGAAGTTTTTGCCAAATCAAACATGTGGCTCGTAAAGATGTAGATACATTGCTGATTGCTCATAAGATCACAGTGCTGTCACTTGCATATTTCTGTAGTTGTACACAAAAGTGAAAGCTGGATGTGCTCTTTCCTGCAGCATTTATCCATCTCAAGTGGCAACATCCAGGTGGATGCTTCCTTCATGCAGACTCTGTGGAACGTCCATCCCATCTGCTCTGGTAGCAACATAGAAGAAGGTAGAGACTTTACATAATCATTTGATATACCTTCAGGTAAAAAAGAGAGACAAATATACTTGAAGACAGTGTTGTGATGAATTTTGCAGCCCATATAATTTGACTGATACCAGACATCTGGCCCAGTATCTGCTGATACTGCATATTCAGTCAAATCCAGGTGACAGTGGCTAAATTTGCAACGAGTTTAATGTTTCTAACTGTATTTAAAAATGGGTAAAACACTTAAATATGGCAGTTAAACACTTAAACCTCTGTGATATGGATTGTCTATTTTTCCTGATTTCATCTCTGAGATGCCAAATCTTTTCTTTGTCCTTCTCCAATAGGATACCTGTTAGGTGGTCACGTGATGCGGCTGTTCCACGGACACGACGAGGTTGTTACAATCCCGGGATCAGACCAGAGTGAAGAGCAGCAGAGGTGCCTAACACAGCATCGCAGGGGCAAAGCTAAAGTAGTTACACAGCACATGAGAAGCTAATGGAGCTGCCAGCCCTCTGTTTCCACCACGCTCTGTGACCAGTGTAACCCCCGCCCCCCTCCCCATGGGAGCCAAAATGGCTGCGGTGTTATTTTTACCTACAGTATAGCTGCTTGGTGCCAACTCACATAAGGCAGAGCGCTGAATAATGGCACACTGGGCCCGAAGTGGGTCAAAACAGCGGGCACTACACGGGCCCGTACACATTCAGCCAGGTGCCAAAAGATGTGTGCGTCTTCCTCTGCGATACACACGATGTGCACACAGTTTCTATTTTTAGACCGGAGCGTGGCAAATATGGGGGCAGGATTAGATTTAATTCTAATTTCTAGCTTTGGCTTTTACTCCTTGATATTTCACAGATGGAGCGTGCTTTTTAGAGGTCTCACATTGTTCTGGGGCAGATCAAACGCACTCCAAACTGTCACCAAGGGGGCGATGAGCGATTTCTTTTATCTTGGGACCTAGTTACCCATATCACTGAGAGACGGCGTAGCTGCGAGTTATCGGGACTCGTCTGTGTTTGAAGGATGTGACGCCGCAGTCGGCAGAGTAAAAACAGCCTGTGTGTACCGTGCGTGCTTATGTGCCAAAGTCAAACATCTTGTCTGTGAATATCGGTGTGACAAATGAGAGGAGAGAGGGCCGGGATGAATGACCTTGAGAGTGTCCGTGGCAGCTAGACAGTTAAAGCATCTGCCCACGCACACGCACACGCTCATGCTTCTCTCTCATCCTCAGGATAGTCAACTATGAGACGGGTAAAGCTGGTGCCAAGGCGAGGTCCTTGTGGAGGCTGGAGCCACTCCGAATCAGGTGGTTTTGTGTTTCATGTGATCTTTTATCTGTTGCCTTTCGTCCTGTAACTCTCTCCTTTGTTTTTGTTTAATTCATCGCTGTCCTTTCCACCTTTCTTTTCTGTCTTATGTTCATTGTTTCCATTTTATCTGTTCTCCTTTCCTCACTGCTGCACTTTGGCCTCTGCCTTATCCCCTCTTTCTCTTTCCCTCTGTCTTTGCTGCCGTTCCCCTTTGATTTCTACCATGTTTTTGATGCTGTTGTGTTTAGACTTTCCTGTTTCCTAAAAAGAAAAAAAAAAGGTGCATGATTACAAAAATGTTTTCATCCGTTTCCAACTGATTCAATTCATATCTACTAGACAATTAACAGCTGGCAGCAGTTTTTTTTAGATCAGCTAATTAGCAAATCTCCCTGGGTTTGTGAACTGAACATTTTTGTGTATGCTTAATATTAATGTGCGGTTGCGGCGTTGACAGCTGGAGCGGGAGCCACATCCGCTGGGGTCAGCCCTTCCGGCTACGGCACCTGACCACCGGTCACTACCTGGCTCTAACGGAGGACAGGGGGCTGGTGCTTCAGGATCGGGAGAGGTCTGACACCGTTGCAACGGCCTTCTGCTTCAGAGCCTCTAAGGTAAGGACACACACCCGACACATGCACACAGAAAACTGTTTGCACTTGACTTCCCACTGTTCCTCAAGGTGATCTGCATCATACAGGATCAGCCACACCCTTTCCCATTTAAACACCAGCAAGAAGGCTTTATGAAGGATCACCTATTAACCTTTTACGAATGAACTGCCAAATATCCTTGGGCTGGAAAATCACAGCTTTTTCAAGGACAATGAAAATTGCAAGACTTATTGGACGAGCGAAAACTACACCATTGAGGTTAATTTAGCTGAACTTGCCGACTCTAACTGAAGCGACCGTTTAACTACTCCGTTCAATAGAGTTTCTTGAAATGAATAGTGATGCTGAACCAATTACTGACCCCCTTCCAATGTGGATCTGAAGCATGTCTTGCAGAATATGTTAAGCAGCTGACTTGATTTACATTATTTACGTCTAATCCTAAAAGCAAAACAAATACAGCCTTCTTGCTTGTGATGGGTGGAGAGCTTTAAGTTGTAGATGCGGCTAATATTTGGTCGTGGTTTGATTAAGAACAAATCTGGGTCTCTTTTCCTTCCCTTCTGTGCAGGAGAAGCTGGAGCAGAGCCCCAAGCGCGACATCGAGGGAATGGGAGTGGCTGAGATTAAATACGGGGACTCGATCTGCTTCATCATGCACGTGGCCGCGGGTCTCTGGCTCTCCTACCAGGCGCCCGATGTCAAATCTGCTCGTCTGGGTCCCCTCAAGAGAAGAGTGAGTGGCGACATACGCGAGCGCACACCGCTCTGTCTTTAGATGCAAGGCACATGCAGAAAACAAGGAGCATTAATAAATAAATCACACTCCTTGAGTGGATAATTATTTCGAGAGTAATGAGTTGATTGAGTTAAGATGATCCTCTGTTAGTTTGCATCTCATATCTCTGCCTCTGCTAAATATAGACCTCGTCTCCTGGCTACTGTTGCAGAAGCGGTGTGCGTGCGGCATGTAAACACAGCCAGGTGGCCTGTAGTGTCAGCACCTGTGTTCCAGACACTGTGGCTCAGTGCATTCTCCTCCTTCATTTCTTTACTCATTTCTTTATATCGTCTCATGGCAATGTTTCTCGCCCTTTTCTCGCCCTGTGGCGTCCTCTCAAGGCATGCCTGCATTCTGAAGGTCACATGGATGACGGATTGACCCTCCAGCGCTGTCAGCACGAGGAGTCCCGCGCCGCGCGCATCATCCGCAACACCACGCTTCTCTTTAAGCGATTCATCAGGTACGCTACATGTTGACAAAACGGTGCCGTTGCTCACTTCAGCACACAGGGACGTGATTGCACAAATTAGCCAATTAAACCAAATTGCAGCCCACATTTGTCTTTCGCCACTTTATTAGGGTAATCTGCAAAATGTCCTGTCAGTGGGACAAGTTTCATAAGCACCCACGTTGATGATGGTTTAGCGTAATTACGCCTGATGATAAAGACATTCCAACATCGGCAAATTATATCTGAAGGCTATTTTTGAAGCCCACAGACTCATAGGTGCGATATAACTCGTGATGTAACGTTTCAAAGTACAGAGGGGCCTGTGGGTTTTGTCTGAGTGGGGTGCCAGTGCCCCATACAGTTCACTCAGTGGACCAGCCACATGTTTCCAAATAGAAATGCAGTGGCATCACTGCTATGTGTGGTGAGCTATGAAGCACATACGTGGATGCTTCGATAGCCTGTATTTGTTATCAGAGGGCTTGCTGTCTCCTGGGTCAGACTTAGGGGCAGGAATATGTCAGCCCCCACCATCACCACCACCACACACACACCGCTCCCATGCATAGGACTAGAGCTATTTTTAGCTGGCCAGCGGAAATCAGCATTTCAGCATGAATGAACCGTTGGGTTAAACATCGTGTTAGTCATCACTGCCTCTCCTCAAGTCTGTTCAACTTCCCAGTCGTCGTATCTTTAGCAATGGTTTGTTTCCTCGAATGAATGAGAGAATTTGAGAAACGACAAGTGGTGTTAAATGTGTGATTGAGTGTTTTTTCTTTCTGTCTACTTCTCCCAGAGACCTGGATTGTCTGGGTGTTAAGAACAGGGCACTGGTCGCTCTGCCCGTGGAGGAGGTGCTCCAAACCCTTAATGACCTCATCACTTATTTCCAGCTCCCCGATGCCGAGCTGGAGCACGAAGAAAGGCAGATCAAGCTGCGCTCGCTCAAAAACAGACAGAACCTCTTCAAGCAGGAAGTGAGTTCATCCATCAAGGAAGGTTTAGTAAAAACAGCTCGCGAGGCAGTCAGGCAGAGCAGCAAAAGAATTTCAACGTGGTTGCAATTGGGACACTTTTAGTGAATGAGTGCACGTGTGATTAAGCTAGCAGTAGTGGTAAACTTGCAGAAGTAGGTGAAAAAGCGAAACCAATTGATTCTGTGTGGTTTGTTTCAATGGCATCCTGTATTTGGACGCACTTTATATGACGGTGTCAGCAGTTTTCCTGAGGCTGGCATGAGCGCACTGAGCTTTCTGCTAAGCTTCTAAGCTCTAAATTGCTTTCATCAATTATAAAATGTCAACAGCCTCGCTGAGGGACCCTATGATGTCACCCACTGAAAAGCAGGTTAAATCTTACGGGATACAACAGCATAATTGTGTCAAAATGTCTTTGAGAGACCATAAAATAAGAGACTTGATTGCAGTATATCTGAAGATTATCGACACATACAGTATTGATTTTTGCAAATTACATGTATTTTAAGGATTTTTTAATCTTATTTACCTTTCTATGGGGGACTAAAGGAGCACATTTCTATCTTAATTCTAATCCCGAAGGTCAGCTTGTCACAATAACTGGAACACTTTCTATTTAGCATATCAGATCTCAGGTATTTCAAGTCTGTAGAATAAACCAGTACAAGACCATCATGAAGCTGCATTGCACTAACTGAAAACTGGGGGCAGATTTCATCAAAGGAAGCTCTTATACCAGTGACATGTGGTGGGTCATGTAACATGTGTCAGTGCCTCTTTTTTAGGGCATGCTGACTCTGGTGTCCAACTGTATTGACCGACTGAACGTCTATAACAGCGCCGCACATTTTGGGGAGTGCGCGGGCTTGGAGGCTGGAGCGGCCTGGAAAGACATTCTCAACCTGCTGTATGAGCTGCTGGGTGAGATGCTGGTCTTAACTGCACACACACAAATACACACACAGACAGACAGACACACAGACGTACACACAGACTCACTGCCAACTGCAATTAATCTTAAAATTGAACGTTCAGATTCACATTTGCACACTGACACACAGGATGCGGCAGATGGCCCTAACTGAGCCTGATTCTGCCAGAGGTTTCTTCCTCTTTAAAAGTGCGTTCTTCCTTCCCACTGTCTCCAGATGGTTGATCACAGCGGTTTTCTCCACATAATTTTAGGCTCTTTGCATCACAGTATAAAGCACCTTTCTGTGACTGTTGCTGTGAATTGATGCTGTATAAATAAAACTGAATTGAACTGAACTGAATTGAAGACACATGAACCATAAATACACTTTTCTAATACTCCAAAAACAAAACTAAACAAAACAGACAAACACATTGTTGCAGAAAAGGCTCGGTGGCATGCAGCCCAATGCCAGGGCATCAACCCAACAACATCAGTCATCTCAGACACACACACACACACACACACACACATAGAGTGTTTGGGTATTTCCCACTGACCTCATTTCTTTTTAGCTGCCTAATGTCAATTTTCATCTCTGTCCTCTCAGTTCTCTGTTTTGTTTTGCTCTCTGTGTTCCTACTGCCCAGTGTCATCACCCCTCCTTTTCAAATTCACTATAACCTCTTGCACTGCATCCATATGCTCCGTCATATATAGGACGTATCTCAGTAAAATGACCTGGCAGGAAAAAGCTTTTTTTTTTTTGCTTCCCTCCTCTCTGTCTGTATATCCTGCCATCTTCCATCTGATGAGTACAATGTTTGTCTCGACTGTTATTTCAGCAGCTTTCACATAAAAAGATCCATTTACGAGCAGAAAATTGTGAGCAGGCACGATTTTCTTCCTGTCATGTTTGAAATGAGTTTCATTCTTAAGCTGAGATAGCCCGTATGTAGAGTTTACCTTTCATCTCGCCACACTGAAGCCCTCTCTGCCCTCCAAGGATGTCCTTCACGCTCTTATTTACACTGACTTCACCTGCTGGCTCATATTAGTGTTCTAGTCACATCTCTCTTTCTCTGTTCCCCTTCCCCCTTCTTCACACACCTGGCTGAGCGCAGTGCTAAGTGGATTTGGGATGCCTCCCTCCTTTCTTCTTTGTCTCCCTGCATCGGATGACCCTGTTTTTTTTCATGCTAGGACATACATGTGGGTGTGTTTGTCCTCATATGTTTATGTCTGGTCCCACCTTCTCTCTAAGGCATCTTCTAAAACTAATATGTTTAAGAGTGTCAAAGCACAATGTCTTCCTTAACCGGCTTTGGGCATGAATTCAAAGTGTTCATCTTTGCGTGACATTGTTTTTCTGTTGTGTAAGACGTCACATTAAGCAATACGCTGACTCGTGCACACTTTCCTCGTGTCCTGCAGCTGCATTAATCCGAGGAAACCGTAACAACTGCACGCAGTTCTCCAACAACCTGGACTGGCTGGTGAGCAAGCTGGAGAGACTGGAGTCTTCTTCAGGTACACTCATTAGCATTCTGACACATACACATGAGCCTGCAGTGAAACAGCACTGTGAGACAGCTTTTGTGCAACATCGCAAAACTATTAAAATTCTTTAACAGGTACGGGAGTCTTTTTTTGAAAGGTGACACTGTTGGCAGAAATCATGGGAATAGCGGCTTTTGCTTTTTAAATGTGCAGTAAGGAGTGTACCAGCAGGGTTTTCTGTTGCTCTGTGCGGACAGAATGCGTCTTTGACGAGTGTCCTTTGGTGTGTCTTTTGCGAGTGTTAAGTAATTGATGAATTTTGTGGCTGTGCAGGGATTCTGGAAGTTCTGCACTGCATTTTAATCGAGAGCCCCGAGGCGCTCAATATCATCCAGAAAGGACACATTAAATCCATCATATCGCTGCTGTACAAGCATGGACGCAACCACAAGGTAAGCAGTAAGGAGCGCTGCTATGTAAGTGTTGTTGCTACACGGTGAAATACACATCTGGGTTGTGCACATGTTGAAAAATAACTATGCAATACAAAGAACAGCAATTCATGTTAAGAAAAAGCGTAACACTTTATAATACGGCCCGTGACTGCAATGAAATTGAATTTTTATGTGAATTTTATTTGAAACTACAAGAAAAAATACCTTTAAAATTTGCAGGTCTGTGTGACCTTCATGATGATGGAGCCAAGTCTAACTAATTTTGTTTTCCTTTCACAATCACTGTTCACACATAAAGGGACTGTTTACTTTCCTGTAGTACACTTGGGACATTAGGCGAGGTTAAACCACTCCATACCCACCAAAATGTACAGCACACTTATAATGTAAGATGGGGAAATATTGGTTGTTTTTCCACAAAATTACCAAGAAATTACTTAAAATTACTTACAATGGAATTTGTGTCTCATTTTCTTTATAATAAAATATGGTTTAGAGCAGGGGTAGGGGAACTCCTGGCCTCGAGTGTCGGTGTCCTGCAGGTTTTAGATGTGTCCTTCATCCAACACGGCTGATTCAAATGGCTAAATTACCTCCTCAACATGTCTTGAAGTTCTCCAGAGGCCTGGTAATGAACTAATCATTTGACTCAGGTGTGTTGACCAAGGGTGAGAGCTAAAACCTGCAGGACACTGGCACTTGAGGCCTGGAGTTGCCTACCCATGGTTTAGACTGATTCAAATTGCTTACAGTATAATTATTGCTTTGTTCCCTGTAGAAACCTGACTTGTTACCCAATTTTTTTGTGCAAGTAGTTGTTGGCAAGTATAATTAAACTAAAATTTCAAATAAAATACATTGAAATTAGATTTATTCAAAAAGTAATACCAGAATTTTTTTTTTAAAAACCCCAATAAAAGCATAAAGGAATAATGTGATGTTTTCTTCGTTTGTTTATGTGTCTGTACGGTGAATATGTCACAGTAACATGCAACCAATTGAAGTTGTCTTATGACTTTGTGAAGTCTTCACTGGCTGCACAACAAATTACTCCTGGCTAAGAAGTGCACTAGAACAAAGCATTCAAATAAAAACTGCAAATTATGTTTGAACTTGGTGTTTAATATTTTTTTCAACAGTTGAAGCACACGATATGTGAACTTCACAGGTGCTTGTGTACCTAACTTGGAAAGAGCAACACTCTTTGCCACAGTCTCCATGCTAAGCTGACAATCTGCTGGCTATTAGATGTACATACTGTACAGATGAGTGGGGTTCTTCTTGTTGAGACGGCTCCTGGAGCTTTTCGTAGCCGTGTGCCCCTAACACGAAACAGTCTGTTTAACAGTGAAATAAGATCAGGAGCCGGCCTGGGTCGTAAATCAGCCCGACTGTACCGTTTTGCAGTGGAAGCAGGAGAAAAAGGTCAATGCTAAAGCGTAGGTGTTCTATGCTGTCACCCTTGGCTGAGCATCCTGGCCCATTTAGTTCTACAGCTTTGTTAAGCTAACATCAAAAGGGTATTATTTAACATGTTTTTGTACCCAATAACAATCGCAGAGTAATTATGCAGTGGTTGCATATAAAGGGACTGTCCCTCCGGCAGCATCCTGGACAGTGAAATATAATTAGTCATTTTCAGAAAGGTGCAGATGCACATCTGGGGTATAATAGGGAAAAGGAAGTAAACGTGTTATTATTAGTGAGTGTTAAGTACTTTTATGGTCTTCCATTAGATGGTGTTGCTTATTATCCCTACCTCCTTCACCTTCTTTTTTAGATACTAGATGTGCTCTGTTCACTGTGTGTGTGTAATGGCGTAGCTGTGCGAACCAATCAGAACCTCATCTGCGATCACTTGCTGCCCAAGAGAGATCTGCTGTTGCAAACCCAGCTGGTCAATGATGTCCAGAGGTTAGAGAGCCATTTATTTATCTTGCTATCGTTCTCCTCCTTGCTTCTCTGATAACTCAGCCCACAGTTATTTCTCTAGAGTCTAAAGCTTCCTTTCAATTTATTAATCTGGTGAGGATCTTTTGTGAAATCATTATATGTTTTTTAATCTCTTGGTTTTTTTTTTATCTTAGTAGTTAAATAACTTTGTATGGAATGTTGCAATTTGCTTTTTTTAAGTAAAAAGTACAATATTGTAATTAAAAATGTAACTCTCTGGTGGTGATGTCACATTGCATTTCTTTGCCAGCATGAGACCGAACATCTTCCTGGGCGTGAGTGAAGGCTCGGCTCAGTACAAGAAGTGGTACTATGAACTCATGATCGACCAGGTGGACCACTTTGTGACCAGCGAGCCCTCCCACCTCAGAATCGGCTGGGCGAACACAAAAGGCTATGCACCCTACCCGGGAGGAGGAGAGGGCTGGGGTGGTAATGGAGTTGGTGATGATCTCTACTCGTACGGCTTTGATGGACTCCACCTCTGGTCAGGTGGGTGGGACAAGCCGGTGTCTGGAGTAACTAATGCATTAGAAGATGAGCAGTAACCCTGGGTACAGCCAAGTTGTGTCTAGACAGAACCAGTGCCCTGCAGGGACGATCTCCTTGCCCAGAGTGTGTGTCGCTGTGTGCAAATGTGTGTATCCAACAGTATGTGTGTGTGTGAGAGAGGGAGGTAGAGGTGTGATTTGTGCCAGCACAACTCACTAGGTCGTATTTCACATAGCAGTTTGTGCGTGTGTCCCGATCAGGTCGTATCCCACGGGCGGTTGCGTCCATGAACCAGCACATTCTGACCTCAGAGGACGTGGTGAGCTGCTGCCTGGACCTTGGAGCCCCCAGCATATCCTTCAGGATCAACGGACAGCCCGTCCAGGGCATGTTTGAAAATTTCAACACAGACGGACTCTTCTTCCCTGTTGTCAGTTTCTCTGCAGGTGTCAAGTGAGTGTGTATTTTTTCTGTTCATATGCTTTGTTAGACGTTAACAGGCACGCTGCAATTCCTGGATGAAACAGAAAAAAACAAAACTCATATTTATATATTCTAAAAATTCTATCTTTATATTCTGACTTTCATTTTGTCTTCGAGGCTTTTAGATTAGACGCGGCTTAAAAAACAGGAAAAAAATTCTGTTTCCATGGTGACCACTGATAGTGTGATTGATGTGACTTGAAAATGGAATTTCAAGCTCCAGCAGTTTTCCCACAATTCCATGATCGACTCCGACTTTGAAGAGCACAGTAGCCTTTTGCCACGTTTCCTCTGAGACACCTGCCACAATGTTTGGTCATGTTAAATATTAGAAAATGAATTTATTTAAAAAAATATAAAAAAAAATGTCAGAGTTCAATCATCATTCATTTAAAAAAAAAAAGTGGTTCATCTGTGTGGCTGAGAAAAGGAAAGAAAAAGGCATAACGCTCCGCTTGATTTCCCCGTCTTTCAAATCATTTTCATGCATTCTTTTCCACAAATTATGTCACTTTTAATAGCATCATTGTTCTCACACTGTCTTTATTATCTGACGTGCAGAAAAGATTAATTGAACAATGTGTGTTACTGACCCAGTTGTTACGCTGGTTAACAGAAGTTAGATAAGGAGTTTATTACCACTCACACACACGCTCATGTGCCAACATGCTGCATGAGAATTGCTTGAAATATTAAACAGTTCCTTTTTAAGGGATTTTTTTTTTTTGTGACAGCTTGCTGTTACTTTGCACCTGGTGCTAAATTGGAGCAAGTGGAGGATTGGTTGTTCCTGTTAGGTTAAAGGTTAAAGGTTAAATGTATTTATGTAACACGTTTAAAACAGAGTTGACCAAAGAACAAAGATAAGTGATTAGACAACTAATGATTCATTGGCCCCTTCAAGAGGTCACTGGTCAGTTTCGTGGGTTTTTTTTTGTTAGTCTTTGCTGTTGATTGGAAGCCTAAATAACCTTTTAGATCATGAAATATGTTTCTTATTTTACAAGCGTTTCATCTTCGGTCAATGCATTCTACACTCAGAAACACTGAGCCATACTAAGGATTGGCATGGACTCAGAAAATGCGCTCAGATGGGAGTTTGTGTGTATCAAGTGTTTATTTTGAAGTTGGCGAATAAGCATATCTAATGTGGAAGCTGTGGGACTGAGCGTGCGCATGTGAGGTCTGGGGAGGAGGAGGAACAGAGTTAGCAATGGTTCAACCGGAGGTCGTGATTTGTGGACTGGATTGTGGAACCTGGAAATGGTCTTATTTGAGTGGGAGGTGCTTTAGAGCAGCAGGCTAGTTTCCACAGTAGGGTGGATCGGTGGAGAGTGGGCAGGCAGGTGAGCAGGTGAGTTCCTGAAGCGGGCACATGTGGCTGAAAGGTTTTCACAACTCTGGAGTTCAAGAAATTCCAGAGAGACACATGATTCAATAGTGCATGAGATTGGTGACTAAAAAGAGTGGAGAGACTTAGAATCGCAAGTTCTACATCAGCCCAGCACACCTGGTAAAGGTGTGACAAGAACAAACCAGACAGGGGACGAGTCCTGATGCCAACCTCACAGCTTATAATAACAAAGAGGTTCAACATGCAAAGACCCTTGAGCTGCTTCATTATTACAGACCGAGTGAAAGAATCCAAATTGTCTACAATTTCATAAAACAGGCTGTTTGGAACGGACTCGTCCTTTTTAGTAGTTGAAGTGTTGTCAAGGTCTGATCTGACTCTTTAATTGGTCGGGTGATTGTACAGCTAACATTGTGTTGACCAGTCACAGCAGAGCGTGAGCGTGTGGAAGCTTGGAATTGGCCCAGTGAACAGGGTGAACGTCTCCATGGACTTAAACGTGCCAGAACATGACAGCCACACATCCTCAGTGCTTAATAATTGAGGGCCGCAGTGAGAATGAGCTTGGTTGCGTCACTGCTACTACTTGAACTGCTATTTTGAGCAGCCTCGAGAGACGGTTTTCACAGCGAAGGTCTAAGAAATGTTTTTTTCATTCACAGAACTAAACGTGTCCCCATTGGAGTAGAGCCTGTTTAAGAGAGTTAAGAATAAAAGTAGAGGACTAGTTTTCTTTTCACTAGTCGCTTCTTTTATTAACAGCATTTAATTTTCTTTTAGTGTGCACGTAAAAATTGCAATAAGCCAAGTCACACGAGCAACTTTTCTCTGGTTAGGGTTCGTTTCCTGTTGGGCGGACGGCACGGTGACTTTAAGTTCCTGCCTCCATCAAGCTACGCACCGTGTTATGAGGCTCTGCTGCCAAAAGAGAAGATGAAGGTGGAGCCGGTGAAAGAGTATAAGAGAGATGTGGATGGAGTTCGAGATCTGCTGGGCACCACCCAGTTCATGTCGCAGGCCTCCTTCATCCCCACACCTGTGGAAACCAGCCAGGTAAGCTCACAGGAGGCGTGCAGGATGGTGATCATGAGAAAAACGCCCCCTTTTTCACAAAGGCTGTGATGCAGTGTGACATGTAAAGAATGCAAATCAACTGAAAAAATGCTCATCTTGAATTTGATGCATCTTGTGTATTTGTTTAATTTCCCAAAAGAATTGCATTACTTTGTTTCAACTACTGATTTTTTTGCATTCTATAGTTTGCACAACTTTTTGGAAAATGCTCATTTGCTCACCTGTTCCTTCAGATTGTCATGCCGCCTCATTTGGAGAAGGTTCGGGACAAGCTGGCTGAAAATATCCATGAGCTCTGGGGCATGAATAAGATTGAGCTTGGCTGGTCTTATGGCAAGGTATGGGTTAGATTGTTAATGAGATTGTTATTTAGTTTCTTATGTTGTTCTCCTACAAGTTCATCGCTCGGATCAAAAGATAAAAAGCATACTCCATGCCGTTTTCCATGTTTGTGGAGAAATAAGCACGACAATTACAATTTTTTTCTCGATGAGTGTGACAACTTACCATCACAGAGGCTTGTATGTCATCTTGCTTTCTCTTTTATAATTTGCGGTTCACACCAAAAAGAGGGTAAGTGGAAAAAGAACACTGTCATTGTTCACATTCAGCGCTTTTCCACGCCACTCATTTACATCCTTCATTCACATCCAGTTTGTTTGTAGGTAGCAGAGTCATTGTGTCTGTGTTCTAGTGTCAGTCATGAATTACAAATTGTTGTTTCACCCAAAGGGCAGAACAGGATGTCTTGGCAATTTCATCACCTGAATAAACCCAGACTAAAATTTGCATTTTGTTTTTTGTTTTTCTCCTTTTCAAAGAAAAACTGATGGAGTTTCTAATTCTTTAAATGTTCAGAGGGTCAATCAAAACACATGACATAACCCGCTATGAGCCAGAAACCAATCAAAAGGCCTGTCTATATATTCGGAGCAGATGTTGTATCTTTTCTCCTGCTACTGATAGGAGTCTGAGAATGTGATTGTATGCTATACTTAGATTCGAAGATTAATGTGAAATTGAGATGAGGCTGTGTTAGTCTGTGTTATTCTTGCCTCTGCTGGCTATGTCCAAAAAATTGCCAGATTAACAGCCGATGTTTTCTATTATTAACTGGCATCAAGCCTGATCAAGCATAAAGACCAGAAGCAGTGGGAAACACCTAGTCTGGATCTGTGGGGCAAGTTCAAAAGTATATCTGACTTAGCTTTTGAGCTCTTTTATCGTCGGAGAGCTTATGCATGAGGGTTTTTTAAGCTGAAGTCTCCTGGCTTCACCTGTAGTGATATCAAATTCTCATCTAAACTCCCTAAAAGAACAAATTAGTGTATTCCCCAATACAGTCAGCTGGCTCCTGCAACAGAAGACAAAAACTGTACCTGATTTAAATTCAGTTTGTATTGTTTGTATTGTTTACTCTCTGCTCGGGTCTATTGTAAGTCACAGTTGCACAAGTGGTCAAAAAGAAGGCACGTCCAAATTTAAGTTGGTTATGGTTTCATCTGTTTAACTCCAAATTCTAGCTGATGGCTTTCTGGTTTGTTGTATAGTTACCACAGGATAACGCCAAAGTGACCTGTTTTGCTCTTAAAGGAAGGAAAAACAAGAAACCAGCAACAAGACGCAGCTCTTATGTCTATAATACAACATGAGAATTCTGCGCTAGCTTGTAAGCTTTCACTCTGTCCTCCTCCTCGAAAAATCTTTTATTTAGGACAAAGACAAGTCTGAGATTTGGTAAATAACAATAATAAACTAGTTTTATTGTCAAGGTTTTTGTTTGTTTTTTTACATGTGGAGCGATAGCCAAGTGAGTTGGAGTCAGTTATACATGTGGTAGAGGTCACATAGCAGATAAAATAAACCTGTTTTTGCTATTTAGCAATGGTTGCATGTAAATATGAAAGAGGAGATTTCCCATAGTTCTTGTACTATTCACAAAAGAGCTGGCTGCTATTCATTGGACCCACGGAAACAGCTGCATATCTGTACACAGCCCTGCATGTTTTCTTGGTAAACATCCACCATTGCCATGCCACCTCCTCTGAGCAGCATTGCCAAAGGGATTATTTGGCTTAAAGCGCAGCCTCGAGAGAGACGCATTACGCCTCTCACTCGGTATTCCTGCCATACAGCTCTCTGGCTCTGCCAAGAAAACATGCTCTCTTGTCCCTCTCTCATAACATGTTCACTAGAGTAGTCTAATCACTGCAACTAGTAGCACCCAGGACTTAAACCACATGCCCGCCCCCCTTGTTAGTTCACAGTGACAATGAGTTATGAGGCTGTGTATCTCATATGCATAGATCTAGTAGGACTTGATGTACATATGAATGCAGAGCTGCTGAACAGCAATGATGAGAACGTCAGGAGGTGTTTGATATGTGTGTTTTTTCTCTGACTGTTTTCCTCACAGATAAGGGATGATAATAAGCGGCAGCATCCGTGCCTGGTGGATTTCTCCAAGCTGCCGGAAACGGAAAAAAACTACAATCTGCAGATGTCAACGGAGACTCTGAAGTATGGCGAACATGATGGATTGTTTTTGTGTTCATGGACAACACCTCTGTTATAAAAATTGCCTAAAAAACCATATCTGACATATTATTCTCAGATAATGCATTTTCTTTTTTCGTTGGATTTAAACTATTTATGAGGAATATCACAAGTTTAGCTAACAGTTCACTGATTTCATAGTAAAGCTGAAGCGATGACGTGCTGTAGTTTAGTTGCTGACAATGTTAGCACTGTTAGGACTTCTTAGCTATTCTTTCTCTATTGGAAAAACACACACCAGCTACAAGACCGTGGGCATTTCCATCATTGATTAGATCATTTCCGCAACGCTGGCTCCACGTGTAGGATCACCTGCCTGTGTTGAGATTGTCATGCCCCATTTGATGAATAAATGGAGTATCTATTGCTCTAGACTACCAGTAGTCCTCTCTTCTTTAGAGAGACCAGGCTTTCAATACTTACACAGAAATGTGCAAAATGGAGGGGTAGGGTTAAGGTGAAAAGGAATTGGGTTATAAAGGCCCATCGCAGGTGATTTACATAAATGCTCTTCAAATCGAAAACATAAATGCATGCCGTCATTAATCTTGATCTGCTGCTTTGGGAGACACATCTGGGTGACAGGGACGAGTTCCTGAAAGACATCAAACTCACTTTTACTGTCGCTCCGTCCGATAACAAGGTGTGAAGGAAATTTATCAGATTCACTTGGTGCCCGTTTCGCTGCCGTGGGTATTGCTCGGCCTTTCTTGTGTAACAGATTAGGACACGCATAATTTAACCCATCGTGCTCTGTTTGGACACGTTCAGCAGCCTCTCTGGTTCTTTGCATATACTGTCAAATCAGTTTATTGGTCACTGTGGTTATTTTTTTTCCCCTGCAGGACCCTGCTGGCGTTAGGCTGTCGTATAGTTCACATGAATCCAAATGCTGAGGACTCTCTCAAAAAGATAAAGCTCCCTAAGAAGTAAGTGGGTATGATTATAGCAACGATACGAGCACACGCACTACTCATGATATTGATTGTACATCACACAATTGGACAGTAATGACTAGGCTGCTCTATAGTAAGACAGTAAGAGAAATGAAATGAATCAAAATATTTGGTAACCCAATCACAGATCAACCAAAAATGTCCAGCAGTATAAGAAATAAAGGATATTTATTGTGTTTACTGCCATAGAGATTCCCATCAGGCTGTAAATGTAACTAAACTGGTCCCTGTGGTTTAACTGTATCCATAACTGGGGGAAAAATTCCTTTTTCATTGTTTTTTCCTGTAGCTACATGATGTCCAATGGTTATAAGCCGTCCCCTCTGGACCTGTCCGATATCAAACTGACTCCGGGGCAGGAGCTGCTGGTGGACAAACTGGCAGAGAACGCTCACAATGTGTGGGCCAAGGACCGGATCAAACAGGGATGGACATACGGGATTCAGCAGGTATGCTCAAATCCACCAAAGAATCGACACCTTCGCCAGACGCTGAGGTTTGGTTAGAAGTGAAAGACGAATAACAACCTTAGATCACTGTGAACACATCTAGGAAGACACATGCTTTAATGTTCAAATTTGATTGAAGAGATTTAAAAAATAGCTTCTCAGAGAACAGGTACATTCAAAAGCAGACATTGTTGCTGTAAAGTGCTTATGAGTGCATCCCTATAATCTAAGAGCAGCAGCTTTAAGTTGTCATTTACATTACTCAGCCAGAAAGTACGTAATGTTCCTGGACATCTGGTGCACGTCTATACAATGTGCTGGGAAAAAATGCTCAGATCAAATACAAATACTGCAAAGAAAGAAAAATCAGTTTTCTTAATATGTGGAAGAATACGCTACTTTTGCCTGCTCCCTTATTCACAAGGGGTTGCCACAGTGGGTAGCTCCGCATGTTTGAGTTGGCAAAGCTTTTCCTTTTCCTGACAAAACCCCACTGGGATTTGTGTCTCCTCCCGGGATCAAACCGGGGATCTTTTACTTGTCAGAGAATTGTGTAAACCGAAAGGCTGATTTTGTTCTATTTCAGCTTTGTCTGTTATCTTCTCAGTTTCAGACCAGTCTATAGTTCACTTGTGGATTTGTTAACTAATAAAGTAGTAATATTGGACACATAACCAGCTGTAGAGCTTCAGCTACAGGCTCATCAAACAAACCTGAAATAAATAAAAGAAAAAACTCTAATTTAAATTCACAAATCTGCTTTACAGCTGAATGAAATCCCTTCATTTGCCTTTCAACTGGTGGGACAAATGAATGTTTTTTAAAAAAGGCTTTAAACTTTAACATTTCTCTTGCTGCTTCTCCTCCGTCCAGGATCTTAAAAGTAAGCGTAACCCTCGCCTGGTTCCTTATGCTCTGCTGGATGAACGCACCAAGAAGTCGAACAGGGACAGCCTGCGGGAAGCTATCCGCACTCTGATTGGCTACGGGTACAACATCGAGCCCTCGGACCAGGAAGGCGGTGAGTTTCACCCATGAAAGTGTGCTAATCAAAATGCCCAGAAGTTCAAATTATACAGTGCATAATAAAATGCTCCTTACAAAGAATAAGGATAAAAAATTCTATCCTGATATGGGACTTTGCCTTCCATCCCCTTTCAGTTTAGAGTGAAAGAGAATAGCCATGTGAAATTGCTGCCTTTACCTACAGCCACTGGGTTTTTGCAATTAATATTTCCATTGCTTCTTATTATTCTCCTTTCACCCAGCAGGACAAGTCTCGGAGCGCCTCAGCATTGATAAGATCCGCTTCTTTAGGGTAGAGAGAACGTACGCAGTGAAGACCGGGAAGTGGTACTTCGAATTTGAGGCCGTTACCGGTGGAGACATGAGAGTGGGCTGGGCCAGACCTGGGTGTAAGCCAGATGTGGAGCTTGGCACAGATGAGCTTGCGTTTGTCTTTGATGGATACAGGGTAAGCTGTCAACCAAATCTCAGTTAATCCCGACAGCGTATTGGTGAAGTTCACGTAGATTACTCGAAAAATGACTTTCGCCCTTTATTCTTTCGTATTTAAAAACCTATTTAATTATTTGGTGTTAAGCTAATTTAAAGTAGTTGCTCACATTGTGTGTATACCATATGGTATTCCTTGTGTCTGTACTGTGCATAGGGCCACTGCCTGAACATGGGCAGCCGGCTGTTTGGGCGCTGTTGGCATGCTGGGGATGTGGTGGGCTGCATGATCAACATGGAGGACAAGTCCATGATCTTCACTCTGAACGGGGAGATCCTAATCACCACCAAGGGCTCTGAACTCTGCTTCACGGACTTTGAAACTGAGGATGGTGAGAAAGAGCGTGTATGAATGTGGCTGTGAGGAGTTGTTGAGCACACGTCCTTGCCATCCTGCCCTCATCTTTTAAAGCCTTCACATGTAGAGCAGAAGGCTTTATCCCAGAACAATCATGGTGGTGATATAAGTTAAAATTGAGCGGCTTCCTGTGTGGAAATCAGCCGTATTTGAAGTGCCACTTGTAAATTGCCTTTTGCAAAAGCTGCATTGATGTTCCATCCCTCCTGCCGTGTATTCTTAAAGACTTCATTCTCTCCTCCTTCTTTGCTCCCTCCCTTTGTCTTTATGTCCTTTGTCTGTCCTGCAGGGTTTATTCCAGTGTGTAGCCTCGGTCTGTCACAGGTGGGTCGTATGAATCTCGGGAAGGATGCTAGCACCTTTAAGTACTACACCATGTGCGGCTTGCAGGAGGGATTCGAGCCATTTGCCGTCAACATGAATCGAGAGGTCACGATGTGGTTCAGCAAGCGTCTGCCTACTTTTGTCAATGTGCCGAAGGACCACAACCACATTGCGGTAAGAAAGAAGAAACTGTGAAATTGTTAAAAACGATTGAATTGGCCTAGACGATGAACGCGAAGATTGTCATCCTTTGTTTGCAGGTAACCAGGATCGACGGCACCATCGACAGCCCTCCTTGTCTCAAAGTCACCCACAAGACGTTTGGGACACAGAACAGTAACGCAGACATGGTGTTTTGTCGTCTGAGCATGCCTGTGGAGTTCCACTCCGTCTTCAAGATCAGCCCTGTGGTGGACATGAACGGTGTTCATGAGGAAGAAACCCTTAAAGTTAAACACAGGTGCTGAACTTCCCAAAACTGTGACTTTAAGCTCTTTTGCGAGAAAACCTTGAATCCGACATGTTATCTGCTCACTAATGACTTTTTGAATATGGTTTCTGATAGATATCCACTGAGATCTGTGAGGCACAACGATGAAAGTAGACGAGTGGACTACAGCAGCATCACTACGGTACAGAAGAAACATCTGTTTGCAGCTGCTCAAACTAAATGTGTTTTCATTTTTGGCTAAGTCTCTCTTCTCTGTTTTGTTACAGTACTACCATTCAGTGAGGGTCTTCGCAGGTCAGGACCCTGCCTGTGTGTGGGTTGGATGGGTTACTCCTGACTACCATTACTATAGCAACAACTTCAACCTCAGCAAGAATCGTACAGTGACTGTAACCCTGGGCGATGAACGTGGGCGAGTCCACGAGAGGTGACGCCCTCTGTGTTTATATGTAATAAATGCTGACGATTATTTTTAATTACTAACCTTGTAAAGATTTTTATATATGCTTATTACTGACAGCGTGAAGAGGAGTAACTGCTACATGGTGTGGGGTGGTGATGTCACCAGCACTTCCCACACCTCCGGTCGCAGCAATGTGGATCTGGAGATCGGCTGTCTAATAGATTTGGCCACTGGCCTATTGACATTCACCGTCAATGGCAAAGATATCTCTACCTCCTACCAGGTACAATACACACAGGCTGTGCAAGCAAGAATATAACTATTGCTATATTTCTCTATAATTAAAAGTATCTAGTGTGATGGGTGCAACCCAAAAAAATTATGCTACCGAACTAATAAAAAGTAAATTTACAAAACTGTGCAAAAGTCTTGAACCTCCTCATCAGTTTTTTATATTTTGCTAGGAAAATAAAAATAAGGTGAAAGATTGAATGGAAATACAAAATATGGGGCAAAAACAGAGTTTGTACAATTCTAATGCGCTTGAAAGTCAATATTTGACACAACTGCCTTTGTTTTCCAACACATTTCTAAATAGTCTTCAGGAATATTCCTCCAGGCTTCTTTAGGACATTCAATGATTTTCAGATGTTGGCTCCCCTTTGGTAAATTGTAAATGGAAAGTTATATTGTCTTTGGACTGTGGGAGGAAGCCGGAGTACCCGGAGAGAACCCACGGGGAGAACATGCGAACCCTGGACTTGAACTCAGGACCTTTTTGAAGTGAGGCAACAGTGCTAACCACCGTGCCACTGTACTACAGTTAGTGGGGTTAGGTTGATTGGAAACTCTAAATTGTCCATAGGTATAGATGTGGGAGTGAATGCGAGTGTGAATGGCTGTCTATGTGTTAGCCCGGCGACAGACTGGTGACGTGTCCAGGGTGTACCCTGCCTCTTGCGCTAAGACAGCTGGGATAGACTCCAGCGCCCCTGTGACCCTGAAAAAGGATAAGCAGAAGTGAATGGATGGATGAAGAATTCCCAATCAAACATTCAGAGCTTTTATCTACGCTTTCTATGCCTATTCACGTGCATCGGGGGTAACTTAGTGCATTTAGCAGGAGTCATGGATCGACCGACCTGACCTGCTCTACCGTAGCTTCTTTTTACTCCCAATATGATCCCACTCTGTTTCAAAGTTGTTAAGGTTCGGGGTGGCCAGTCAGTGACCGACGGCATCCCATTGTGTGTTTTTCTATCCAGGTATGCTTTTACTGCTTTGGCTGTGTGTTTGGCATCATTGCGATGCTGAAAAATTAAACCGTTGCCAATCAGATCCTTTCCAGATGCTATTTCATGCTGGATCAAAATCTGACAGCACTTCTCACAGTTCCATCAGTTTTGACAAAATCCACAACACCACTGACTGACATGCAGCTCCAAATCAGACAGAGCTTCTTCTGTGTTTTACAGATGGCTGTAGACACTCACTGTTGTACACTCTCCTTACCTCCTCACTACACATTGACGAAGATTTGGAGAAAAACGTTCTTTCCATAAGACCTGTTCTCACTGATTTATATTCTAGTTCATATGTAATGTGGCATACCTCAACTTTTCTTCTCGTTTTCCTTCCTTAAGAATGAAAAAGGCAATCTTGTGCCTGTCAGACTGTGTTGTTTTTTTGTACATTTTGTATATGGTTTTTTTTTGTAGATTCAAGAAAAAAAATTATATGCTTTTGCAAAAGGCTGCTAGTAAAAATGTCAAAGATACAATTTAATATTCGCTCTTTTTGTCTGTTATGTGAAGACACAACACTTGTTCGTCCCTTGAGTTATGTGCTTGTTATGCTTGAATGATTCATAGGTTGGAGTGAAGTGTTAACTTTAAAAAAACCCAGAGAACTGTGACGCAAAACCAATTGAAAACTTTAAAAGAACATCTGGCTCATTGGAAACAAAACTGTGAATTTGAACATCAATTTCAGGGTCTGCAAGTGCAGCCATAAACAATTCCCATCACTCCCACTTTTGAATCACCCTTTGAATCACCTGAATACCTGCACATCACCATTGTGCCCTGGAAATGCTTCCACGAACGCTACTGTTTGGTCTCTGTTTATCGTAGTTCTCACCATCACTGATGGTCCTTGACAGTGTCATGGCGACAAAAGTTAATATTTGATGATGATAGCAAAATCACAAATATGCAAGTGGTCAGAGCTGGATGCTCAAGGAGAGAACCATGAGGGGAATAGCAGTTAAATTTAATAAATCAGGTCAGTTTATACACTAAGGAGCTTGGAAAGAAAAGCGTCTGGACTTCTTTAAGTTGCTTGAAGACGTTTTACCTCTCATCTGAGAAGCTTCTTCAGTTCTAGGGTCAAATAGTGGAGAGTCCCAGATTTAAGCCCTATGGGAGTGACCCCCAAGAGAGACATGGACCCCCTGTTGATCCTCTACCTAATCATATGAGCCAAGGTGTGAAAATCGGTGTGGGTCACAATCAGCCAAGGTTTTGGGTGAACCCGCTGTGAAACCTAGCCCAACTCTCTCATGTGATTTCCTGGGAAGGGATCTCAAAACTGGATTATAGATGGCAGACAGTTTGTGTCGTAAGCCACTGCATCTGTTCAAAGATGTTCGTTCACAGTGGACATAGATGGCTTCTTTCACTCTGTCCTCGAAAGAGTGACCTTTGCCCTTTAGATGCAGATGGATAGCTGACTCGTCCCGTTGAGGTGGCTCTTCTATGTTGTGCCATATGTTTATGAAGTGGCTGTTTGGTCTCTCCGGTGTAGAGGTCTAAGCGACTTGAGCGAACTGAAGAAGTTTCTGAGAGGTGAAACGTCTTCAAGCAACTTAAAGAAGTCCAGACGCTTTTTCTTTCCAAGCTCCTTAGACTACGATGACCTGGATGATTGAGAACCTTCACAGACATGTCAGTTTGTACAGTTTTATGGCTTTAGTTGTGGATCTTTTTTGGTAACAGCTTGTAAAATGATTTATAAAGGATATCAAGTCTTTTGCGAAGTAGATGCATGCATGCATTAATGTCCTTATTCTTCACTAGCCTAATATTGGCCATGCATATATCCCTGCGTCTCCAGTTTAATCTGATGACCTTGAGAGTAACTTAATTTAAGACTTAATTTAAGACATATTTACTGAACAGAGAAGTGACTGTGCATCTTGTTGAATTGTGGACTTGTTGTTCAGATGTCCTCTCAAAAGTAAATCTCAAATAATCTTTCAGAGGGTGTAATCTTCTTACGTTCTTCCTCACTGAAATTCTTTGAGACTTCACCCAGTGCTGACTCATCGCCGACACTCTTAAATGTTCATGTGTACACACACACACACACACACACACACACACACACACACACACACACACACAAACACACACACACACACACACAGGCAAACTAAACTGCACTAAGTAGCAGAGTTTTCATGATGCATCATTAAGCTGCTTTCCTTAAGTCACACTTTCAAGGTCCTTCTCAAGCTTTTGATATTTACTTCCTGTTTGGACCTTTTGTTTGCTTTCTTTTCACTTTTCTCTGCTCCAGGTGGAACCAAACACCAAGCTTTTCCCCGCTGTGTTTGTGCGACCCACCAGCCCCAGCCTCTTTCAGTTTGAACTGGCTAAAATAAAGGTGCGTGGCTCCTAATTTTACTTTTCCATTACAACAGGCTTACTTTTGTGTCTGCAATACCACAGAAATGAATGCTGTGCTCAGACAGGATTCCCATCAGCTGTCTCTGTGTGCTCTCCAGAACGCCATGCCTCTGTCATCAGCCATCTTCAAGAGTGAGCATAAGAACCCAGTTCCACAGTGTCCGCCCCGACTGGATGTCCAGACCATAAACGCCGTGCTGTGGAGCCGCATGCCCAACAGTTTCCTCAAAGTGGAAACGGCCAGGGTTAATGAGAGGCATGGATGGGTGGTTCAGTGCGTGGAGCCCCTGCAGATGTTGGCAGTGCACATACCTGAAGAGAACAGGTGTGAAACAAGGCTTAGTTCGCTTATAAGCTGGATTTGTTACTTTTTAAAGCACACTAGTCAGTGCACACAGTATCTTAAATGTTTAATTTATACAGGAAGTTTCAAACATTGACCCTTTTTTACCGAGGACCAGAGACAGCATGCAACTGCCTGTTGTAACACAACTTGTGTCCTTTATTCTTAAACAAAAGATGTACTAAATACTGATCTGCTAAGTGCTTTTTGTTTTGTGATCAGAACAAGGCTAACTGTTTTGCCCCATTTCTATTTTCTTAAAGCTAATTTCCTGTTTCATCTAGCTTTATTTTTAGCTTAAAGTAATGACAGTGGTGTTCATATTCTCATTTAACTCTTGATAAAGACAAGCTTCCTGTAACCATCAGCACACATTGCAATAAAGTGACTTAGTCATATTTTATTTTTTGGTAACACAGTAATTTTTTTTTTAATCTCAACAGTCACTCAGGATTTTCTGCTTTCCTCAGTTTTATGTCGCTGTGTATTAAAATGTCCTCGGCTATAAGCTGTTAGACAGACAAAACAGGTTTGAAGTCGCTAAATCATCACGCTGATTTTTTTTAACTGTTTGTGACAAGTGTATTAAGCAACCGGAAGGATTAAGGGACGGGGAGTTTCAAGTTATTATCACCTTCCATTCTGACGTATAACTGTTAAGATTCTGGCCACTGAACCTTTTAAATTTAAGAGCAAGACGTGAGTTTAGAGTGCAGTGCCATTAGCTATGACTAGCAAACTTGCTTAGTAACCTACATCGCATAAACACACGATTCTTAGTTAATGGTAAGCAACAAACCACCAATAACATAACTAATAAATTACTGTAATTTTACCACACAGTTATCCATATTTTCTGTCAGACGGAAAAGGCACCAACAACTCAAAAATGGATGAGTGACTCAGATTAGCTAGCGTGAAGCCTAGCGGCTAGCGGGCAGCCACCTGGGAGTGAAAGCAGCCATGCTCCTCACAGTTAGTGTGAAGGGGGATAAATTAGCTGTAGAGGGAAAAATCATTCTAACCCTCAGCTGTGAAAGCCTCACCCAGCCGGGCAAGTAGGCAGCCAAGTTTGTGAACACAATAACTAGAGAATGAGGCGATGTAGGGTTTTCAAATTGATACCATAACAATAATACCATATCTGTTAGAAATGTCAGGCAAATTTGAATCTCAGTCACCTTGAAGGTCAAGTTTTCTGAAAATCTTGTGATGCGATAACTAAAGATGTAAGTCACCTTGGATTTTCACATTGATAGTATTTTTTTATACCAGGTTGTAAACCTTCCATGGTAAAGTTGGACACTTTAAGACTGGGTTTTATTGAGAGTCACTCACTTATGGAGACATATTTAATGACCATTTCCAGTCCAACTGCACTGAACTGGCTTTACTTTTTAGCTCTAGAGGATGCTGCTTGAGAATTTCACATTGGATGCTGTCAGATGTAAAAAGCAACTTACTGGGTTGAAAAAATCCACAAGATAGAAAAATATGAGTTTTTAAAGTTTCTCCCTGACCACAAAGTAGACTAGATCACAAAATTCGTGTTATGAACCATCATGAATTCTGCTAATTCTTGCTCTTTTTAATGAAAGGTGCGTTGACGTCATGGAGCTCTCGGAGCAGGAGGACATGAAGAAGTTCCACTATCACACCTTGAAACTGTACTGTGCCCTCTGCGCTCTGGGAAACACTCGTGTGGCCCACGCCCTTTGCAGCCACCTGGACCAATCACAGCTCTTGTACACCATCGACAATCAGTACCTGTCTGGCATGTTACGCGAGGGCTTCTACAATGTTCTGATTAGCACCCACCTGGAGACAGCCAAAGAGGCACGACTCATGATGAAAGATGAGTTCGTCATTCCTGTCACGGCCGAGACACGCTCCATTCGTCTCTTTTCTGATGCTTCTAAAAAGCACCTCCCGCCCGGGGTGGGGCTTAGCACCTCCCTGAAACCACGCCTAAACTTTACCCCACCGTGCTTCATCAGCACCAAACGGGAGCATCTGTACAGTCCCCAAATCCCACTGGATGCACTGAAGGAGAAAGCGATTTCGATGTTGACAGAGGCTGTTCAAAGCGGAGGGCACCACATCCGAGATCCTGTCGGAGGATGCGTGGAGCACCAGTTTGTTCCAATCCTGAAGCTCATTAGCACCTTGCTGACGATGGGTGTTTTAGGAAGCGAGGACGTTCGTAAGATTTTACTGCTCATTGACCCGAACGTCTTCAAAGAGGCAAGAGAGGAGGGAGCCACGGGGGCCACAGACAAAGAGGGACTAACAGGGGCAGAGGAAAAGGCGGTGGAAGCTGGAGAAGAGGAGGCAATCAAAGAGGCTCAACAGCCAATGGAAGGACTGCTGGAGAAGAGGCTGCCAGAGCCGGTTAAACGTCAGGTGATCGTGAAAACACACACAATTGTATACACAACAGACAAATAAAAATGACCAAAACATGTGAAATCAATGCACACTGTAATCTTAAAGTGACAATCCACAGCTACGAACTAACCACACAGCTGTCCTCTCAAATGCTCCGTAACTGCTCTAACGTAATAGGCCCATTCAGAGATCAGCCAAACATGAAATAGCTCCGTCTCGTATCGAACAAATGATCTCACGAGTAAATATCTCTCTTTAAGAAGTGGGATAATGTGAAGCCATAAGGCGTTTCGATATGTTTCTGTCATTCTTGATAACTAACACCTGCTTTGTCACAACAGTGATGGAAGAGTACCTGTTTGTGTGCCTCCTCTCCAGATGTGCGAGCTGCTTCACTATTTCTGTGACTGCGAACTGAAGCACCGTATCGAGGCCATTGTGTCCTTTTCTGACAGCTTCGTGTCCAAGCTGCAGTACAACCAGAAGTTCCGCTACAATGAGCTGATGCTGGCCCTCAATATGTCTGCTGCTGTTACAGCAAAGAAGACCAAAGAGTTCAGATCACCACCTCAAGAACAGGTGAGAAGAAGCACGCCGGGTCTAAGCCAGCGGATCCCAAAGTAGGAAGTAAAATGCAGCATTTCGATCACTGACTGGCCTGTTCCAGTTTAGATGATTATCTTTTACAGCCATTCTGCTGTAGATTTACTGCTGTGTTTGGGATTGTTATCCTGCTGTATGACAAAAATTTGTACAAGCTTTAGCTGTTGGAGAGACGGCCTCACATTTGACTTTCAAATACTTCAGTACAGAGTTCATAGACTTTTTCCAGCTACACAATTTCTGTAGCTGCAAAACAAAAGCCAAATCATCTCCCTCCACCGCCATGCTTGACAAGTGGTAAGAGCTGTTATGTGCTGATATGCTGTGTTTCATTTGGCACTGTGCAATATGGCCAAACATCTCAATGATACACAGGGAATAGAAATCACAAAAGTATTCTCCTGATTTGTTCTTTGTAGAGAGAAAAGGCTTTCTTCTGCCAGCTCTTCCAAACAAGCCTTACTTGTTCAGTCTTTTTGTATTTATAGTGTCATGAAATTGAACATTTACCACAAGGCCTTCTGTGAGCATTGCACATCTGAAATTGGGCTCAATTTTCTTGGATGTCTTGAATGTTTGCTACTACTGAATAATCTTAATCACTGCAGAGTGATTGACTTCAAACTGTTTGGAAATAGCCTCATGGCTATTGGCTATTGCTTCAGACTAGTAAACATCTGCCTACTGATGATCAATGAGTTGAGTGTGTTTGATTAACAGCACCTAGCTGCCACTAACCCTCCTAATCCCAAAGGAAACAATAAGGGTGTATTTAATTTTTCACATTTCACCTTCATTTGTGTCGTATTGTTTTTGTTCAGTTGAGACTGTGTTTACCAAATTTTAAAACCCGACACTCGCCAGATTATTCCATTTTTACGTAAAGCATTAAAAAAGAGGTGATGTATTGCGCTTCTCCACCACAGCACCACTTTTCATCTGTGCCAGGGCTCCCTCGTGACAGCTTTACCCCGGCAGTTGTGTACCTCTGCTAATGGATTTCTGACAGTGCGCATATCTCCCGAGTGATCGTAGTGACGCTCGTGTGACGCAAGTGTGCAAAATAGCTGCAGAGGGTAAATGGCAGTAATTGTGCATCATTTAGAGAAAGAATAAAAAAAGAATACGTGACTCTGTAATAACTCAGTATACGGAAAACCTGCAGGCTCATGGTTTCAACTGATTGGTCAGTACCGCTGTTGTCTAAATACGTGACGAATTTGAGATTAATGTAGATTTTGGTTCAGTTCTTTCTGCCTCTTTTAGCCCAGAGAGAACCAGAGCTGCTTCTGGCTCCTAATGTTTCATAAAGCTCTCTTCTTTGTCTATATGTGAGAGTGTGCGAGCAAAACTTCAAGGCAAATTCATTCCTCTTGGTCTTGGTTTGATGGCATTGCTTCCCCGGGAGGGCACACTCATCTGCACAAGAGTGCACATACATAGAGCATTTCTTTAAGGTCACGGCTGCAGACAGAATTCAGTACAGCACAGCTCGTTTAATGGCTTGTCATGGTGTCCTTCGGCCTGTTAGCGCAGAGAGAGAATTAGCCACTCGAGCTGCGTTTTTTCTCTGTGATTCCTGCAATAACAACATTATAACAAAGCTGGGATAGTCTCCAGCCCTGCACAATGTACTACAGTAATTTGTATATAGAATAGAATAGAATAGAATAGAATAGAATAATCCTTTAATTGTCCCACAAGAGGAAATTTGGTTGTAACAGCAGCCAGAAAGACACATATACAACAGGACACAGGACACAGAACAGAAACATACACAATTTTTCTTACATATTTACATTAAGGACAATGGTTACTATAAACAGAGTACTATACAGTTATTAAATAAAATAAAAATAAAAATAACTAACTATGCATTTTTTTGTATCTCTATGCATCTAATTTGAACATTTTCCCACATTTTAGATCAACATGCTGCTGAACTTCAGTATGGGAGAGGACTGCCCGTGCCCTGCAGACATCCAGGAGGAACTCTATGATTTTCATAATCAGCTGCAGCTCCACTGTGGTGAGATGCAGCTCTTGCAAAAAACATTATGAACCGCAACGCTAAACTGTTTATGTTTATTACAACACACATATCATCATTTTGCAACATGATGCAGCAATGTTACATTTCCCTGATTGCTTTTAGAATTCATTACAGTTATTTTACCGAGGCAGCACAAACCGGCATTATGGCTGATAATGTAAGAATAATAAACAAAACAAACATCCTTATGAAAAATGCTTTACGTGCACATATTTCTTGGCACTGTTAGCTGCCGTTGCGTCGCCATCAGCAAAATTGTGCCTGTACTTCATGAGATGTTTCTTCCTCTCTCTCTGCAGCGCTTTCTGCCAAGGCAGAAGATTTGAACGTTCGCTGCTTCCGCAATTTCTCTGACATCTTGATGTTTTGATAAATAATTGAATCGTGCTGCCGATCTAATGGCGGCCTCACCTGCGCAAAAAAAACAAAGAAACTTTAAATTGCTAAGAAATAAGGAGAGGCAATAGTTGTCCTGCGCATCATGCACATTGTTGTTGTTTTTTCTCTCTGTGTAATGCAGGAATCCCTATGGAGGAAGACGAAGACGAGCAGGATACATCGATTAAAGGTCGCCTCCTTATGCTGGTGAACAGGATCAAAGGCCAGGCGCACAAAGCAGAGGAGCCCACGAAGATGGAGCAAGCTGCACCCTGTGAGGAAATCACTGCTTTCATTGCGCTGCATGAATGATGGAGCTGTGCCTACTGTATCGTTACACCTGAACCTGGTTAATAGCTAACAATGATGCTTGATGCTGATTAAAAGTGAATTAGTGAGCAGGGGGACAACAAATTTGAGGAATATGACTGCAGAAGCATACCGAATCACAAGTGGAAGCAGTTTACTCTTAGGATGTGTTACTCTATAGTCAAGCTGTCCAACGACAAGAAAAAAAGGTGTCCTTGAGCAAGACATGGAATTGGTTTGGTTTGTTGTTGTTGTTTCCCCATAAAAGCACAAGTGCTGAGCTCACACCTTGTACATTTAGTCCCTGCTACATTTTGCTCATTCATGGCCTTGTTCACCTCTTTCTGTACAACCTCTGTGTCTCTCTTTGTGTTCCTGGCACAAAAGAGAGGGCAGAATTAACAGGAGATGTTTCTGTATTGCACTTCTAGCGCCCTGAGTCTTGCCTCTATTTGTCTGCCGCTGCCACGTGGACTGATTCACTGGGTCGCAGTCATTTCCATTTCAATTTCCCTTCAATTTCATTATGGAAATATGCAGCCTGGTGGAGCAGAGAGGCTTCAGAGCGAAGAGGATCCTGTGTCAGCCGCTCCGGGAGATGAGAGCGGGGAAACGAAAGGGAAAAAAAATCAAAAATCGTCAGCGATAAAACTCAATGCTTAACCTGATTAAACTCACAGACACGTGCAGACTGCATGAGATCGAGCACAAACATAGCAACACAAATGTTTAAGTCGCAGGTCCAAATAACGGGTGTGCCGCAAGAGTGCAACTGCAAGATGTGTCTAATTGCCTCTCTCAGGGATCAGGGACCACCACTGAATGTGAGTGACCACAAGTTCTTATTTAACTGGGCAAAGTTCTGTTTAGAGTTGGATATTTTGTGCTTAAAGACAAATTCCACACTTAGGCCAGCCCTAAAGCATCCCTACTTTACCTCTCTAATGGTGACCATACTGTAACCTGCCCAAATAATCATCATCAAAATGTCTTGAAACTAGTGGTTTAAGGTTATTTACTCATCATGAAAGTGCCACAGACAAATCACATATACAAATATGTTAGATCTCTTAAATGGTATACCAAGCACGGTTTTCCTAGATGTTAGGATATTCAAATGGCACAACAAAAAAAGATTCGATCCACTGATGGCAGATTTCAGTAGAGTGCATGTCGTTGCTGAATGATTTTAGTGTGGACCAAAGTTGTGGACCAACTGAGCGTTGTCCTCATCCCTGTTATCGTCCCTCTTCGTGCAGTTAATACAAAACTGAGCTGGCTCGTGCTTTGTTCTGTCCTTTTATCATACACTGATAAGCCACAATAACCTTCCAGATGATCAGCTGCATTTCCACGGGACCTCTTGGGCTATTTTGTGATATCCACTGGGGATTTAAATGACCATGGATGCTTGTGTGATGTGTTTAAAACAATCTATAGTTGACTGATACTTTTTATTCACCTCACCTGTAAGTGGTTTTAATGTTGTTGTGTATATTATGTGTCTGGGATTGTAGATAACGTTCAAAACTAGATATATGCTTTAGTGCAGCAGTCCCCAACCCCTGGACCGTTACTGGTCCATGAGTCATTTGGTACCGGGCCGCGAGAGTTGAGGCTCGGGTGTGAAATTTATCGGTTTTATCGGTTTTTAACATTAACTCGGTTTCCCGGGGTCTTTACCCGTGTGTTATGAATAAATATTCTCTTTTTTTTTGGTACCAGTACTGGTTTTATTTTGTTGTATTTATCTGCGACACCTTAAAGGCCACTCCGTGAAAATATTGTCGGACATAAACCGGTCCGTGGTGCAAAAAAAGGTTTAGTGAGCTTTAGTGTCTACGGTTTGTCATTTGTTGGTGTGTTTCCTTTTAAGTGGGTTTAGGCTCCAAGGAAGTAGTAGGACACCAAGTGAAGAAGACACCTATTAAATTTTGGTGCTGCGATTCAGGCTGTAACTGCTCTTCATCACGTTATCTCTCTTTCTCTCCTGGAGTCCCTGAAGATACAGATGGCTCCACTGTCTCAGCCATTATTTCATAAGAATGAAGTAAAAGGAGCACAGAAGCTGTTTGGTTTAGTTTATCCAGTCGGAGCATTTAATGGTCAGATATGAGGAGATCTGTGTGTGTGTGTGTGTGTGTTTCCGTCACTGTGACTCTGGATAGTCCAGCTTTCTTTACTGGGGCGTAGTAAGGGAGAAAGTGGGAGAGCAGTATATTTAACAGCAAAACAGGCAGTGACTGTGTTTGATAGTGTGACAGAGTGCGAGTCAGGTGCTTGAGGAAAAAAAAATGTCGCTTCTTAATCTCGAGCTTGTGCATCTGCCCTTTCTCTGACACCCACGCAGCTCTCGGCAGCAGGATCTGTTACTGGTGCCATCCTGCTGGCTTCCCGCCCATCTCACAAAAAAACCACAGACGCACACCCGTGCACTGACTGACAGTCTGCTGTCAAACAGTCTTTTGAAAACCAAGAGAACCAATCAACCAAACAGACACGTGGTCTTAAAAACGCAATCACCTAATTGCAGTACTGTTAAGGAAATCAATTGTGTGTTAATGACTCCATCTTTTATGGTACCGGATTGTTTAATTGATGTTTTTTTCTCATCCTTTGTGTGTTCATAACCATAAAAAAACAAAAAAACAAACCCACACACTCTATTGATCCAGTTTTAATGAAGCCTTAAGGGTAACCTACATATGAGCTGTCCAAACAAATGTTTCCTTTTAACCGCAAACGCAGAACTATTAAAACCATATCCTGATCTTTCTGCCCCACTGAAAGTGTGGCTTTGGCATAAATTAATATTTTTCAAAGATTAGCTCATGTGACACAAGCATACAGTTTTTTGTTGTTGTTTTTTAAAGCCACGTGAAGACTTTGATGTTGCTGTCTTTTTTCTTTCTTCTTTCTGTTCTTAAGGTCTTATTTGCCACATGGAGCAAGTTCTTTTATTCAATATTCAAGCGTCAGTTGTGAAAAAGAAAGCACGCTGTCAAGTAGGCAGGTTAATGGAGGGAATTTGTGCATTAATGTGTGCCTACTGTATGTTAAGTGCCTCTTGTTGTGACCCCAGCTAATGGGGTCAAAGTCAATGTTCCTTTCAAGGCCCGTGATGTACTGTAAGGATTTCGAAACGATACAGCGAGCACTTCTGCCACGCCAAGCCTTTCTCTGCTTTACTGTTTAATACGAGGCAATCAGCTTGTTTAATAAAAGGAACTGAGTCGTCTTTGCTCATGTTTATTTCCAGCCAATCTGAAAGAGCTTATCTCTCAGACCATGGTCAGCTGGTCCCAGGAGTGTCACATCCAGGACCCTGAACTTGTTCGCAAAATGTTCAGCCTGCTGAGGAGGCAGTACGACAGCGTTGGAGAGCTCCTCCGGGCCATGAGGAAGACGTACACCATCAGCGCTGCCTCGGTCCAGGACACCATCAACCTCTTGGCCTCCCTGGGTCAGATCAGATCTCTGCTGTCAGTTCGAATGGGAAAGGAGGAGGAAAAGCTCATGATTGATGGACTGGGGTAGGTCATTCGACTTGTATGGAACTGATTTAGATAGAAAAACAGTTTTTTTTTCTTTCAGCAAACACCTAAATATTAAAAGTTTTGCTTCTTTTCATGTGCTTTTTAGTGACATTATGAACAACAAGGTCTTCTACCAGCACCCGAACCTGATGAGAATACTGGGCATGCATGAGACTGTCATGGAGGTCATGGTCAATGTCCTCGGAGGAGACAAGTCCCAGGTTTAACATCTTCTGCTTTACCCACATGGAGTCTGTAGCACCATCTCAGCAGAAACTGTGTTTTAATCCAGTCTTGCATGCTTTCCTTTGTGTGTAAAGCATGGTCGCAGAGCAGGTTTGCATTAATGAGGACGTGGTCCTGACAACGCAGAAGGGCAGAAAGGGCAGACTGAATCGGGCTGGCTTGCTGGCAGCGTGTGACGATGTCAGGCCTTTTACGCATCAATTAGAAGCCGAGGCATGCGGGGGGAATTTAGAGTAACACGCATGAAGGAAATCATTACTGTAAACTCAGTTCCCCAGAGTGAAGCAACAGTTTCTCCAAAACCACTTATGATCAGCTGCTTTTCGAGGGACACTTTTGTATCCAGGGATAAAAGTAGTCAAGTCCACTCATAAAAGCATTGCTGCTGCCTGAGAATCATTTTAAGTTTAAAAGGTGCAGTTTACTCTTATTAATATCCAAGTGAAGATATTTGAGCCACTTAGGCTCTGTTTTATCCTACCCTTCAGGAAATTGCCTTTCCCAAGATGGTGGCCAGCTGTTGCCGCTTCCTGTGCTACTTCTGCCGGATCAGCCGTCAGAATCAGAAGGCCATGTTTGACCACCTCAGTTACCTACTGGAGAACAGCAGCGTGGGCCTAGGTGGGTACAGCCATGTTTAGAACAGGAGTGTAGTGGTTTACACATTCGTGTCACAAGTGAAAAATCCTCCGGTTTGGTCCCAGTGTTGTGGCAAAAAGTCATTTCTGACATTTCTGTGTTTGTTAAATGTCGGTTAACTTTATTTATATTGGTAAATACACTAGTGAACCAGATTAATGAAGAGGTCATATATAAAATCTAATCTAATCTAATATGTGAGTATTACGTGATGTATGACTTTATGACTCTATATTATGGTTCCCACATTATAATCAATGTTGTCCTTTTTGGTCACTTATAGTATATTTATAAAACTGGGGTGTTATATTTGTTACATTTTTCTGCCCTCTCGGGCAAATCTCTTGAGAAGGACATTTAGATAGATACATTTGTATAGATAACAGTCACTTCTGACAGGAATATTCTTTCTGGCTCAAAATAACTTAATATCAATTATTTATATTCTTTATAAATAAATTGACTTATGCCAGTTTAAATTCCCGCAATCGCTTTTTGGCAAATACCAGGAGGAGACACATATCCCTTCCAAGTTGCATCAGGAAGAATATAAGAAAACAATCTGCCAATCAGAAACAAGCTGACCTGACCACTGTGGCGACCCCCTTGTGAATAAGGGAACAGCTTAAAGTAGCTAAGTGGCTGTCGAATTCTCTGAAAGGAGCCAAAGATCTCTTTAATTTCAGCCAGAGGATATGTGAAAGCTGAGCTGTATGAACTAACAACTCATTGAACTTATGTGTGTGTCTGTGTGTGTGTGTACGTGTGTGTGTGTGTTTGTGCGCATGAACGACTTCACTTATTGCTCATAGGCTACAGCAGGTTATTTAGTACTACGGGAAAAAAAAGATGAAAAATGAAACAAGTCTTGTGAAATCAAACAAGCTGTAATATAAATAATGTACAGTGCTACGTTATGTCCTAATATGACTGAATTATTCAGTGCAAACTGGTAAGAACCCTAAAACTAAGGCAGGTTAGCTTCCTGTTACATTTTAAAAAGTGGAAATAGCACCCCCTGCTGTTTACACATTATTTTAAAAAGCACACGTGGGCACAGGGTAGCTGTCTGTACAGTAAGACACAACAAAAATGACACTAACTATCTGAGCCTGTGTGGGTGGATTGTGTTGCAGCTTCGCCAGCTATGAGGGGCTCCACTCCGCTTGATGTAGCTGCTTCCTCAGTGATGGACAATAACGGGCTGGCTCTGGCGCTTGAAGAACCTGACCTGGACAAGGTGAGTTTAAGTCACTGTATACTCTTCCTGCTTGATTCAGAGAGAAAGACAGTTTGGACTTGAGGACCTATACATGCATATTAAGAAAGAGATACCTACGGTAAGACCACCAGGGAGGGAATGCACAGATTATTTGAGCTACATGATGTGTGTAATGTATCTTTAGGTGGTCACCTACTTGGCTGGCTGTGGTCTTCAGAGTTGTCCAATGCTTCTGGCTAAAGGTTATCCAGACATCGGCTGGAACCCCATTGAGGGAGAGCGCTATCTGTCCTTCTTGCGGTTTGCTGTCTTTGTGAACGGTATGTCTGCATTTATTGGTTTCTCTCTGATTTCATCTCTCACTTGTTCTGTCTGTTTATTCTTGTGCCGCTCCTCTGTTTAAACGCACAGAGAAACGTAGCAGAGATTCAAAAGAACTGCCGTCACTTGCTTAAGGCAAAGTCTACTCAGATGTTGTCTACTCATGCTGAATGGCGAGCATATCTATTCTTGCACGTATCCATATATGTTCGTGTTGCAGGCGAGAGTGTGGAGGAGAACTCGAGCGTTGTGGTGAAGCTGCTGATCCGTCGTCCGGAGTGTTTCGGACCTGCTCTGAGAGGAGAGGGAGGGAACGGTCTCCTGGCTGCCATGAAGGAAGCTATTAAGATCTCTGAGACGCCCGCTTTGGACCTCCCAGGCTCCGTCCAGGGAGTTAGCTCTGATGTGTAAGCCATAAAAATCAAGCAAATCTTATAAAATCAATGCCAAGGCCTTAGCCTTCAGACTGCTTTAACCAGCCCCTGTTGATTTGTGTCTTTGCTTCAATGCCCTTAAAAATGTTTCTGCTCTTTTCCCACTGTTAGGTCTGGTGATGGTGACGATGAAGAGGAGGTGGTCCACATGGGCAATGCCATCATGTCGTTCTACTCTGCTCTCATCGACCTATTAGGACGTTGTGCCCCTGAGATGCATGTAAGTTTCTTAGAAAGTGTCACGGGTTGTTTTTCATGGAATTGTTTTGTTGTATTTTCCTCTGATTCACTTGCTTTTCCCGCCTAAAGCTCATCAACAAAGGGAAAGGCGAAGCTCTGCGCATTCGTGCTATCCTGCGCTCTCTGGTGCCTACTGAGGACCTCGTGGGAATCATTAGCATACCGCTCAAAATGCCCATTACTAACAAAGGTACTGGCTAACAACGTGACGTGTGAGCATGTGCTTTGTTTTAACGAACGCCTCGTTTTTATTTGCATGTTACAGCATGTCACACACAGCGATTCCCAAACTATGCATGTTCAGTGCAAGGCGGAAAGTTATCGATTTCACTGCTCATGCCTTTTTAATCAGCGCGATGCTTTACCGCACGCTCCCGTGGCTCTGAGTGAGCCAGATCATTTCTATAGCGGGCTGTCTTGCTCTATTGATTGATCTGCTTAAGCATGGCAAGACTTGCCTCTTAAATTTGCTGCTGTGAGCATTGCCACACAAGCTTTGTCAGCAGGCCAAGAACCAAGACAACGAGTCAAGGGTCCAGAAAAACTGCTGCGTGCGTGCGGCCTAATGAATACGCATGGCTCTCCTAATTAGAAAAGACTTTCCATTATGAAGTGCATGCTGTTCCCTGGGTATTTCACTGCTTCATGCTTGCGTGGATCACAAAACTCGTCTTTGTTATGTCTGCTTCAAACTCCTAGATGGGTCAGTGACAGAGCCGGACATGTCGGCGAGCTTCTGTCCGGACCACAAGGCCCCCATGGTGCTGTTTTTAGACAGAGTGTATGGTGTGGAAGCCCAGAGCTTTCTGCTTCACCTGCTTGAAGTTGGCTTCCTCCCTGACCTGAGGGCTGCTACTTCTCTGGACACGGTAGGTGCAGCTGATAGCAGCGTGGGAGAAAAGTAATGAGTAGCCAGCCACCGTAACACGAACTTCAAGGAGTTTCTGGATCGATAATATCAGGCTCTCTTTTATAGCAATAAGAAGCAGCTCATTAAGCCAAAGCTCTGCTTTAAATTTGTTTGATTAATGTCATTGCTCTTTATTCTTATTAATCAACAGTACGCTTATAGATTAAAACAAATAGCTGGAACACATCCATATGTTGCTTCTTTCAAATACAAGTGCCTACTTAAAGTTTTAATCACTTTATATCTGAGTTTCAACATGTTGTGTGACCTTTTCCCCCTACAGGAGGGTCTGTGTACCACCGAGACAGCCCTGGCTATGAACCGCTACATCGGTTCAGCCATGCTGCCCCTCCTCACCCGCTGCGCCCCTCTCTTCGCTGGCACCGAGCACTACGCCACCCTCATAGACTCCACCCTGCACACCATCTACCGCCTGTCCAAAGGCCGATCGCTGACCAAGGCGCAGAGAGATGCGATAGAGGAGTGTTTGCTGTCTGTTTGCAAGTAAGAAGCGAAAGAGTTAAAAAAAACACTTTTCCAGAGGTAGTAAAGACTAACAACTTATCTTAACCATCTTTTTGAGTCAGTGTGACGCACAAAATTGGTCAAAGGCTGAAGATGTTTAAAGGCAGCCCGAGTGCAGCAGAGCTCTTATCTCTCTCCCGCCCTATCCCGCAGGCACCTTCGTCCCTCCATGCTGCAGCAGCTCCTGCGCCGCCTCGTCTTTGATGTGCCCTTGTTGACTGATTACTGCAAGATGCCTCTAAGGGTGGGCAACAGTTTCTTCGCTCTTTCATTCATTTAAATTCCTCCGTCATCCTTTATTTCAGATCCACTGCCGCCCTGCCCTCGTGTTTTTGTTTTCGCTGCTTCACGTCGTTCTAATTATTAATTACTTCTTAATCGCCATCTTCTCCTTTATTTTAAGTTGTCCCTTTCGTTTCTACATGCTCTTTTTGTGTGGTCCATGTGGTCGCTGCATGGTCACGCTTTGCTCTCATATGTTTGTTAGATTTTCAGCTTGGTGGGGAGCTACCAACAGCTCATTTCCACTAACTCTAATCAATGTAATGGTGCTTGCATTTGCCCCTCTCGCTCTCTTTCACGCTCACATAAACCCTCCCAAGGTGCCACAGCTGTAACGCACCTGTAAGAAATGTTAATCATCTGGTGTGCGCAAAGTGGGGAGCTATAGGAGGGAAAAAAACAAAACAAGGGGGTGAAGTAGTGGACTGTGATTACGGGCTTGTTGGCTCTACGTCTCGACTCTGTCTCTCAGGCCACAGCAAAGAAACCCTGGAGATGTAATAGATTGCGAGTGGCCCACAAAAGTGTTCCTTACTTTAATTTGTGCTGATTTTGGATGAAGTGATTCCCCTGTGCGGTGCCATGTGTGGCAGTGTGCATGCTTATTACCTGTCTTTGAACTCGCTAAGCATGTGTGTCTTTCCTGTGCCCTCTAGCTGCTAACCAACCACTATGAGCAAAACTGGAAGTACTACTGCCTCCCTTCAGGCTGGGGCAGCTTTGGAACAGCCTCTGAAGATGAACTACTGCTTACCAAGAAGATCTTCTGGGGAGTGTTTGACTCTTTGTCTCAGAGGGTGAGGGAAAGTCCAAATGCTCTAAAAACACGATAAACCGTTCAATAAAACTCCCATAATTCATGCAGTCTTGATTAACATGTATGTATTCGAGGCACTACTTGGGTATAAATAGGTTTAGGTCTATTAGCAATGCAGATGGCTGGACTCAGCACATCTCTCTAAATGCCCACTCACGAAAGGAGGCTTTGCAAAGCGCCGGTCTGAAAACATCAATATCTGGACAGCCATCATTGATCCAAAGCCCCGAGCACGCCGGTCCCTCAGCTTTTAAGAATAATTCTTCATTAACGTTTCTTCCGCTTGCCTCTTGCTCTTTCTTTAAGACTGGAGTGGCTATACGACTTTATTCAAGTTCAGCTTAAATTAGCAGTGGAAGACATTACTTGCATTTGTTAAGTAACTGTCCTGTTGCTTTCCTTCTTTCCTCATGCAGAAGTACGACCCCGAGCTGTTCAAGATGGCCATGCCTTGTCTCAGTGCCATAGCTGGAGCTTTGCCGCCGGACTATGTGGATGCCTCCATTAGTACCACTGTGGAAAAGCCTGTTTCTGTGGATGCTCAAGGCAACTTTGACCCCAAACCAATCAATACAGCTAAGTAAGCCATTCTGAAGGCAGACACCAATTAGAAACCAATGCACACAAAAAAAAATGCAGCCACACACTCTGCGTAATTTCATTAACATGCATTTTGCACATACTTGCAGACTAACTGTCAGCTTTTTATTCTAGCATCGCTCTTCCAGAGAAACTTGAGCATTTTGCCAACAAGTACGCCGAGCATACCCATGAGAAATGGTCTGCAGAGAAGGTAAGAGCCTTCGCCGAGTCAAATGGCTATTAAATGATGCAGTTTTAGAGCAGGGCACTGCGGAGGATGATAATCAGTGGAGGTGGATTTCAGCTACATGAAAGTGAATAAAAGTAACAAAATTAAGTCAGTACTGTACATCATGATATCAGCGTATCCAATCAGGGTCCCTGGAAGGGGTAGGTGGAGCCTAGCCCAGCTGTCTTAAGCTGATAAGTGGAAAAAAGTGGATGGATGGTTATCATGATATTTTCTTTTCTTTCTCCTGTGTCACAGTAATGCTTCCCCCTTGGCGATGCCTCCTTCTTTGTTAGAGTCGAGGGATTGCTCTGGCATGCTGACAATAACTTTGGTAGAGCCATAGTAGAGCGCTAATGCGCTCTCTTGTGCCAACTGCTTAGCCTGCATTGTCTCATTCGTTAAAGTTTTTAACAAAAGCTGAGAGCAGCAACAACCATGACACGGCAAAATATGATGTGTACTTAATCTTGTACTCAGTCTGTCAAATAGTAAATCTTGTCCTCGGGAGACTCTGAAGGCAATCAGGTTTGCTGTCACTCTCTGCTTGCGCCTCAGGTGCTGCTGGGGTGGAAATATGGAGACTGTGTTGATGAGAAGGCGAAGACTCATCCTCAGCTGAGGACCTACAAAGGCCTGACGGAGAAGGTACAGTATGAAGAATGTGATATTTGTAAATAATATTAACTTTAAAGAGATTAGGGCTTTTAAGGCTCATGAGGCTTTTTTATTTGTTCTCCATTTCTGTCTCTCTGCTTCAGGAGAAGGATATTTACAGATGGCCTATTAGAGAGTCCCTGAAGAGTATGCTGGCAATGGGGTGGAGTATCGATAGGACCAAAGATGGAGAGAGCATGTCTCAACAGAGGGAGACTGAGAAAATGAGAAAGATATCTCAGGCCTCACAGGTACGATACAGGGATGGAAAGTGTTTCCAAAGATTGTACGGTGAAAAATTGCTCGTCTCCAGCACAGCTGTAGTTGCTAATTTGCTTTCCTGTTGAGGAAATCTTGCTTGACTTGACTGTGATTGTCAGAGAAGTAGTAAAAATGTATGTGATTCCTTACAGTCAAAACACTCAACAGCTACTTTTTAGCCGGACACCTGAATGAATTTAGGCTTGTACACATTGTCATGACGACCTGCTGAAGTTCAAAGTGGATTTAAGTGACTTGCCAGACAGTCTGGTCCGAGTATTTCAGAAACTGCTGATCTACTGGGATTTTACTGGCATCTAATGGGATAGGAACCATCTCTATGGTTTACAAAGAATCCGGTGAGCAACAGTTATCTGGGCCTCTGTGATGCTAGAGAAAATTGGCAGACTGCTTTTAGTTGGCAGGCAGCAGTGACTCAAATAACCACTCGTTACAACGACAGCAACATATGCAGAAGAGCATCTCCGAACTTGTTGAACCATAAAAAAGATGGGTTACAGCAGCAGAAGCCCAGGTACCACTCCTGTCAGCTAACAGGAAAGAGAGGCTACAATTCACCCAAGCTAACTAAATGTGAAGAACAGAAGATTGGAAAGATGTTGTCTGATTATATGAGTCTCAATTTCTGCTCATTCAGATGATGGTATAAATAATTTAAAGCATGGATTCTACAGCATGATCTTATATGGACGGTTCAGGTCGGTGCTGTTGCTGTAGGAGATATTTCCGTGGCATGCTTTGGGCCTCTTAGTCCAGAATTTCATAGATGAACGTGAATGAATTAATCGTTAACGCATGAATATATGCCACATGCACATTTAAGCAGGTTAAAGGCACAAATGCAGAATCCCTGAGATCCTAACAGAACTTTGAATGCTGAACTTCTACCTGGTAGTGTTACTGTGCTGTTTTTCAGCTTTATAGGTTAAAATCAGTTAATTATACTGTTACCTTGTATGAATTCTAAACAAGAATTTATTTACATTTCAGAAGCGTGATCTTTTTTTTTTTTTATCTAATCATTACTTGTAAATAAATTTAGCAATGTTAGCTGTATTTACTTTACATTTTCTAGTTTTCGTACAGGACCACCAACAGCACAGTACTAATGTTACTAATCACCTCCTTCAATAAGCCCAAATACACAAAATAATCCTTAAACACAGGCTATTAAGTTTCTGTTATCCAACGTTCGATTTACAGATAACAGCACAATCAAGCTCAGATTCTCACCGCAAACTTACATGTGTTTTCAGGCTAACGGCTTCAATCCGAGCCCAATAGACACAAGCAACGTGGTTCTATCCAGAGAGCTGCAAGTGAGTGACCCCGCGTTTGATTTGTTGCACTTCTTCCCTTTTTCATGTATCAAAGGACGCCTCAATCTGAATGCGAGATCAAAAGCAATCCTTCCTGCATGCAAATGAGTAATGTGGGCGGGATGTGCGTCTCACTTCTTTTTGTCTTGTTTTCAAGGGGATGGTGGAGGTGGTGGCTGAAAATTACCATAACATCTGGGCCAAGAAGAAGAAAAGTGACCTTGGAAGTCGAGGTGATTTGCTAATGAAGCCGAACAGAAATGCGTACTGCTTAAAGACGCATGAAAAGCAGACAGGAAGAGTATGTGTGTGTGTTGGGTGGGTGGAATTAAAGTGCTGGTTGTTGCGTTTAAATGTGTTTGGGAGCATATGCACGTGTCTGCCTCGCTGGTCTTGACTAACTCGATTCAGCCGAGTGGTGCTTCCTCTCCGGTTCGCCATCTGCCTTCACGGAGACGCTCAGCGGAGAGAGATGTGGCTAATCGTGTCTGAACAATAAGCTGCTTGTGGTTTCAGGAGGGGGAACACATCCTCTGTTGGTGCCCTACGACACGCTGACGGCCAAGGAGAAGGCCCGCGATCGAGAGAAGGCTCAGGACCTTTTTCGCTTCCTGCTAATCAATGGATATAGCATCACAAGGTCAATACAAACAGAAGCTCTCTCTGATGTTGAGTTAAGGTTTTGCAGAAAGTTTGAATGAATTCATAACTAGCCGTGGAATCCATCACCAAGGTTTTACCAACATTTCATTTATAGACATCTTCTTATGTTGCAGAGGTCTGAAGGACTTGGAGCAGGATTCCTCCTCCATGGAGAAAAGGTTTGCCTACAAATTCCTCAAGAAGCTACTCAAATATGTTGACTCAGCCCAGGAATTCATTACCCACTTAGGTATGACAAAAATAATACTAATAATAATACACAAGATATGACTAAAGCAGACTTTAATTACATCAAATAAGCTTCTTTTTAAATAAATATTCTCAATCCAGAAGCCATGGCTGTCAGCGGCAAGACAGACAGGTCACCTCATGAGCAAGAAATCAAGTTTTTTGCCAAAGTAAGAAAGCGGCACAAATACTGCATGTGGAGAGCTCGTTCAAACATGATGCGATTAACCTGACCTAGCTTCTCATCGTCTTTGTTGCCCTTCAGGTGCTCCTCCCTCTCATTGACCAGTACTTTAAGAACCACTCTCTCTACTTCCTGTCCTCCCCTAATAAGAATCTAAGCAGCAGCGGCTATGCCTCCAACAAGGAGAAAGAAATGGTCACCAGGTACCCATTTAGTTGATGTACATGCAACAGTGCAGCATGTTGCATGATTATTTCTTGTTGCCATATTCTGCTTGAAATTAAATTGAACTCTTAACTTGAATTACTACTCTTCTGTTCTTTTACTAACCCTGATTTTCTGATTTCATTGCTATTTCTTTAATTCCTCATGCCTCCAGCCTGTTTTGTAAACTGGCAGCTCTTGTCAGACATAGGATTTCACTTTTTGGTAAGCCGACTACTAGTATCTGGTCAGGTGTGTGTGTATGTGTGTGTGCTGCCTTATGAGCTTTGTTAACATCACCTTGAACATTTTCAGCTTAAAAATGTAAACACAGATCTGAGAGAAAGAGTCAGGCCTTAAGGGAAGAGTTCTTGCCCAAAGCTACTGTAGGATGAGAACCTGAATGCTTTACTTATAAACATGAAATATGACACCACTTTAGCTCAATATAAATATTAGAAGCAGCCAGCCTGACTTTGCCTAGCATCTTTTTTTTTTTTTTTAGCTATGTCGCTAACTTAGTTTATGTGCTGACCCAAAGTTACTATAATTCCATAACATATGCAAGAAGAGGAGCTGTTTCAGCAGCTGCTGGTGCCAGACTCTCTGCCTGGCGCCATGCATCAGACATGGCACATGGATTTGAAATACAAGAAAATCTAATTGGCTGCTGGCTCTAGAGTGGGAGTAAAGCGAGTCTTTATTTCACTATGTTGGAACTCTTTAAGTAATTATGCATATTCTAAGTCTTTGATGTTTAGTTATATTTATATTTTCATCCTATTAAATATTCTTTATGTTAAACATTATATTCATTTTATAAATGGATATAGTGTACACACGGGTGTTCACAGACGCGGACTACACCTTTCTTGGCTGCTGCCTCAAAGCACATTGTGCGCTGTCTATCTTGCGTGCTGCACAATATCGTTTATTATTTAGTATCTACTGTTATCTACTGCTAGCTAGTTTATTGTGATGGTGCTGTTTTTATTATGTTGCTCTTTGTTGTTTGCTTTCTCTTCTGTTTTTTTTCTCCATACAGGTGATCCAGGCGTTTTGTTTGTTTGTTTGTTTGTTTTTTCCTTTCTTCCCCCCCTTTCTCACCGTCTCTTCTCCCCTTTGGTTTTCTTTCTCTCCCTCTCTTTCTTTCATTCTTTCTCCCTGTCCTATCCCCCAGTCACGTCTGTCCCGTTTGTAGCAACCGAAAATAAAATAAATACATAATTATAATAAAGGTCAATCAAATGGACCAATATGGCAAGGCCATGATGATCCACTTGGTAAAATAAATCCGCTTGGCATCTTTCTTGGCCTTAAGACAACAATTCTGATGGCTAAAGATCCAAACGGGACACAAAAAATAAAAAATAAATAAATAAATAAATAAATGGATATAGTCTGGAAACTGAGCTGTCATCTGACAAATTGTCCTCTGGGGACAACAGCCAGTGTCTTGCTACTTCTAGTGCAGTGATCAGATAAATGTCTCCTGTGCTATACTTGTTACTATCCTATAAGTGAATCTGGATACATTTTAACAAGCTAAAAGAAGCAAAATCAGACAATATTCAGTAGTTTCGAGTCTGTATTGTTGTCACATGAATCAAATGGAAATTGTTTTGACTGCACATCCAGCTAAGGGGGCTTCTTGAATGTTGTGTTAATCTGAGATGCTCAATACAGACGAATGAATCATTCTAAGACAAGAAAGAAACGAGCGTGTATCCACATCATGATGATGGCTTATGTGTTCTTGGTGTTTCGTAGGGAGTGACTCCACCACCATGGTCAGCTGTCTGCATATCCTGGCACACACACTTGATACCAGGTTGGTGCAAATTTTGGTGCTAACTTTAAAAATTAAAGGAGATCAATTTAGCCATTTCCAAGTTTATGTTTTTTTCATTTGTTAGTCACTTTTTGTACCATAACTTGCACTTTTAAGACTAATGGGAAATACCAAAATACATCATTTCATTTTGACTATAAGACACATAAAACAATAATAATGAGCATGTTAAGCACATGTTTCCAATAGTAATGTCTGAAAAGTTATGATTTGATATGTTTTCTTCCTCATACTTCAAACCTTATTTGTGCTTTAATTAAAAGCCTGATATATAGAGCATTTTATTCCCAAAGACAAAGATATTTTCTCTTTTTTTCCTGGCTCCTGGCTAGAACATTTTATTTCTGGAAAAGTAGATTCCCAAATGTAAAAACAACAACCCCAAAATGCTTTTGAACCCAGCTTCACTGAATATTCACATCCTGGAATGTATTCAGATTAGAGCACATTTGTATACAAAAAAAAGCCAATTTGCAAACACAAAAATAAATACATAAATCTCTCGCTCTGAATAATCGACACAGGAAGGTTTCATCATGATATTTTTTTGTAAATATTTGCCTGTTAAACTCTGAAAAACAGAAGATTTTAAATGTCAAACTGTTACCTCAGTTGTGGTTAAACAATAATTGGTTTGAGAGGCACTGAAAAGCAAATCTAACCTCTGCTGGGCCCTCGAGAGGCGTATATTTGTCTTTTAAACAGTTTTAATTCGGGAGTCTTATGGGAGGCACTGACATTAACAAAGAGCCTCCTTTGCCATTTAAATAAGCAACACAAATTTCATGCAGCACATGTTGCCCAAGGCTCACAGTGTTCTTTAGAGGCAGTGCACTGTTTCCTAATGCAGCGTACACATAATGAGGCTAAATTTGCAACATATTATTGCGCCCTGTTTGTGCAGAAGATGCCCACAGACTCTGTCTTTCATTTCTCCTTCCTTCTGGGATACGTTAAAGCTTAACAATAGGCAATTCATTTGCCAATGTTACGAACTGTGAAATGCTCAAAACAGACATACTAATCATATTAATGCACCGAGTGCTGTGCCGTTTTTCTTAGGTCTATAACAGGCATACTCACCTTGGACTTAAATATTCTCCTTAGTTTATTAAATAAATCATTCATGTTTGAGTGCGAGGGCAGTCGGGTCGATACTCACACCTCATATTTCATGACTAAAGCCTTCACGTGCTCTGAGAGTGGAATAATTGCGTTTGTGAGCGCGCTCCACCGTGGGTAAACAACGTCGTCCTTTGCATGCCAATCTGTCCCCCCTTGTGTTTCTCCTCATTCGGTTTCAGTTGTTCATCACGCTCTCGTTCACCCTAACAGGACAGTGATGAAGTCGGGCTCCGAGCAGGTGAGGGTGGGGCTGAGGACGTTCTTCGAGAACGGCGCAGAGGATCTGGAGAAAACGTTCGAGAACCTGAAGCTGGGGAAATTCACCCACTCCCGCTCGCAGATGAAAGGAGTGTCGCAGAATATCAACTACACCACCGTAGCTCTGCTTCCCATCCTAACTGCTCTGTTTGAACACATTACTCAACACCACTTTGGAGTCGACCTGCTCCGTGAGTCCTGACAGCAAAGGAATGATCAAACGTGTTGTTTGAGAGGTTGCAAAGGAAGGAAAAAATAGTCAAATGTCAGAGTTAAGTTTATTGTAATTCATGATTTTATCTTTGTAGAGGTTTTTCACAGTCCATTAGAATATCATATCAGTTTTGCTTCACTTTAAATTTTATGTAATTAAGTACTTTTTGCCCAGAGAGTGACCTGACTCTGGTTAGTACCTCAGGTCACATTTCACTCATTCTGCTCCAGAGACATGCTCAGTCATGTGAACCGGGCTGTGTATAACCTTTGAGCGAGTATTTGTAACATATAGTACTATGCAAAAGTCACCTCACATTTCTATATATTTTGCTTTTAAGGAGTCGGACATTCTTAGAATTTTTTGTTGTCTTAATAGTTTCAGTTTTTCTGAAGATTATTCAAAGTTTTCCTTTGGATGCTGTTTTTCCACTATTATCACTCCAGTCTTTATACTTGGCCATTTGCAGGAATGTTTACCAATTTCAAATCTTTAGGCACTTTGTTACCACACACATTTTCTTCGCATTTCTTTTAGCTGGCTGTACAAAAAATGCAGAAACCGACACAGTTTTGTAGACATAAAATTATATTTTTTGCACCAAAGATCTAATTGCTGAAAACTTGGCATGTCTTGGTACTGTCACGGCTGGGCAGCCGGTGTGTTTGCAGTGTGGACCCAAAAGCAGACTTGGGAGAACAGGAAATGAAGAGTACTGAAAAGCGAGTTGTTTATTAGGCTGAAAACCAAAAATAGAAAACACACAGCAAAGCAAAACAAGGGCGGGACTAAACTAAAACCTAAACTGGGAAAAGTTAAGCTAACTATGAAAACGATGACATGGGAAATGAACACGAAACTGAACAGGAACATGCAAAACGTAGACGTGAGATAATCCAAATTCATTTACAGATGTCAAATTTACTTCCTCCAGCTGATTTCTAATCGTTCTATTTTCCTAGTGGATGACGTCCAAGTGTCCTGCTATCGAATCCTGACCAGCCTCTATGCTCTGGGCACTGGGAAAAACATCTACGTAGAAAGGTATCCTAAGGTTAAATGTTGTATTCACTGATAAAAGCTCCAATAAAGAAACATGCTGACCTTTAATTAAACTCTCTTTGCGTCCCTCAGACAGCTGCCAGCTCTCGGTCAGTGTCTGGCAACTCTGGCCGGCGCCTTGCCTGTTGCCTTCCTAGAGCCGCAGCTCAACCCGTACAACCCCTGCTCAGTTTTTAATACGAAGAGCGCCAGAGAACGAGCCAGTGAGTCATATGTAATTATTTCAAAATAAAAGAGATTCTAAATTCAAGCATTTATCATCATGACCTCTTTTTGCTCTCAAACATTAGGATTTATGAATCGCCTTAATTATCACAATCATGTGACACAAGATTTTATAAAATTGCAAATACCCCTTATTTGTCTCTTTTTATGTCATCTTCTCTTATTGTCTAACAAGCATCTTATTGATATGAATGATGCCCAGCAGATGGATAGTGATGATGTTGTGGGGTGTTCATTACTGATGTTCGAAAGAAGAAATCCTAAATGTGCTGGTGTGAATTCAATCTTCAAATATCAGCCCCTGTTGTGTTTTAGCCCTAGGAATACAAGACTCAGTGGAAGAAATGTGTCCCGGCATGCCACGGCTGGACCGCCTCATGAAGGACATCAATGACATGGCAGAGTCTGGAGCGCGGTACACAGAGATGCCCCATGTGATTGAGGTGGTGCTGCCCATGCTGTGTAACTATCTGTCCTACTGGTGGGAAAGGGGTCCTGAAAACCAGCCGGCCAGCGGGGGTAGCATCTGCTGTACCACAGTCACCTCGGAGCACCTCAGTCTGATTCTCGGCAACATCCTCAAGATCCTCAACAACAACCTGGGCATCGATGAGGCCTCGTGGATGAAGAGAATTGCAGGTGTGGATCTGTGAATGCTGCCACTAAACACTACATGACTGAGTCATGAGGAATGATTAAGAAAACAGGAAAATATATTTACCATAATTTTTAGCTATGCAAATGTTTGCATGCATTAATTTGAATTTGATCGTGGTAAACATTATATCTACAAAGCTTACATTAAAAAATAAAATATTTAATTTTTTCTGCCTTTCACTGTTCAGTGTACGTACAGCCCATCATTAGCAAGGCCCGTGCAGACCTGCTGAAGAGCCACTTCCTGCCCACGCTGGAGAAACTAAAGAAGAAGACAGTGAAAGTGGTGGCTGAGGAAGAGCTCCTCAAGGCCGACTGTAAAGGAGACACTCAGGAGGCCGAGCTGCTCATCCTGGACGAGTTTGCTGTACTCTGCAGGGACCTGTACGCGTTTTACCCTATGCTCATTCGTTATGTGGACAACAACAGGTCAGCTCGCTGAGCACTCACTCGTGGAGTTATTTTAAAGATGCATTTTGAAGTTGGTTTAAAGTGTAATCATCTGTCTGTGCCACTGCAGGTCAAGGTGGCTGAAAGAACCAGATTCAGACTCCAATGACCTCTTCAGGATGGTCGCAGAGATATTTATCCTTTGGTGCAAGTCACATGTAAATGTTCTGATTTATTACATGTTATATCATGTCTTTTGTCCCGTCTCCCACCCCTCACCCCCAACCGTTAATGGCAGATGGCCCCGCCCCTCTCTGAGCTGGTTCTGTTGGAAGTTTCTTCCTGTTAAAAGGGAGTTTTTCCTTCCCACTGTTGCCAAAGTGCTTGCTAATAGTAGGTCGTCTCATTGAATAGAATAGAACTTTATTAAACCCTACGGGGAGGACCCCTCAGAGAAATTATGAACACCAGTTCACCTTAAATACAAATTAGAAAAAAATACCAAGCAGGTACAAATATTTAAGAAAAGAATTTTCAAAATAAAACATCGGAAGCAGCAAACTGTTGGGTTTTTATCACTATTATTTAGGGTCTTTACCTTACAGTTTAAAGCACCTTGAGGAGATTGTTGTTGTGATTTAGTGCTATAGAAATAAAATTGAATTGAATTATACTAAGAAAGGTCAGAGAATCTTTATGACCAATAATATATATTTATAATCTTTTTTTTCACTCAGAATTTCAAAAGAGAAGAACAAAACTTTGTGGTCCAGAATGAAATCAACAACCTTTCATTCTTGACTGGAGATAATAAAACCAAGATGTCCAAGGTAGGTTTCAATAAACTCTATCCACTTGTTCTTGAATTGACAGTTCAGTCGATTAACGCTCTGTTACTACTCATCGGTGCGTTCACCAATCACGACGCGGAGGGAAAAATATTATGTCTGTGTTTCAGAGACGCAGGTAAAAAAGACCAGACGTAAATAGGATCAGTAGGATGATACATGTTAACATCAGCCGTGTTAACAGATTCATTTTTGTGTACATGTGCTCATATGTTAACATGTTACATGCAGTGGAACTACATGTGTAAATGCAAACACACAGTTCAAAGTCACAAGTGGAAGGAGTACAGCAGCAAACCTTGTTGCCAATAACAAGACTATATTGACCCAAACCTGCTGCCCCTCCCTGAACCTGGTTCTGCTGGAGGTTTCTTCCTGTTAAAAGGGAGTTTTTCCTCCCCACCCTCGCCAAGTGCCAAGGATCTGATTGTTGGGGGGACTGTTGTTGTGATTTGGTGCCATATAACAAAAACTGATTGAAGTTGAATAGAACTGAATGTTAAAATGGACTTGTGTGTATGTGTGTTAGGCACATGTGTATGAATGTACTTGCTTGTTGCAATAACTTGAGGAAACTAACATTCATCCCTCACTAAACAAATATTTCTTCATATTTTCAGGCCCTGTAAGCATTACAGGGGTTAGCGCGTTTTATTTCTTGTCTGCCTGCTTTAGATGTTTAAAGGCAAACAAATGGTTTTCATTGCAGTGCACGTCCACGCGACGACCGTGCGCTTCCATTAATTGCCCTCTCGTCCTTTTTCTTCTATCTGTCTTTCCCTCTCTCTGTCTCAAACAGTCCTTTAAGGAAAAGGTAGAGTGATGCAGTGCATGAGCTGTTTACCTGCCAGCTTATTGGCTTACATGCTCTAGTCGCCAAGCAGAAAAGCCAATAGCTTGAGCCCCTGTGCTATATAGTCTGCAGTGCAGTTATACATTATGTCACCCAATTATTTGTGGCCTCCATTCATCACCTCGTTTGACGTGGACACTTTGGTCATTCCTCATTGCCGTATGGGTGAAACGTGTCTCATCTAGAGTAATGAAGCCCAGCCCGTGTGTAGAAAGTCTTGTGGTGTGTTTGCTGTTGATGGATTGTGATCCTCCGGTGTGTTTAGCCCATACTATTTATATTTTTGTCGATGTGTGATAACACTGTGCGTGTGCGTGTCAGACTATATATCTATGTTAGTATGGAGATTAGGGTTTTCTCAGAGCCAGCATCTCCAGTTTGGCTCAGCCTGCTATTCCTGCTTTTCAACTGAGGTGTGAGACTCCATTCTTAATGCTTCAGTAGCACCCATGATTTAGTCCAGTCACAGATTTTTGCCAAGGCTGAAAAAATAAATGCTTCAGTCGCCTCTGGCTTTTGCTCAAGCACAGTGTGAATGCTCCCACTGTGGCACAAAATACTGTTAAGGTATCAGTGTAAATGTAGAAGGGAATTGTTTTGGGTGTAGCATTAGCCTCAGCAAAAAGAAAATAGTGTGCTCCACCTTTTAAAGACTAAATATATTAAATGCTGAAAGCTGTTGGCTTTTATTTTCTAGTGTGTGTGGTCTAAGATTAACACTGTGAATTCACAGTCTGGGGGACAAGATCAGGAGAGGAAGCACAAGAAGAGGCGAGGTGAGTTCTACTCCATCCAAACCTCACTGATTGTAGCCGCCCTGAAGAAGATGCTGCCTATCGGTCTTAACATGTGCACCCCGGGAGATCAGGAGCTCATCTCTCTGGCTAAGACACGCTACCTCATGGTGAGAAACTGTCTGTCACATACTGTATATAATTGGACAAGAATAAGTGATTTACACACTTTCACAGTAGATTCTTATTGTTAACATGACCCCTGCTAACTTTTTTGAGCTGCCGAGTGAAACACATGCATGCAAAAACACAACCTCCTCAGCAGAAAGAACAATTACTGTGAAACGATTTGAAGAGCTTTGATATGAGGCATTGCCCAAAGTTTTCTTTCCCTCGTTGAATAACAGAAAGATACAGATGATGAAGTTAAAGACCACATTCGGCAGAACCTGCACCTTCGTGAAAAGGTGAGCAGGTCGAAATGAGGTTCATATCTGTGAGTAGATGCTAGCTTCAGTATATTCCTCTGCGTCTGACTTGCTCTTCTTAAACATACTCGTAGTCTGATGACCCTGCCGTGAGGTGGCAGCTCAACCTGTACAAGGACATAGTGATGAGGACTGAGGGGCTTTCAGACCCTGAGAAGGTGGTGGATCGTATCCAGAGGATCTCTGCTGCCGTCTTTAACTTGGAGCAGGTCAGGCTCTAACATTTATACGGAAACAATATGAGGTGTGTCATTTTATTAGAAGTATTATAAGTATTAGTCGTATGTAGCCTGGTGGTAAAGTTGCAGGATTAAAGGTGCACGACTGTCTGCTTCCAAAATTTGCAATTATTTCAAATACACTGCTTGGAACAGGAATATACTTTAGATATGGCTTTTGTTCTTTGTGCTGAGATTATTCTCCCTCTGTTGTCTCCCAAAAAATCTTACATGGGTGACAAATCCTGGAGAGTAAAATTGCACCTGGCCACTTTACCATTTCTGACTCCCACTCTGCTGTGCCGTGTCCTTTCCATTACAAACAGCCAGGTTTAGGATGAGTCAGCAGAATACACTGCTGAGGAGAAACCAATTATGTGTCTGATCAAAAGTTCTAAGCTGGTGTGTGTGTGTGTGTGTGTGTGTGTGTGTGTGTGTGTGTGTGTGTGTGTTTTCCTCTGGCTCGCTCGGTAGAGAATGCCATTTGAGTGCGTTATAGAAAAATCTTACCCCTCAGTTTCTCTCCCCTCATTAGGTGGAACAACCACTGAGATCCAAAAAATGTGTATGGCAGAAGTTGCTGTCCAAGCAGAGGAAGCGTGCCGTTGTCGCCTGCTTCCGAATGGCTCCGCTTTACAATCTGCCGAGGTATGACTGCGGTGTAACAGTTAAACCGACTTTGTTTAAAACTCCCATCGTTGTCTCCAGGTCTCCGAACATTTGAAGCAGCTTTGTAATGGTGAAACCAAGGTGACGCTCCAGCAGAGGGTAGCACAGACCTTCCCGTGGTCCCGCTATCAGATAGGAAAATGCTGCAGAAAGGGCATCCACGCACTCTGCCATCACACTTTCTCCTTCTTCTGTCTGACTCGCTCTCTCTGACCCTGCGTTAATGCGTAGCCTCCCCTCGGTTTGTAGGACAAATGTCTAGCCTATAGCTGTTATCAAAGAGTAAATAAAAACATTTAAAAAAAAGGGACACAAGCAATTTCACGCCCTGCTGCTCTGTAACTCAATCACAGGAAGTCGGGCAGGGTGCTACAGTAAGGAGGAAAACAATTACAATGCCCAACCTCAGGGTGGCCGTCCTCAATATGTTCCCAGACGATGCCACCCGCCTGCCTGACAGCGTGACTCATTTATTCAGAGTTATTGACAGTGAAATATGCTGCAGCATAGCAAATAATTACTAGTTAGTATTTGCAGTACGGGAGCAATGATTGTTTTTCTTCAGATTAATAGATTTGGGTTAGGGGGAAGTGTGTGATGGCAGCTCTTTCAAAGTTTGACACATTCAGATGTCATTTTTCTCTATTGTGTCTCTGTTCAGTCTCTATTCTCTCCTCAGTGTCACATTCTATTGTACGTCGTCCCCTTAGGCACAAAAATAACAATTACTTCCTGAATTCCTACCGGCACATTTGGCTGGAGATTATGCACGAGAACACAGACTGTGACAGTCTGCTCTCAATGCTGACGGTAACGTAGCGCTGATCTAATGTTGTTACTATGTGGCCTGCTAACCCTCGCTCTCCCCTCCCCCCAGAGGCATGATTTCTGCCACATTTTAGCTTTCCTTTTTCCACTGGTCCATTTATGTGCAACAATTTAACGAGCCACATTGTAAAGAATTGGTTCAAGTAGTTTGAATTTTTGCCATTTTTATTTCTTGGCTGACTTAGATGAGAAAAATGATGCTACTCTTTCGACACCTCTTAGGTAAGGCTCTCCAGACGCTGCTGTGTTCACAGACAGAAGCAGTTGGCTTCAAGTCATTCGGAGTGGAAGCTACAAACTAACGTCCGACACTGTGTGATGGCGTCTGACTCGAGGCGAATCAAACTTGAGCTGGCCTCAAATTTTTTCATTACTCTGCCTGTGTGAGAAGAAAAAAAATGTAATGTGGGAATACATTATCTGCAGATTTAGGCCAGGAATAAACAAAAGGAAACAAAAAACAACGAAAAAAGTAAAAAGATTTCCTCACAGGTGGCCTGTTAGATCAGTGCTCTAAACTAACTGATATTAACCTCTCCTGAAGGGACTTCTACCATCCTTCTCTCCAACTTCTTCCGTCCTTTGCTCTGCTCATCTTTAACCCAGGCTTCTCTATTCTTACCCCTCCCTAGGCATCGCTCTATTAACCTCTTCCTCCTGGCCTATCAGAGAATATGGATAGAAACAGAAGAGTACTCTTTTGAAGAGAAACTAGTGCAGGACCTTGCAGTAAGTACTTGTGCTGTCCCTTCGGTGCCCTTATGTCGGCACCCATGTGCTGCGGGAAGCAGCGCGTAGCTCACACCACTCTCTTCAGTCTTCCGCAAAGTGGTTTACAGCTAGGCCCGTTTGTGGTAAGCATGACATCACTGCTGATGTCAGAGCCAGCAAAGTAGTTTGATCACTGTGGCCCATCCAAGCAGAGGCAAGAAAGCATCCTGTCAGGATGCTTTGACTTCCATTTAAAGTTGATGAAAGTTCAGATTCTTTCCTGGATTTTCATTTCCATTAAGCTCCACAATCAGGCAGCAGCTTACTGTTAGACATGCGATATATTACATGCGGCATATTGGAACAAACTAGGCTGTGTTTGTTTATTAAAAAAGAAACTTTTTGAATTTATAAAGATTTGAACTATAAACTTTCTTCTTAGCATATTCGTATCAATGTATCTTTATATTACTGTATCTTTATATTACTGATGAAGTTACAGTGCAATAGATGAAGAATGTCAAGATTCAGCCAATCAGACGCACGTATTTATAAAAACATTTAAAAAACCAATTGTTCCAGTAAGTAAAATAATCATAAAATGGTTATATATGAGGGTAAACTGGGCTTGTGGAGAGTCATGCTTAACTCCACTCACCTTTAACGCTGCTAAACACCATCAATCGTGTGTGTGTGTGTGTGTGTGTGTGTGTATTTGTGTGCGCTTGTAAGAGCGTGTGTGTGCTTGTTGCATTTGCATGCATGTTTTGTGCATGTCTTTTTATCCCATAGGAGTTAACAGTTGGACCTATTATGTTTTTCCATCATATGTATGTATGCCGTTACAATAGAGATTTATCATATTAAACGTAGCCAAAGTTTCAAATAATCAGCTCTGGAGATGTGCAGGTAATCCATGTGAGCCAAAAGCTTAGGCTTCAAATTCTTCTCTCACCCACCTGCTGTTCAAACCTTTAGTTTGTCAGGGGCAGCAAGACGATGAACTGAAGGGATCTACCAAGATCCAGAGATAATAGGATGTTATGCTAATCATGTGATGCTGGGAATGAGCATAATAGGTCCCCTTTGACATGAACTTGTAAAAGAGTGTTGTGATACACATTTGTTGGGTTAAACGTTAGCCTGACTCATGTGGCTGTGTCCAGAAAATACAGCCTAAAGTGGAGGAAGAGGAGGAGGAGGAGGTGAGAAAGCAGCCAGACCCTCTTCACCAGCTCATTCTGCATTTCAGCCATAACGCTCTGACTGAATGCAGGTAAATATACGCTCACTCTCACACACCTGGCCACCTAGCACTAACACAGGTTGCTCCATCTGTGCTACATAATTGTTTTGGCATGCTTCTCAGCTACTACAGAGAGCAATAAGTTAAACCATCGTCATAGATCTTGTTTTAACATATGGCATAGAAACTGAACATTTAACAGTGTTTCCTGAAAACCCTCTCCTGTCTGATCATTTCCTGATAACATTTACATTTACAATAATTGATTACACAGCGGTGGAGAGTAGACTTTATCACAGTAGATGTCTTTCTGAAAGCGCTGTAACTAAGTTTAAGAATATAATCCACCCACTGTTATCATCTTCAATGCCCTGTACCAACACAGAGCAGAGCAGCTATCTGAACGCTACCCCAACAGAGGTCGATCATCTTGTTAATAATTTCACCTCCTCACTACGTACGACTCTGGATACTGTAGCTCCAGTGAAAACTAAGGTCTCTAATCAGAAGTACCTGACTCCGTGGTATAATTCTCAAACACGTACCCTAAAGCAGATGACTCGTAATCTGGAGAGGAAATGGCGTGTCACAAATTTAGAGGATCATCATTTAGCCTGGAGAAATAGTTTGCTGCTTTATAAGAAAGCCCTCCGCAAAGCCAGAACATCTTACTATTCATCACTGATTGAAGAAAATAAGAACAACCCCAGGTTTCTCTTCAGCTCTGTAGCCAGGCTGACAAACAGTCAGAGCTCTGTTGAGCCAACCATCCCTTTAACGTTAACTAGTAATGACTTCATGAACTTCTTCACAAATAAAATTTTTATCATTAGAGAAAAAATTACCAGTAATCATCCCACAGATGTAATATTATCTACAGCTACTCTTAGTACCATTGATGTTAAGTTAGACTCTTTTTCTCCAATTGATCTTTCTGAGTTAACTTCAATAATTACTTCCTCCAAACCATCAACGTGTCTTTTAGACCCCATTCCTACAAAACTGCTCAAAGAAGTCCTGCCATTAATTAATTCTTCGATCTTAAATATGATCAACCTATCTCTAATAATCGGCTATGTACCACAGGCCTTCAAGCTGGCTGTAGTTAAACCTTTACTCAAAAAGCCATCTCTAGACCCAGCAGTCTTAGCTAATTATAGGCCAATCTCCAACCTTCCTTTCATATCAAAAATCCTTGAAAGAGTAGTTGTCAAACAGCTAACAGATCATCTGCAGAGGAATGGTTTATTTGAAGAGTTTCAGTCAGGTTTCAGAGCTCATCACAGCACAGAAACAGCTTTAGTGAAGGTTACAAATGATCTTCTTATGGCCTCTGACAGTGGACTCATCTCTGTGCTTGTCCTGCTAGACCTCAGTGCAGCGTTCGATACTGTCGACCATAATATCCTATTAGAGCGATTAGAACATGCTGTAGGTATTACAGGTACTGCACTGCAGTGGTCTGTATCATATCTATCTAATAGACTCCAATTTGTGCATGTAAATGGAGAGTCCTCTTCACACACTGAGGTTAATTATGGAGTTCCACAGGGTTCAGTGCTAGGACCAATTCTGTTTACATTATACATGCTTCCCTTAGGCAGCATCATTAGAAGACATAGCATACATTTACACTGCTATGCCGATGACACCCAGCTCTATCTGTCCATGAAGCCAGATAACACACACCAATTAGTTAAACTGCAGGAATGTCTTAAAGACATAAAGACCTGGATGGCCGCTAACTTTCTGCTTCTTAATTCAGATAAAACTGAGGTTATTGTACTCGGCCCTGAAAATCTTAGAAATATGGTATCTAACCAGATTCATACTCTGGATGGCATTACCTTGGCCTCCAGTAACACTGTGAGGAACCTTGGAGTCATTTTTGACCAGGACATGTCCTTCAACGCACATATTAAACAAATATGTAAGACTGCTTTCTTCCATTTGCGCAACATCTCTAAAATTAGAAATATCCTGTCTCAGAGTGACGCTGAAAAACTAGTTCATGCATTTATTACTTCCAGGCTGGACGACTGTAATTCATTATTATCAGGATGTCCAAAAAACTCACTGAAAAGCCTTCAGCTAATCCAAAATGCTGCAGCAAGAGTCCTGACAGGGACTAGAAGGAGAGAGCAGATTTCTCCTGTTTTGGCTTCCCTTCATTGGCTTCCTGTTAAATCCAGAATTGAATTCAAAATCCTGCTCCTCACATACAAGGTCTTAAATAATCAGGCCCCATCTTATCTTAATGACCTTGTAGTACCATATCACCCTATTAGAGCACTTCGCTCTCGCTCTGCAGGCCTACTTGTTGTTCCTAGAGTATTTAAAAGTAGAATGGGAGGCAGAGCCTTCAGTTTTCAGGCCCCTCTTCTGTGGAACCAGCTTCCAGTTTGGATTCGGGAGACAGAAACTATCTCTACTTTTAAGATTAGGCTTAAAACTTTCCTTTTTGCTAAAGCATATAGTTAGGGCTGGACCAGGTGACCCTGAATCCTCCCTTAGTTATGCTGCAATAGACGTAGGCTGCCGGGGGATTCCCATGATGCATTGAGTTTTTCCTTTCCAGTCACCTTTCTCACTCACTATGTATTAATAGACCTCTCTGCATTGAATCATATCTGTTATTAACCTCTGTCTCTCTTCCACAGCATGTCTTTTATCCTGTCTTCCTTCTCTCACCCCAACCGGTCGCAGCAGATGGCCGCCCCTCCCTGAGCCTGGTTCTGCTGGAGGTTTCTTCCTGTTAAAAGGGAGTTTTTCCTTCCCACTGTCGCCAAAGTGCTTGCTCATAGGGGGTCATATGATTGTTGGGTTTTTCTCTGTATCTATGAAGCGCCTTGAGGCGACTTTTGTTGTGATTTGGCGCTATATAAATAAAATTGAATTGAATTGAATTGAATTATTTTACACTATGAAAAAAACGGAAGCAGCTTTTCAGTGTTTCTCTGGTTTATTTGCTGCAGTGGCTATAAATGCGATCACTGCCACTTATTATGTACAGATTTACAGTAGAGATGTGAAATATACAAGGTTCAATAAATAGATATTTATCTCTCTTCTTTGTTAGTTCTCTGGAAGAGGATCCCTTGTATATTGCCTATGCAGATATGATGGCAAAGGTATCTCATTGAATCTCATTAAATTGCTCTTGTCAGCTTCGTAGCAGAAACATGCAGCTCTGATAGTCTTTTTTTTTTCTTCCCAGAGTTGTGCTGAAGGCGAAGAAGAGGAAGGAAAAGAGAAAACATTTGAGGTTCTCTAAATATTTGAGGGAATGTTGTTCAAGATTAAACTTTTTTTCTGTTTTCAATCATATTCAGAAGTGGTGCCTGTCATAATGTCCTACAGGAAAAGGAAATGGAGAAGCAAAAGATGCTGTATCAGCAGGCCAGACTTCATGACAGAGGGGCTGCGGAGATGGTGCTTCAAATGATCAGCGCCAGCAAAGGTAAGAAATCAAATGCCTGACCTGTCTGCCTTCCTGCAGTCTATGTATTTAGATCAACGGTCATCTATGATCATCAGGTCGACTGGGTGCTACGGTAACTGTCACGCTCAAGCTGGGCATCTCCATTCTCAATGGAGGGAACATCCTGGTTCAACAGGTAACACGGTACTCTTCACGTCTAGTCTCTGCAGTTAACAGCTTCATCTTTTATCTTAACTGTACTTTTCCTTTCATGCAGAAAATGCTGGATTATCTCAAGGAAAAAAGAGATGTTGGCTTCTTTAAAAGCTTGTCCGGACTCATGATGTCATGCAGGTACTGGAGCGATGAGTGATTAATACACAGTAAACTTGCTTTTTACTGCAGTTGCAGTTCAAACAGTTATCTAGTTTTCCTGACTCAGTACTAGCCATTTTTTTAACTTCCATTTTGACCGTTCTGCTTTACTTTCCCACAGCGGTAAATTGTTATCAATCAGCTATAACATTATGACCACTGACAGGTGACGTGAATAACACTGATTCTCTTTATCATGGTACCTGTTAATGGGGGAGATATAGAAGATTTTGTCCTGAGAGGATGTGTTAGCAGGAAAAATGGGCGAGTGTAAGGATTTGTGCAAGTTTGATAAAGGCCAAACTGTGATGCCTTGACAACTGAGAATCTCCAAAACTGCAGCTCTTGTGGGGTGTTTCCAGTCTGCAGTGGTCAGGAGGGAACAGTGGTGAACTAGCAACAGGGTCACTGATGCATGTGGGAGGCTATGGCTGGCTTGTGTGGTCAGGATGAGCTACTGTAGAGCAAATTGCCAGAAAAGTTCATGATAATTCTGAAATAAAGGTGTCAGAATACACAGAGCATCACAGTTTGTTTCCTGTGGTTTGGCATAGCTACAGACCAGTCAGGATGCAAACTGCGAAAAGTGCCAACAATGGACACGTGAGTGTCAGAAATGGACCATGAAGCAATGGAAGAAGGTGGCTTGCTCCTATGACCAGGACACGTGGATAGGCCGGATGCATGCGTGTGATTAACTGGGGAACACCTGACATCAGGATGCACTATGTGAAGATGCTAAGCCTTTGGGATCATTTCTGCTGGGAAACCTTAGGCCCTGCCATCCATGTGGATGTTACTTTGACATGCACCACCTACCTAAGCATTGTTTCAGACCCTATACACTCATTGAAATGATATTCCTTGAAGGCTGTGGCCTCTTTCACAGGATAATAATGCAAAATTGGTTCAGGAATAGTTTGAGAACAACAAAGAGTTTGAAGTGTGGACTTCACCTCTGATCTCCTCACTGCTATGCAGCATCTGTGGGATGCTATGGACAAACAAGTCCAATCCATAGAGGTCCCACCTTGCACTTTACAGGACTTAAAGGATCTGTTGCTAACATCTTGTTGTTCGATACCACAACACAACTTCAGGGGTCCAGAGGAGTCCATGCCTCAATGGGTCGGGGCTGGTCATAAAGTTATGCCGATCGGTTTATTTTCCAGAAATTCAGATTACTTAAATGTCATCGTTTTGCTCTTTTGGCAGCGTCCTGGACTTGAATGCTTTTGAAAGGCAAAATAAAGCTGAAGGTCTGGGTATGGTAACTGAAGAGGGATCAAGTAAGTGACTAAAACACAGTTTTAGTGTTCCAATTGTTTCTCGTCCCCTTTCTTGGAGACTTTTAATCACCTTAATAGGAAAAGCAACAGACAGCATATTTGCAAATTGGCAATGTGCAGAAATTTACAAATTTGCAGCTTTATTTGTGCAGCAGATTGACCTTTATCTTCTTCCTCACTCCATTGTGGACGATGTCTCTTAGCAAACAACCGGTATTGTAACGTGTAGTGTCCTACTTAGTCTCATTTTGCTGTTTTTCTTAAAATGACAGCCACAAGGTTAGCTTGGAAAAAAAAAAATCTGCTCTTTAGTTTGTTGTTGTACATCTCCATATCACGTGGGTCCTTTGTGTTACGTTGTCACATCATCATGCAGGCAAACATGTGCTACTGTATGTCTAAGTCCTGTCTGAGCCTCGTCTGCAACTTAAGAACACTCAGTTTGCATAAAAGCTCACTTTTTATAATCAGAGGTCTTTATTTAAACCGATGGGTTGCATACAGTATATAAATATGCTTTAACCATACATATCCCAGCTCATTTTCACCTCATAAGCTCAGGCATAAGTGATGGTAACTGCTAGTTTGGTACTAAACACCTGCCCAATAAGCAGACTGTACTCTTTTTAAGACTTGGTACCGCATGTCAGTGTCGCAATCCAGTGTGAGTATGTAAAGATATAGCTATAGCCCTATCACTCTCCTGTTCCTACTTCTTCTGATTGACTCTAAATGTCTTCTCCTTTGCTTATGTCTGCTTCTGTTTTGTTTGTTTGTTTGTTTTCTTCTGATCATGTTTTTATGTCATCGGTCGCAGTCAACGTGAGTGAGCGGGGTAAATACACGGTTTAGATTCTACTCATTCTATGAAATGCTGACATGTTGATTGCCTCCAGTTCAACTCCCTCATCCCTCTACTCATCCTCTACCAGCTCTCCTCCCCTTCCCTCATTCTGAATGCAATATAACCACCTTCTTTAATCTGGACTTGGAGGAACGCATGCATGCATCCTTTGACATCTGGATAGATTGTTTACAGTCAGCTGCCCCAAACTGACTCAGATCTTTCCACTTCTTCTTTTAAGCAAAATTAATGCTTGTTATTTTTGGACCCCACCCCTCCTTTTTTTTTTTCCTTTTTTCTTTTTGTTTAATTTTGATCATACTAACCAGCGTGTATTAAGCAATAAATCTCCCAAAGCTTTGTTTGTACTAAACAACAAAGATTTGCTGGTATTAAACAACAAGGCTCAGTTTGGTTCCTATTATAAGCCTTATTTTGACTTGTGAGATGATGCACTATACCTCGTATGCGTGTGTGTTCCGAACCGTCAATATAGTGCACATAATTTGATGCCGTCTGACAACTAAACAGCAGCTTTATGAGGATGTGCAACAAGCTCTGATGCCTGTGCAGACGTTAAAATGATGGGTGCTTGACCTTCCTGTCACTGAGGAGGACAGCTAATCTTATTTCCCGTCCTCAGGTTCCAAGGTACTGCAGAATGATGAATTCACTAAGGATCTTTTTAGGTTTCTGCAGCTTCTCTGCGAGGGACATAACAATGGTAGGTGGATGCTTTCCCATAAGCCAATATTAAAGCCATGCTGCCTCAAGCTGCATAGAAATGACTAGAAAATAAATTCCTATAGTATCTATCTGCAGGAAATTGGTGTTTAATCTTTTTTATCTTCTGTTTTAGATTTTCAAAACTTCCTAAGGACGCAGACAGGGAACACCACTACAGTCAATATAATCATTAGTACTGTGGACTACCTACTAAGACTGCAGGTATCACATTGTTACATCCAGAGCTTTAAATTTTAATAAAGTAGACATGCTATTAATTTTAGTGCTTTCTCTTTTAGGAATCTATTAGTGATTTCTACTGGTACTACTCTGGCAAGGATGTCATTGATGAGGCCGGTCAGAGGAACTTCTCCAAAGCACTAGCAGTGGCCAAACAGGTGTTCAACTCTTTAACAGAGTATATACAGGTACACAATCACAACTCTCCACAGTAAAAGCTGCTTAAAATGTTCATTACAATATCTTAACGGTCTTTCAGCGCTTTAGTGACGAGAAAGGCTGCTTGTCACCGTCTGAGCGTCTCTTTTCGTCTCTGTTTTATGTGCTCCAGGGTCCGTGTATAGGGAATCAGCAGAGTCTGGCTCACAGCAGGCTGTGGGATGCAGTGGTGGGCTTCTTGCATGTTTTTGCCAATATGCAGATGAAGTTATCTCAGGTATGTGTTTTGTCTGCAGTGACGCAGATGTGCCTTTATGTATTTCTCCGCTGGTGAAAACTAACTTAAACACTTGCTTGAGTTGTTTCATTCTGTGTTGACTAAACTGTTTACTTGTGTTTTGCTCATCTTTACTTTCACTGTGAAGGATTTCTGCTTCACATTGGAAAGCTGGTACTTTGCTGATTAAGATTTAATGCTATTATAAATGATTTGCCTTAAATTGACTCCACTTAACAAAATATATGGTGTAATGGCCTTTTTATCTTTAACTGAGAGGATTGTTTTTTCTCCATTTTAGCAGCATATAGAGTACTACGCCAAAGTATTGTTTCTTTATATTTGGCTTCCACTGAGCCGCTGTTCCTTAGAGTAGTCTTTGAAAATTTCTCTTTTTTACTCATTTGCTGTCGCGTTCTTATACCTAACCATTTTGGGTTTTTTTTTATGTTAATGCTTAATGTTTTTCAGTCATGTTTCAGGAAACTACTGTACCTGTTTCCCATTTCCCTAAAAAAATCATGAAAGGAAGCGTACCTCAAGACTTTTGCACAGAAATGTAGATCTAAAAATAATAGGAACCAAAGGGATGGCAGTGTAAATAAACTAGCATATGTATAAGGTCAACCACCTGCTTGTACAACTACATTAAGTCAAGTAACAGTTTTTTAAAAGAAAATGGCCTGCTTGTTTTAATACATGCCTGCTTAGCTATAGTTAATAGTTGTTACTTAAGTAAAGATTTGAAATAACGGCTTGTACAGATGTGAAAATGTGAACAGCCCCTGGTGTTTTATTCATTGCCACTAGAGGTCTCTCCAGGCTCATTAATAATCAAAAGCAACTCCAGTACAATTACACATGTTGTTCACCTCAGCTATATGATATATGACTCCATCATTGATATGTCCAATAAGCCAGGAGTGGGATGAAATCCACCCACCTAATCTTATCTCATGGTCGTCACAAAGGGGCTGGGTCTGACAGCAGCAGCCAGGATGAAGAAGAGCACAGGTGCATCAAAGTACGCTTCAGATTTATGGCACATTGAATACAAAGCCCATAGAGACCTTAAACGAGTCAGCCTGACCTCGCCATCTGCTCCTAGACAGCAAAATAACATAAACCCTGGTTGTGATGGATCGATGTTACCTAGAAGGACCTTCTGAGCCACAGCAGGGGCCATTTGAGGTCCCTACAATATTAAAGCCTTGATCTCTCCAACTCTCTCTGCATCACAGGGATATTAAAGAGCCTGGCTGTACCCTTACAGTTAGACTATCAGTGGTCTGTGTGACATATTGTACTATGACTCACCGCGTTTCCCCTTTCTGTCTTTTTTCTAACAGGACTCCAGTCAGATTGAATTACTAAAGGAGCTGCTGGACCTGCAGAAGGACATGGTCGTCATGATGCTCTCGCTACTTGAAGGTGGTTTTTTTGTTTTTAATAACATTATATAAGCTTTGTATGCTGGTACTTTCATAAATCGGATTTATTTGCCTGATATAATCAAATGTGTAGCAGAGCAGATTTGCCTAATCTGCATGGGGAAGTGTTTTTTTAATGAGTTTACTGATAAAATTTACCGCTTTATTGTCTCACAGGTAATGTTGTGAATGGAACTATCGGCAAACAGATGGTGGACACCTTGGTAGAATCTTCCAGTAACGTGGAGATGATCCTGAAATTTTTCGACATGTTCCTCAAGTTGAAGGACTTGACTACTTCGGACAGTTTCAAGGAGTACGACCCCGAGAGCAAAGGCGTCATCTCAAAGAAGGATTTCCAGAAGTCCATGGAGAACCAGAAGCAGTATTCTCAGTCTGAGATTGAGTTTCTTCTCTCCTGCGCCGAGGCTGACGAGAACGACATGTTCAACTACGAGCAGTTTGTTGAGAGGTTTCACGAACCGGCAAAAGACATCGGCTTTAACGTCGCCGTGTTGCTAACCAATCTTTCAGAGCACATGCCTCACGATGCCCGCCTCTCAACTTTCCTGGACCTGGCCGAAAGCGTCCTCAGCTACTTCGAGCCTTTCTTGGGCCGCATTGAGATCATGGGCGGAGCCAAGCGCATCGAGAGAGTGTACTTCGAGATCAGCGAGTCGAGTCGCACGCAATGGGAGAAGCCTCAGGTGAAAGAGTCGAAGCGGCAGTTCATCTTTGACGTGGTCAACGAGGGCGGCGAGAGCGAGAAGATGGAGCTGTTTGTAAATTTCTGCGAGGACACGATCTTCGAGATGCAGCTGGCCTCTCAGATTTCAGAGCCAGACCCCGTTGAGCGCCCGGAGGAAGAAGAGGATGACATCCAGACCATGATGGAGAACCAGGAAGAGGAAGACGAGGAGAGCGCGATGATGGAGTCTTCCTCGGCATTTACAATCGCATGCATCTCCATGAAAAAGAGCTTGTGTCACTTCCGCCAGCTGCTTACTCTTAAAAGCATGCGTCGGCAATTCAGGAAATTCAGGAAGATGAGTGTGAAGGAGATGGTGCGGGGCTTCTTCTCCTTCTTTTGGATGATCATCACGGGCCTCTTTCACTTTGTTTACAGCCTAATTTGGGGATTCTTCCACATCTTGTGGACCACGATGTTTGGGGGTGGCCTCGTTGAAGGGGCTAAGAACATGAAGGTTACAGATATTTTGGGAAACATGCCTGACCCCACTCAGTTCGGGATCCATGGAGACGTGTTAGAAACCGAAAAGATGGAGGCAAGCGAAGCGTCAGCGTTGGCTGAGTTGGGTCAGATGGCTCAAGGGGAAGCAGCAGAGGCAGATCTGATGGCTGAGCTACTCAACATACAGCCGAAGAAGGAGGGCAAGCACGGGGCCGAGCCAGGTTTGGGGGATGTGTCTGAGGTGGTGGTGGGAGATGCCCCGTCAATAGCCAGTGCAGTCAAGCAGAAGAAGGCACAGGTTAGTGATTTTGTTCAGAAAATAGAAGAAGAACACACCCTTATTAGTAGAACCTGAATGTTAAAGTAATCTGCTGATTCTAGATGGCTGCAAAGACGAGGGCTGTGAACGGAGACTACAGATCTGATACAGAGAAGGGAGAGTGAGTGTAACTTGTTCATTGTTACCTACATTACCACTTCTATATGTTTATTTGAGGATTGTGTTAGATTAGTTTCACATAAATAACAGTTATCGTATCCATGCCTTTATCCTACTCCTGTGCTTGTCCCTTTGCTTAGTATCCACAATTTGTTTCTCCATATTAAGTATACATCTGTGTCTATGAACACAATTTGCTATTCTGTCTCTAATGTATAATTTATGCTTGCAGTTCAGAAGATGGGGAGAAGAAGGACCACGACAAGACTAGAGACGAAGCTCCTCCAGAGCTGTCAGTGGAGGAGAAGAAAGCCCCGAAGAAAAGGCTCGGCTTGAAGAAAGAGGCACCGGAGGCTTTCATGGCGAGCTTCTTCGCCGGCTTGGAAGTCTACCAGACTAAGATGCTGGTCAGATGTTTTCTTCACTGCAGTTTTAAGATCACAACTGTTACATTAACCACAAATACAAACTTGTTACACATAAAAACAAAGATGATGATCACGATTACCTTTTCACAGAACTACCTGGCAAGAAATTTCTACAATCTCCGCTTCTTGGCACTTTTTGTTGCCTTTGCTATCAACTTTATTCTTCTCTTCTACAAAGTAAGTTTGGAGCTAAACTACCACTTTATATACTCACCTTAGGGTCCCGCTTTTTTGTAAGCTGGGTGTCAAATTTGGTGTCGTCACCTTTTAGGTGACCGGTGATTACTCGGATGATGAAGACCCCTGGAAGGGTCGAGGCAGAGCTGGGGAGGAGGAAGACGAGGGAGCGCTTGAGTATTTCGTCTTGCAGGAGAGCACAGGTTACATGGCACCGACACTTCGCTGTCTGGCAATACTACACACCATCATATCTTTCCTGTGTGTAGTGGGATACTACTACCTGAAGGTATGCACAGTTTTTTAAGGTGGTCTAATGAATTTGTTAAGCATTGTAGGTGCAAAAATAAAACTGCACACATGTGGAGCATGAAAAAAAATCAAGTAACTTCGAATATCTTGTTTGGGTATATGTAAATTTTATATTTCAGTACACTTGTTCGTTGTTAACCCATGCACTCACGTGTACACACACACACACACACACACACACTGTCTCAGTGATGCAGCCCGATTTCTTGTGTGTTCAAGGTGCCTTTGGTAGTGTTCAAGCGGGAGAAGGAGATAGCAAGGAAGTTGGAGTTTGCAGGCCTCTACATCACCGAGCAGCCGTCTGATGACGACATTAAAGGACAGTGGGACAGACTGGTCATCAACACTCCGTGAGTCAGCCTTTTATCAAACGACGAATCATAATCTTGTGCAAGCAGAGGTTTAATTCTGTTTTTGTTTTTTTATCAGCTCCTTTCCCAACAACTACTGGGATAAATTTGTCAAGCGCAAAGTAAGTAGCTCATGTAATTTAAGTTTAATCTGCTGTGCACACAAGCTATAAATGGAATCTGGTTACACTTACTAAATGTCAGCTGCCGTGTCTCTTATATATTTCCGCGCGGCTTCTGTTTGTAGGTGATAAAAAAGTATGGAGACCTTTACGGAGCAGAGAGGATAGCAGAGCTGCTGGGGTTGGACAAGAGTGCCCTGGATTTCAACCCTACAGAGGAAACTGTTGCCAAGGAGGCTTCACTGGTGTCATGGTGAGAGATTGGGCTGATAAAAAGCAGACAGCCCAGGGCTGCTTGGAGTAAAAATAGAGGTCAAACAGAAAATACGAGCCCTTCATATCAACTTTTCTCTGTTGCCAGGTTGAGCTCAATCGATACAAAGTACCATGTCTGGAAAATGGGGGTTGTGTTTACAGATAATGTAAGTTTAAAAATAAGTTTGGATGATTAATTGCTTTGTTTTGTCGTTTTATTGGTGGTGGTTTACATTATTTGACAGCTGAGGTTGTTGATGGAGGATTTTATAGCAGGGCGAACGGCTTCTGATCCATTTTGTTTCTCCGCCAGTCATTCTTGTATCTAGTTTGGTACACCACCATGTCCATCCTGGGTCACTACAACAACTTCTTCTTTGCCGCCCATCTGCTGGACATTGCCATGGGCTTCAAGACTCTCCGCACCATCCTTTCATCTGTCACGCACAATGGCAAACAGGTGAGGAGGAAACACATACAGCTCTTCTATTGAACAGCAGGGGTCACTGCAGAGCTGATGGTGAAACACATTTTTTGATCACAGTTTGCAGTGATGGTATTTGAAGTATGCCATTCAAAATGTGCTAAATTATGCTTTCTGCACGCCCAAAACGGATTTCAGTTGAAATCATTTTAATTTTGCTTTAAATGTTAGCACAGTTATTTTAATATTATGTATTTATGTACTTAAAAAGCTACTTTAAGCGCTAAAAGACCCAGGCTTGGTTTTATAATAGGTTAAAGCCAACATATTAACAAATATTACCTTTTTATTAAGCTATTTCTCTTGTCATTTAACTGATCTAATTGACCATTTAGGTCTAATTTGGTTCATCGGGTTCTGAGAAAAATGATCTCGCTTGTTGGCAGCTAATATGCAGGTGACATGAATCACAAATGTGTCATCTAGCAGATACTGTATGTGTCGTGTGAGATAATTGGAATGTTCTCAGCATCCTTTGACATTTGAGTTCAAATGGCTCACATGGCTTAATTTAAATCCCACTTTGGATTGCCAGTTCTTCCAATAATTCCCATGTTAACTGACCAGAGGGACAAATCAGAATTTAATGTCACCTCAGTCTCCAAGGGTGGAAATGCACCAAAATGGCAAGGCCACAAGGAATCAGCGACATCTCCCAGACTCAGCCGTCTGTGGGCTGATCAATCACGCTTGTCAATCTAAATGCGCTTTACGCCGTTGTTGCCTTTCAGGTTTACAACCGGCTGAGCTGTAGCTGAATCCATTTTTTATTATATGTGAAATAATAGACTCTTTTTTTGTATTTACTATAAATAAATAACTCATGTGAGTTTTCTTATTGCACTAAACTTTCTCTTCGTTTCCACGCGTTTGAACTTTTCCCCTTCTCTCTACTCACTCCTCTCTTGCCAATGGCGATCTAATTTTGTTGCAGTTTTTTTATAGAAAACAAATGGAAGCCAGCAGCTCTGCCCCTGCTGCGTCCATTGTGTGTCTAAAGGAAATACATAAATAGCAAAAAAAGAGCGAGTCTGTAAATGCAGATTTCCTTTGTCTCTGTAGCTGGTGCTGACAGTGGGCCTGCTAGCTGTTGTGGTCTATCTCTACACTGTGGTGGCCTTCAACTTCTTCAGGAAGTTTTACAACAAGAGTGAGGATGAGGATGAGCCGGACATGAAGTGCGACGACATGATGACGGTAAACTGGAGTTACGCTTTCGTTTTTAAGGAACAGATTTGGTCTCGCTGCTTAAAATAACCCACGACTTAATGCTCAGCCTCAGATTTCAATTAGACCTCCATCTGTGTTCCCGCAGTGCTACCTATTCCACATGTATGTTGGGGTAAGAGCAGGAGGCGGGATAGGGGATGAGATCGAGGACCCAGCTGGTGACCCCTATGAGCTCTACCGCATCCTGTTTGACATCACGTTCTTCTTCTTTGTTATTGTCATCCTCTTGGCCATCATCCAGGGTACATAAAAAAAATCCCAATTTCAACCTTATTTATCAGTAATTAGACGAACCCACAACATATATCCATTTAAATATTACAGTCTTTATGCTGAGGGTATGTATGTCATGCTCACAGCAGTTCCTTTATGGTTGCAGGTTTGATCATTGATGCCTTTGGAGAGTTAAGAGACCAACAGGAGCAGGTCAAAGAGGACATGGAGGTGAGAGGACAGATCATCATAACTTGCAGCACTGAAGGAAGTGGGAGGAGTGTAAATCATAGGCCGTATATAAAAGATGGACTTAGCTTATAGGTCTGTGAAGTGAAGCCATTGTAGAAGTCGTCCAGTGTGGCCACTCCGTGTTTGTTGACTTTGTGGATGATGTTCTGTGGATTCACGTAATGATCGTCTAAAACCTCGTCAAGAGACGGAACATCCAGAATTCTCTGATGGTGGGTCAGCGTGATGTCCTTCCAGATCTCCTGCTCATCCCACTGTCAGCTCTCGTCTCTGTTTCTGCTGCTCTTCTGTTGGCTTCCTGCTGTGTTTGGAGTGCAAATTCTACATTTTCCTGGTTCTCCGTCTCCTGCCTCCTCCTTCTAAACTTGAAGAAACCTTCTTTGTCCTCTTTGAAGGTCTCTTTTTTATTGATCTGGAGTCTGAGGGTCAGGGGATAGAAAAGTGGAGGGAAACCCGTGCAACACATTGTTGTCCTCCAGGTCCTCTGTTCCCCGATGCTTCCTGAGGGGCATGCAAGCTCGAAACAAACGTGTCACATCATTCCACAGTTCCCTTTCAGTCGATTCACTCGGTACAACACATAAGTATGGGATATCACGCCCTCGCATGTCCTGGCTGAAGAAACCTTTAATCACGCCTTTAAGGCAGATGACGTGTGATGACACGCGCACGGCCCCGCCTGCACATATAGCCGCTGTCATCACAGTCATCCCTCAGTTCTTACGCTCTTCACCTCGCTGAGAACACCTCTGCTGAGTTGGGCTAGCTAGCTGCTGCTAGTTAGCTCCGTTGTCTGCCGACTTGAACTTAGCTTAACGGCCCCTGTTGGTGTTAGCCTCCACCGCGCAGTTGGTGTGTAGGCTGCACGCGGAGCGCTAATTTCAAGTTTTCCCGTGCAGCGTTTTACTTTCTGTTTTGAAATGTACTCCAAACCGAAGCGAGCAAAGCAGAAATCTTCTGTTCGCCCCTGTCCTCAGGGATGCGGTTTCTCTTTGCACGACAGCGACCAGCACCATGCGTTGACGGAGCCCGAAGCCTGTGCGTTTTGTCGCCAGCTCTGGCGCTCGACCCTGGAAAGACGGGTGACGTTTGTGGAAAAAGTGCTGGGACGCTCGGCTGTCGCACGGCATGACCCTCTCCTTTCCGAGTCTGGAGCCCCGGCTTCGTCCGAGTCCGAAGACGAGGATTTTCCGGTCGATGTCCCCGCAATTAGCTGGGCTGACCACATGGAATATGTTGACGGGTTAGCCGATGACGAGCTGGAACCATGCAGGAGCGCTGACGGGCTTCAGCCTGGGTTGAAGCCCGCCAGCGCTCCCCAGGACGATGATGACGTGCTGGACATCGGCCTGGACATCCATGGTTTGTCGGAGGATGAGCAGGAGAGCTCATTGTCGGCCCAATGTACCGCCGCTGCTGCGCCGGTCGGCCACGGTGACACCTCTCTTTTCTCCCTGTTTTGCCGTGCTGCTGAGAAGCTGCAGGTGGACTGGCCCTCTCCTCCGCCAGCTCAGAAGCCGTGGCGGTTCGCGGGGTTTTTCCTCCCACCGGAGCCCGCAACGGCCAAAAACTGCCTTCCCATGTTCCCAGACTTTCTCTGCGAGCTAACAGCATCATGGGACAAACCTCTGTCTACCCGCGTCACTGTGCCCGGCTATGGACAGTACATGGAATTGGACGGCGCCGAGGGGGCTGGCTTAGCTAACCCACCCCCTATGGAGCCATCTCTGGCTGCTTATCTGGCCCCATCCCATAACCATGGTGTCGGCGGCCCCGCAACTCTGCCGTCCAAGCACTGCAGATTCTCTGCTTCGCAGCTGGAGAAGATTTATCGAGCTCAGGCCGGAGCTCTGTCACCATGCTCCAGACGTACCGGGCAATGTGCCTGACGGAGCTCGGATCGCTGGTTCCTGATGACAGCCCGCTGTCGCACCAGTGTCTGCGGCTGGGTTATTCGGACATTCACTTGAAGCCATTCAGGCTAGGGTTCGATCTGAGGAAGAAGCAGACGGAAGCTCTGCGCGACATCATCCCCAGACGTCAGCCCAAGCCCAAGCCCGCAGCTAGCTCTCACAGGCCCGCCGCTCCTCTGCCGACTGGCAAGAGACCGGCGCCCACTGCTGAAGTGGGTGTGCCGCCAGCGAGAGCACATCCTCCGGCCCACCCTCGGGCCCCCGGCGGGACCCGACGCCCAGGAGGAAGAAGCCTCAGCCCTCTTAGCTGTGGTTTCGAGTGGAGAGGGGGTCCAGCAGCAGGGAGACGCTGTTTTTACCCCTCTGTTGCCGCACAAGAGGTGCCGCTTAAGTTCTGTTCAGGTTGTCAGCCCCAGAAGGCGCTGCACTTTCCTAACACTGTCTCCCAAGCACAAAACCCCTGCACACAAAATGCCTCAGGTAACTCCCTGTTCAGGTGTGTTAAATGTTCAGGTGACCACATCGAGTGTTCCCGCTGTTTTTCATTGTTGTGCCTCCAACAAAATGTATAAATGTACATGTTTCCATGTTACAATCAATAAAGAGTGTTGTTTATTCTCAAACAATCAAATGCTCAGCCTGCAGGCAGAATGAGCCAGGTCAGGCAGGTGATGCAGTGCCCTGCAGACACACTGGGGGGCGACAACGCCCCGCCGACGGTTCTGCAGGTCAGCCGGCTGGCTGCTCACTTCCCTCAGTGGCGCGCTTGCGCCCCCTCTCCGTGGGTGCTGCGAACCGTTGCCATGGGTTACCGGTTGCAGTTCCGGGTCAAGCCGCCTCGTTTCCAAAGAGTCGTAAGCATGACTGTCAACACCGAGGCGGCCATGATACTCAGAGAGGAAATAAAGGCGCTATTGCAGAAAAGAGCAATACGAGTGGTCCCCGCTTCGGAGACAGACAAAGGTTGGTACAGCCGTTATTTTGTTGTTCCGAAAAAAGGGGGAGGGCTTCGTCCCATCCTCGACCTGCGAGTCTTAAACACGTATCTACGAACGTACAGGTTCAAGATGCTAACACTCAGACAGCTCTTGAATGCGGTCGGCCCGGGAGATTGGTTTGCAACAATCGATCTAACAGATGCTTATTTTCATGTGGTTATGCACCCGAAACACAGGCAGTTTCTGAGGTTTGCATTCGAGGGCGTAGCCTACGAATACCTAGTGCTGCCGTTCGGGCTGTCGCTCGCTCCTCGCACCTTTACGAAATGTGCCGAGGCAGCGCTAGCGCCCCTCAGAGAGAGAAGAATCCGCATCTTAGCCTACCTAGATGACTGGGCTCTCGTAGCTTGCTCCAGAGAGCAGGTGGAGACACAGCTGTCGCTTGTTCTGTCACACATTCAGACACTGGGGTTCTCTGTGAACTTTCAAAAGAGCTCGCTAATCCCGAGTCAGCAGATTACTTTTCTCGGTTTGGAAATATGCTCGCTTTCCAGCCGCGCACAGAGTGGCCGCGTTTCATTGCTGCCTCGCTCAGTTTTAGTTGGGACGCAGACTGCGTTTCCAGACGATATTAAGCTTGTTGGGCATGATGGCATCTATGATCGCCGTAGTGCCACTTGGACTGTTAAAAATGAGAGCGTTTCAACGCTGGACTCTCTCTCTCACCGTTTGTGTGCATCGCGTCACCTCCGGAGGAGGCTGCCGGTAACCGCGTCTTGCATGCTAGCTCTCAGTCCTTGGAGGGAGCCCGGGCTGCTCCTGTCTCGCTCTCTGCTGTTATGGTGCAGTGTTCATTTTCTGTCTCTAAGAGCCACCATTGTCCCGGGCCACCTGAACCTGGGGCCGGACCTTCTGTCCAGGGGGGGTCCTCTGGTGAGAGAATGGAGGTTACACCCTTTAATAGTGGCTCAGATTTGGGACCTATTTGGCAAGGCGCAAATAGATCTTTTTGCTTCCAGGGTAAATACTCACTGCCCCCTGTTCTTCTCCATAATCGACCACGATGCACCCTTGGGCTTGGACGCGCTAGCGCACCAATGGCCAGACGTGCTCCTGTATGCATTTCCCCCAGTGGAAATGATATCTCCAGTTCTAGAGAGAGTGCGTCGGCATTCCCCCTCTCTCTGATTCTAGTGGCCCCTTGGTGGCCCACAAGGTCGTGGTATGCAGAGATAATCAGCCTGCTAGCAGCGAGTCCTTGGCAGCTTCCTCTCCGCAGGGATCTCCTCTCTCAGGCGGGAGGAGAAGTGTTTCATCCGCGCCCAGATCTGTGGCGCCTTCATGCTTACCTGCTGAGAGGTTAAACTTGATTGCTAAGGGTTTGCCACCTAGTGTGATAGCGACAATTCAGAGCGCTAGGGCCTCATCTACTAGAGGCTTGTACGCTTACAAATGGCGAGCCTTCGAGCAATGGTGCCAGGACCGCCACACTCTCCCATTTCAGTGCTCTATTGTGGATGTTTTGACATTCCTGCAGGAGCTGCTGGATAAGGGCCTTTCATTTTCGACAATAAAGGTTTATTTAGCAGCTATATCTGCTTGTCATATTGGCTTTGACGGGGTGACACTAGGTGCGCATCCCCTCGCCATACGTTTTCTGAAAGGAGTTCGCCGGCTGAGGCCCGTGCTTAAGTCCAGTGTCCCTACTTGGGACTTGTCTTTGGTGTTGGAGGCCCTTTGTAGCCCCCCGTTTGAACCCATTGAGTCTGTGGATATGAAATTTCTTTCATATAAGACTGCATTACTTCTCACTTTGGCGAAGTGGGTGACCTTCATGCGCTCTCTGTGCATCCCTCCTGCACACAGTTCTCTTCTGATGGCCACAAGGTCGTATTGCGTCCAAATGCTGCCTATTTTCCCAAGATCATGCCTGCATCTTCTAGCTCAATGGAGTTTGAGTTGCTGAGCCTTTGCTCCCCTCCTTTTGCATCTGAGGAGCAGAGGAGGATGCATTCTCTTTGTCCAGTGCGTGTGCTACGCACCTACATTGAGCGCACTCAGAATGTGCGTTTATGTGACCAGCTGTTTGTCTGCTTCGCTAATCCGAATAGAGGTAGAGCTCTGTCCAAACTGAGGCTGTCCCACTGGATTATAGAAGCTATCTCACTGGCATATGGCACCGGTGGTCTTGCTTTGCCCCACGGGGTGAGAGCTCATTCCACCAGGGGGATGGCAACCTCATGGGCTCTTTTTAAAGGGGTGCCTGTAGCTGATATTTGTGCGGCAGCTAGTTGGGCATCAACGCACACTTTTGTGCGGTTTTATCGGTTGGACGTTACAGCCCCTTCGGTGGCTCATGCTGTCCTTTCTGCTGGGTCTACCACTCACTAAGCGATTCCGGTTCGGTGGCTGCTCTGCGGGGCGTGTATATATGTCCCATACTTATGTGTTGTACCGAGTGAATCGACTGAAAGGGAACGAATAGTTATGTCTATAACTTCTGTTCCCTGAAGGAGAGGAACGAGGTACAACACAAGGTGGCCCCACTGAGCAGTTTGGCTCGGTGAAGAGCGGCTATCGAACTGAGGGATGACTGTGATGACAGCGGCTATATGTGCAGGCGGGGCCGTGCGCGTGTCATCACACGTCATCTGCCTTAAAGGCGTGATTAAAGGTTTCTTCAGCCAGGACATGCGAGGGCGTGATATCCCATACTTATGTGTTGTACCTCGTTCCTCTCCTTCAGGGAACAGAAGTTATAGACATAACTATTCGTTTTGTGGCTCTGTACAGTCCAGGACAAATAACATGAGAACTCATATTTATCACAGAAGGGCAGCAATAAAGTTTATCTTCATTCGATGTAGCGACAGGTAATATCCATCACTCGAAGAAATATTTCGCTACAAGCTTAAGGGCCATCAGGGGGCAACTGTTAAAAAAGAAGACTGGATGAGACTCCACAGTGTAACAGCGCTCGGCTCTCTTGTTCTATGACCTCAGTTAATACTCTCTTGGTGAGCAACTGTTTGTTTCACAGACTGCTGAAAACAACATGATGTTCATTTTTGCAAATGATTACTCTCTTTACCATCTGAAACCGGGTGTAGTTTATGATGGGCCAACCTCATATCTGGTAAGTTGCTTCGAAATAGCAAGACAGTTGAACACTCAGCTCGACCCTTCATAACAGCACCTCCCTAGCCATTAGACGGCGTATCGCGCTCACGTCCACCTTTCATATACGAATAGATTTAATGTAGATCTTCTGGAGATTACGGCCTTATTAGTGGACTCTTGTGTCTCGTCTCGTGTACTTGTCTCTTTTTTTTCATTAATATTTTACTTTGTCTGGGTTACTTTATGGAAATTGTACCCCCTACCCCCCCTTTTTGATCACGTGTTGAGTTTCAGAGATGTGACACATTTTTGTGAGCTCCCCATCTCTCTTGAGTATTTAAACAGTCACTGTGACAGGCAAGTGAAGATCAACGTGCACGTGGGAATATAAATATTAAGCCGAATTTTGGAGGCATACTTGTTGATGCATAACCTTGTCGCCTAAGAGAGGGCAGATAACCCTTAATGAAACTGTCAATAATAAATAACTATGTTATTTTCTCAGACTAAAAGGTCCCTGCAGAGCCTCTGTTGTTCATAGGCTGAGTGGGACTGAGCGTGATGAGTAACTTGACCTTAATATTGTAAAATATGTCCAATCTGGTGTTGCTTTAGGCAAACTCTTGTTTACTGTAGTTCATCAATGAAGCACAGAAAAAGAAAAAGGAAGCGTGCCTTCTAATTTTCATTTTCTGTCCTCAGACCAAATGTTTCATCTGTGGGATCGGGAACGATTACTTCGACACAACCCCCCACGGCTTTGAGACCCACACCTTACAAGAGCACAATTTGGCCAACTATCTGTGAGTATCCTTTTGATCAGTAGTGTTTTTAATGTTTTTTTTGTTTTGTAATCATTGTAGTAATCTTTTACCATTCGTGTCAACGCTTTTCTGTAATTTAACCACATGATTGATGGCTTTAGCACGTTACTGCAGCATAAACACCAAAGTCACTAGTAGCAGCATTGATCCAGAACACTAGATCCCTTCAGGTATCCTTTCCATCTGCCTGGGTTTCCCTCACACGCACCGCTTAGCCGGTGTTTCTGAATAATACCAGTAACAATAGAAAGTCTCAGTCCATTTGCTCTCACAGTCAGCTGGCCGGAGGATATCACAGCGACCTCATTATGTTGCTTCATTACTATTTAATGCCATGAACTTTATTGGAAAATAGGTTTGTGATAGCATGCTCTCATTCAGTATTCATTATGATTTGGCATGCTGCGATGCCCATAGAGATACAGCGGCTCATTGCCATTTACGCTTGATTTGGGGAACAACAGGTGATTCTGCGATAGAGACGAGGTGGTGTAACTTTATTTAGACACTAGCATCGGGAACTGTGACACCCAGTGACGGAGAGTTTGACATTTACGTGATTAGTGTTGCAAAAATCAAATGTGTCACAGAAAAGCTTCTCATGTCCCTGCTCTGTGCCTCAGCTGTGGTGATGGGCTTAGATACAAGACTGCGATTCCCCTTTAATGTTTTTTCTTTGTTCTCGTTTTTCTTATAAAGGTTTTTCCTGATGTACCTCATCAACAAGGATGAGACAGAGCACACTGGACAGGTAGAAGACTATTTTACCCTGATTAGCTTAACCCAGTCAATATTTCTCCTCTTACTGTCAACACCTATTTTGGTTTATTAGTTTTTTCATATCTACCCATATTGTGGTGGAATTAAAGTGTTGTTTAATACTCTGTGGTTTACATAATATTAATTAAGGTCATTGTACTAAGCACATAGAGATTCAATTTTAATTTTAGGTCCTATTTGTGTGGATAAAGTGGTAAGATTAATACTGCTTAATAACATTTAGCAACAAGTAGGTGCTCATCTACTAGCTAACTGTTTTGCCTCTCTTAGATAAGACAGTAGCTATGTCCCAATTCATAGGCAGCATCCTCCAAAGACCGAGTTTAATAAACTCAGCCGTCTGCTCCTTACTCGCTAATATATAACTTGACATTGGAGTAAATTCTCGACCATCTCACACTTCTGTTAATCAGTTTTCTGTTTGACGTTTATTTAGCTGTAATCTCAGCTGAACCGATTTACTCAGGAACAAATAAAACACTGAAAAAAGCCAAACAATAACATTTTTAATTTATCTGAGTGACTTAGTAACATGTTTAACCTGAGTAGTAAAAAGACCGCGGGGGATCTGAAAATGATGTGCCGGGAGTCCGCTGTTCTCGCCGGCTCCAGTGAGCCTTGAACCCCCGGCTAGCTATCGATCTGGAGGGTAACAGACGTAACATTGGAGCACTTTTGCAAATATGTGATGTCTTGATAAATCGAGCAGATATTTGAAATTTACACAGCTACATTCTTGCCTGAGAATATGTTAAAAGTTTATTTTGTGATTACAGAAAGAGTAATCAGAGTAATATTAAAATTAAGTAGCTGCCGCCATTGTTGGAAACTGGAATCGGCTGGGCCGCGCTACGAATTCTGGGGTAGGGTACAATCCTTTAAATTCGGGGAAATGAAGGACGCATTTGTCGACCGCGTTTGGAGCAGCCTTCAAGTTGGGACAGCCTTCGTCTCCTGGCTGTAACGTAATCAGCCTTAAAATGCAAGCTCCGAAGGATGCGGCCTAGGTTTTGGGACACAGCTAGTATACTCATTAAATACCAAAACTGTTTTAATGATCTTTCTGTTGATACGTTCTGTTGATACGTTCACTTGGTATTAACTGCATGTTAATACCAAGTATACCCATTTCACCTCGTTAACACACCTGTAATTATGTAATGTTTAAATTTTGGATATTTAAATTCAAAACATTCAGCCTTACTTTAGGCAAGTTAAAGATTTCGAGCTAAACTCTGATGTTGGCTCGTGTCCAGGAGTCCTACGTGTGGAAGATGTATCAGGAGCGCTGCTGGGACTTTTTCCCAGCTGGAGATTGCTTCCGCAAACAGTACGAAGATCAGCTTGGATAGAGCAGATGCATCCTCCTTACCTCTATCTACGTGGCCTGCTGGAGCACGTAGTCCCACCTACAACTGCTGGAATACGACACACACTCCCGCCACTGGTTTGGACTGGTGTGAGGAGAGGCAAATGAAAATGATGTACCCTGTAACTGTCAGTACAGCACCCGTCTATGAGGAAATGACCTATAACTTGCCCAGACATTTAGGTTTTCTTTTGGTTTGGGGGACTCGTTTTTGACAGCGTGTTGCCTTTTACTCCACATAACCCCAAATCATTGCACAATTTTTGTTTTCTTTTGGTCTTTTTGAGAAATATTGGGTTGTGTGGGGTTATGGGGACAATGTGTGAGTCATATTATGCACAATATATGAATGTTGAACTTGAGACTTAATGCCAAAAGAAAAGCAGTGGAGTATAGTAGATATACATAGTGCGCAAAAATGTGATTTAAGAAAAGATTTTTTTTCGTCAGATGTTGTAACATTTATCTATCGAGATGGAATCTGTAGGATGACGTGACAAATGGTTTATTGTGTAGGATTTTTTTTTTAAAATGCCTAAAGTTCTTCATGAAGTGCCTTACAGTACTGTATCTACATTACAATGAAGCTATGCAAAACTTTTGTTTCTTTTCTTTATTGTATGTAAGTACAGTAGTTTTCCTGGAGCAGTAACAAGTAGCTGTCCAGATATGTAGTTTGTGGCTGAACACTTTCATTTGAACGTGGAAGAAGAGCATTGGGACGATTTCTTTTGTTGCTGAATGCAGCGTAACTGCAAATGTTCAAGATACACAGTGTATAAATGACACAACAGAATTTCCTGAAGACTTTCAAACAAGAACAGAAAAAAATGAATTGCTATTGTATGGCCATTTGTATGTAATAGCTTTGCTGATCTGTGCATTTCTTTTGATGGAAAAAAAAATAAAGAAATTGATGCAAGAAACGTTTGTGTTTACATTGTGGTTGTTTATTTTTCAGATTTTTGAATTTATTTCTTAAAGCAATTAAATAAAAATATATCTCCAAGTCTAAGATCTCTGAGTCATTTCAGACGGAAATTTCACACACCCCAAACCTCAGCGCTATATCATAACTCTGACCTTCCTAGCTTTTAATTATGATTTAGTAATAAACAAGTAATGGCCAAGTAGATGCGTACTTCTGGTGGGTTAGAATGGCAGGACGGGGCCTCAGCAGACTACATGATGGGAGTTTTAGACCTATTACCCATGGTGCCAGCTGTCAGCTCACATCATGTCACCACACCTTGGGCACCACACAGTGCTGAAGCCTGCCGCTGAGAGCAACTCTACCACCTCAGCTTACAGCTCTGGCATTCTGACTATTTTGTATGGTCCCAGCATGTTGTGTGTGCATTGTATTTTTGAAATTAAAACGTGACCCATCACTATCGGTCTTTCTACTGAAGACTATTGCAAAGCAACAATAAAAAGCTATCCTTACCTCCAATTGTTTTATAAAGCTGCTCTTGTCATAGTACAGTAAATATTTAACATGCAGTGTTTTGAGTGGATTAAAGCAAACGCAGTCTCTGAGCTAACTCAGTTTAAAGCTTCGTATGCAATGTTCTGTGCTCTAAAAAGCAAATGGGCTCCTACATTATTTAGCATATTATGTGGCTATAAAGGCAGCAGAAGAAAACTGTAATGTGCAATATCAGTGATGACTTCCATGTGAAGCAGAGCCAACATGAATTAGCAACAATTAAGCCATTCGTGATGACACACACAGAAACACACACATATAACAAAGTCGTGTTACCAACAAACAACTAAGTTATAATGGGTTTCATGCATATAGAGACTGATTTGTTTCTGGCTACCACTTTTTAAAACCTCATAAATTTATAAAACTTATAATTTGGTTTAGGTTAAGTAAAACTGATATGACAAATAGTCTGCGTCAAGAAATTTTAAGTGAGCTTAACTAACCTTGAGCTAGTAGAAAGGAAAGGAACTCGTGTTCAGGGTCAAAGCGGCAATAAGGAAGTCTGTTCATATTTAAACCTTAGCGTTAGCATGATTCACGAGTAGTGTAAAGTGCGTAGAATCAAAACAAGTTAAACTCTAAACACAGACTTTTTCTTAGCTTAATGCGAACACTTAAAGTGAGAACAACACTGCCTATTTTGGGTCACTTTTGCCAGTCCCAAGCCAGATAAAGGAGGAGGGATGGAATTGTGACATTAAAAAAACAATAACTACTGAAAGAAATTTAATTTGTAGTTCTAAATAAATTCTAAATATATATAAATGCATTTAGGGTGTTTTTTACTGACTTTATGTCTCTTCCATGATGTTATTTCTCTGTCCTACAGCATCGGTTACAATTACATAAGCATGACCAATTATGCAAATAAAGGCAATGAAGTCATTGAGCGACTTCTAGCCACTTTTATGACAGCCAATAGCGATTTTTGTTACTGAGGAGTTGGCAACACTGGATCAAGCTACCTGGTTGAGCTACATCTGCTAAAGCTAAAGCTACTGTTAAAGAAGGAGATATTACCCATATGGAAAAGAAATAGAACAAACTTATAGAAGACTTGCATAAGATGTGGCCTACTTCATATAGTGAATCATATAAGGCTTATATGATTTACTCATGAAAGTGGCCATTTTCTCATTACTTTCATATATTGCTTTAGTAAGTATCCAAAACATACAAGTTTCATTTATATAATTTTTCAAGGGATCTTATATCTGTTTTCACTCTTGTATGCTTTTCATACAAGTTTCACACAATATTTATATATATCTTTTCCATATGGGTACATAGCCTTGCTCAGTTTTTTTTAATCTGCCAAACCTTTTTAATTAATTATTATTTATTTATTTAATTTGATGTAATCGGGACTGCAGTTTAGCATGAAGCTGATGGGCTTCAAAGCAAATTTATAGCTTTAGCTAATTTGCAACTCTTGTCCCTAGTTGGGCTTTCATATACTCAATGCACAACCAAGATTTTACAACATCACACACATACATTAAATACTTTGTCTGAAAGTAATGATACCTTTTTTATGAACAAAGCCGGGGTAGCTGTTTATCATCTTTTTTGCTAGCACAGAACCTTTGCTAGCTTGAACCTTTGCTAACATTAGGCCAACTGCTATGTTTGCTATTGTTCTTTTCTCCTGACTCTTGTTGAGAGACCCTTTTCCTTTCCTTTTTTTACCAGCTTAGTGGTAAAGTGAAAAATGTTTATTTATGGAAATGTAGAGCAGGGTTAAGTTTTAAACATTAAAGAGAGCTAACTCCCTAAAGAAGCACTAATGTGTTAAAGTGCCTTTTACACAGTAACTCCATTATGGTACGTGTTTGTAAGGAAGGAAAAAAGGTATAGAAAGTTCATTTTATCAGGCAGAATTACTCTGGGCTTTTCAGACACATACCCAAGGGGCTTGTTTTCTAACACAGGGTACAACATGACCGGAGCCTAAAGGTAGAATGACACATTTTACACCTGATTTCACTTGTTCCTTAGGGGAAGACCTGACTCACAAACATCAATAAAATACAAAGCTTCTGGGTTTTTTTTCCCCTTTTTGTTTGGGATGTACTATTGTTTTCAACTTGGGGAAGTATCTGCTCCCTGTCTGTGTTGAATTCGGTATGCCATTTGGTGTGCCTTCTGTAATGCCCAACCCCCGTTCTTACCACAAGTGACCTATTGCTGATGTAATGTAGCTGAAAGTTGTATCCGGTCCATCATGCCGGGTCCCAGCATGGAGCGCGGCTGCAGTGGAGTGACAGATCGCTCGGGAGAAAAAAGAGAGCAGCTTGAGTCACAGTCTGCGCTGTCACTTGCAGCTGGCCACCTGCAGACAAACCTCCAACTGGTGACAAGACGCTACATATGGTCTGTTGTCAGCAGTGTTGGTCAAGTTACTTGAAAAAAGTAATCAGTAACTAATTACTGATTACTTCCCCAAAAAAGTAATCCCGTTACTTTACTGATTACTTATTTTCAAAAGTAATTAATTACTTAGTTACTTAGTTACTTTTAAAAACACGATTTACAACCTGAATAGGTGATAAAGCGATAGATCTGTCGACCCAATTCTACTTTTTCTGCATAATCCATCATACAAAATGTAATCAAATGGAAAAGTCTCTTTTTTTTAAACTTGTTTTATCCGTTTTAATCTTTTAACTTTATGCATCAAGCAAAAATTAAATTACATGCACCATTCTCTGACTGGAAGAAATTAGTTTAACATTTAAACCTATTTTCTGCACATTCCAGCACATAAAATAAAATATTTTTTGTGTTTACACTCAGTCTTTCAAATAGATGCAAGTAAAACACAGCAGAAAGTAAATAAAATCAAAGACTAGCGGTCCTGTTGCTCTATTTTCACCTGTAAAGCAGGAGTGGGGTAGGCGGAGGTTTACCCTGGTGCAGGTGTGCCGCAGCGGTCAGTGGAAGAATCCGCGAGTTTCTCTGTGAGTTTCCCATTACGTCGTTGCGCACTCGGAGCTTGTTTAGGGTTTTTTTTCGGTGTAAAAAGAAGTTTTCTTCCCACGCACAACGGACGCTGATGTTTTTGTCACCTTTTATAGAATCAAACTCAAAGTAAGGTCAGTACTTCCACGCTTTAAACGCTGCACGCTCATACTCTCTCCTCGATATATGATCCATTGTTGATCTGCACACAGCTGTTGTCACGAACGTCGCACTCGCTTACGTCACTGTCATGAGACATTCTCGCAAAAAAATCACGGTTTTAGTAACGCAGCGTTCCTACGGGAAAGTAACGGTAATCTAATTACCGTTTTTGCAATAGTAATCCCTTACTTTACTCGTTACTTGAAAAAAGTAATCAGATTACAGTAACGCGTTACAAGTAACGCGTTACTGCCCATCTCTGGTTGCCAGTGTTTGAACCTTTTATTCAACATTACACAACAGCATACACTCTAATAGTTAAAGCAGGTTGGCTAGGTTTGTCACAGTGAACTCGATAATACCAAGATTCAGCTCTTGTTGCGTTTTACTATCCATTTAGTGTACGTATTATTGCCATGTAGTTGTGTTTACAGACTCTGTGTCCATCTTGTTACACTCATATTTTGAGTATAATTCGTTTGACAAAACTCACAATAGACAAACTTTTAAAAAATTAACAGATATACCGTTAAGTCCACAAGCATCTGAACAATCAACACGTTTTGCTGATGCTCCCATTATTCTGGTACAAGTAAAACTTGGTGTCAATAATTATTTTAAGGGCTGTCCAGGCTATTTTAGATGTTTTCTGATGAAGGTTAATCTGGCCTTCTTGTTCTTGAGTATAACCAGTGATTTTCACATTGCTTTAAACTACTTTCACGAAGGTGTCTCTTGATTATTGACTCTGATAATGATACACCTACCTCCTCAAGAGTGTTATTTTGTCCTGTCTTCCTCCCTTCACCCCCAACCAGTCACAGCAGACGGCTGCCCCTCCCTGATCCCGGTTCTACTGGAGGTTTCTTCCTGTTAAAATCATGTTTTTTCTTTCCCACTGTCGCCAAGTGCTTGTTTAAAAGGCATCGTCCGATTGTTGGGATTTGCTCTGTGTCACTGTTGGATCATTACTTTAGAATACAAAGTGCATTAAGGTGACTGCTGCTGTGATTTGGCCTCATATAAATAAAACTGAATTTAATTGAGCTGACTTATATAAAAGCTATAAAATACAAATTCAGCACTTTGACTTTGGCCATTAAATTGTGATTAAAATGTTCACTTGATTTTAAATCTCTGAAAACTGTCAACTGGTTCGCTGTAATTTCTAAATAGTTACTTTGTGAACTAAAACTGAAAACTGCACTTCAATCAAATACTGACTGTTTGAGTTTAAATCCACAAAAAAACCCAAAACAAAACCTACAAAAATTGTGTCTTTGGCCAACGATTTATTGAGCTGTACAACTGTGTAATAACTGTATAATAGTATAATTTTGCACACATCAGCAAATCCTGACATTGGCTTTTTAACTCCAAAAGAGTGGTGGGGAAGACCATTAACGTGGCCCCAGTTGTGGATAAGAACCTCAAACTATTCCCAGTAGTTTACCAACTACTTTTGTAAAGACATCTTTTGATTGTAGACTTTGATAAAGATAGACTTATTTCCTTGAAAGTGTATTGACTTGACAAAATCATTTTGTCATCATACCCTTTAGTTCCAGTGTCTTTAGTGGTCTTTCAGGCCATCATTGCATTCATTCTTTTTAAGAAAGGGCCCGATGTTTCGACCACTCTTGAAGATTTAGCAGTCGCCTAATGACGACCTTCTTCAGTTACATCGAAATCTCTTCGGGCTTCAAATTGAGAGCTCCGCCGAACAGCTAACCAAATGCAATTTCAACACATTTTTTATCAGCTTAATTTGTCAGGGAATAATGAGGGAACTGCGCTGACCTGGCCATGAAAGTGCTGAAGGATTAATTTTCAAATTACATGTAAGGCTTTGAAAATGGGACACTATGCATGAAAATGGCTGTAATTCCTAAACATTCATTGCTGAAAGTCTGCGCTTCAGTCACATCTTCATTGTTCGTTTCAAATCCACTACGGTGGTGTAGAGAGGAAAAATCACAAAAATGTGTCCTTAACTGTGATTTTTTTTTTATGTATATAATAATAATAATCATAATAATAATAATAATAATAATATTGTGAATTATTTTGGCTATGATTATTTTGCAGTGAAAAATCTCATACTTAAACATCTCTACCAGTTAAAGCACTTTGAGTAATCAGTTATATAAATGCTGGTCTCGTTTCTTTTCTAGTTAATCAATTATAATATGAATAAGTAGTAGTAATAAATAACATTTAATATATTCCTAATAAATGTTCATTTTTCCTCAGGTAAAGTAAACGCTTCTCCTCATCTGAGAACTCAGCTGCCTCTGAACAGAAGCGATGCTAACTGTAAAACCCTCTGTGCTCTGTCCAAACACTGCAGCACTGGCATCCATACTGTGGGCAGATGTGTTCCTCCCTGAAGCAAACTCTACAGCAGTAGATTCCGTGTGTGACTTTGTGCGTGACAGAGAGCAGCTGAATGAAAGGGATGGTGACTAAGAATAAAGGCAAAGAGCAAACTAACAGCAAATTTCAAAAGGCACCAGGAGGTGTAAAAGCAAGAGAATGAAGCCGTGTGCTTTATTCTCACAGACTGTAAATCATGACATCTGTCAGCTGAGTCATCCGAACCGAATTTAATTGCAGCCTGCAGTAAGTTTTAATAAGAAGTCAGTTGAATGGGGTAAATAGTTTTATCTACTGGTATCACTGAGCCTTACTGGGGGGCCAGATTGGATGTAGCCTTTATTATGTGAAGACCGCAATTTCTATCACAGCCCCTTTGTAAGGTACATAAACCACAGGATTGATGGATCTGGGTTATTCTATCTTAGAAACTCTTTGTGTGTCCAAACCACACCTATTAATGTTTCATGTGTTGTTTTTCTGTATGCTGTTGGACTGAGGTGCTGCTTCAGAGTGTCTTCCTTTATAAAGTTTGGGTGGGAAACCCTTCACTCAACATTGTTCCAAACAGAAACGATCTTCCCCTTTCAAATCTTATGTAATGTATTCTGAAGACAAATTAGACAGCCCCAATAAAAGAGCTAACACGTTTTATCTGTGAGTACTGCCCAAAAAGTGTTCAACATGAAATTGAAACGACAAACCTTCTTGCTATATTGAAATCTTGATAGATTAAAAAATGCATTTATAGTTTCACCTCTGGTTTTTGTGGACTCTCATCCTTGATTTTTCTTGCTTGCCGTTTTATGGAGGGTTTTTTTAAGAGAACTAGGTTCTAGGCTCTTGTCCAGGGATCTGTTACATGTTCAAGGTCAGACAAAGAGCCCATGGCTGTTGAGCAAGTGAAGGCTGCAGGGCCAGCAATGCAGACATCCAGTGAGCGAGTGCTGAGCGAGGGGTTGAAGTGAGCTGAACAGGCTGCTTCGTACTCCGCGGGTGTTCTATTGCGCTGATACGGCAGGGGACAAGTCAAGTACGAACCCAGCGCTGACACCAGGCCAAACATCCCTGGATAGGACGAATGAGAATCCAAAGGGATTGTGCCTTTATAAAATGAGTAAAGGTCTTGGAATTTGCTCCTCAAGTGGAAAGTCTGTGTTTGCATATAACACATAATCTACAGTGTTGTTATTTCCTTCTTGCTGAGAATTACATGATAATAACAATACCAGCCTCATATATGTATTTCAGTTAAAGCGAAATATGGAGCTAGCGCTAGTAGGTCAGATAAGCAGATTGGCAAAAGCAAAAAAAAAAGCTTAAGTCTGAAAACAAATCCACCCACTATCTCATCTAGAGCTTATTATTTTACTCATTCCTGTTTGCTCTTGTTTGGTTTATTAAAGTACAAAACCCCGCTGGAACACAAGACCAACAACTGCACGGCAAAACCAGACAGAGCTCTTTTGTCTTTAGACTCGCGAGGGAGACCGGCCGAGGTCAAGAACTGTTCCCTTCATCTGAACCCAGCCAACCTAGGAACGGACTCCCGGTACCGCTTCTTTTTTTGAGCACAGGCAGTCCATACATGAATATGCAATTACAAATACACATGACAGTCTTAACCCTTTACCCCACCGGCGGGCCCATTTTACAAGCGATCTTTAAACAACTGTAACTCCGTCAACATTTACGCTAGAGCGAAAATGCGAAAGGTTTTGAAAAGAAGAGAAGCTGCGCTTTACAGGGATATTTGGGGTATTACGGTAGCACAAAGCCTTCACAAGCTACTGCTACCTGAACACAGAAGGAAAACTCGACTCCGCCTAGGTTTTAGCATGTGCGCTTCGCACTACCATAACTCATCGACCATTTGAGCTAGAGAAAAAATTCACACGGTTACTGAAAGAAGAGAAGCTGCGCTTTACAGGGATATTTGGTGTATTACGGTAGCACAAATGGTTTGCAAGCTACTGCTCTGGAAAAAGAAAAGCCAACTCCGCTTAGGTGCGCTTCGCACTAGCGTAACTCCTCGACCATTTGGGCAAGAGAGACATTTCAAACGGTGACTGAAAGACGAGAAAATGAGCTTTACGAAACTTTATGTGCATCATTAGGAAGCACAAGCTGCGACGGTCCAATCACAAGCAGAGATGGGCAGTTACTGTAATCCGATTACTTTTTTCAAGTAACGAGTAAAGTAAGGGATTACTATTGCAAAAACGGTAATTAGATTACCGTTACTTTCCCGTAGGAACGCTGCGTTACTGCGTTACTAAAACCGTGATTTTTTTGCAAGAATGTCTCATGACAGTGACGTAAGCGAGTGCGACGTTCGTGACAACAGCTGTGCGCAGATCAACAATGGATCATATATCGAGGAGAGAGTATGAGCGTGCAGCGTTTAAAGCGTGGAAGTACTGACCTTACTTTGAGTTTGATTCTATAAAAAGTGACAAAAACATCAGCGTCCGTTGTGCGTGGGAAGAAAACTTCTTTTTACAGCGAAAAAACCCCCTAAACTTCCAAGCAAGCACCGAGTAGCTGCGACGTGATGGGAAACTCACAGAGAAACTCACGGATTCTTCCACTGACCGCTGCGCCACACCTGCACCAGGGTAAACCTCCGCCTACCCCACTCCTGCTTTACAGGTGAAAATAGAGCAACAGGACCGCTAGTCTTTGATTTTATTTATTTTCTGCTGTGTTTTACTTGCATCTATTTGAAAGACTGAGTGTAAACACAAAAAATATTTTATTTTATGTGCTGGAATGTGCAGAAATTAGGTTTAAATGTTAAACTAATTTCTTCCAGTCAGAGAATGTTGCACATAATTAAATTTTTGCTTGATGCATAAAGTTAAAAGATTAAAACTGATAAAACAAGTTTTAAAAAAAGAGACTTTTCCATTTGGTTACATTTTGTATGATGGATTATGCAGAAAAAGTAGAATTGGGCTGAAAGATCTATCGCTTTATCACCTATTCAGGTTGTAAATCGTGTTTTTAAAAGTAACTAAGTAACTAAGTAATTAATTACTTTTGAAAATAAGTAATCAGTAAAGTAACGGGATTACTTTTTTGGGGAAGTAATCAGTAATTAGTTACTGATTACTTTTTTCAAGTAACTTGACCAACACTGATCACAAGTAAGAATTGATGACTCACGGAGCAGAGTGATGGGTGTGGAGAAATGGCAACACCCCCAAAAGGCCTGGATATTTAAAAAAAACTGAGTGACCTAGGCCCAAAAACTTTATTGTACATATTTAGCATGTTCATATTTAAAGTTGATGTTGTGTTACATTTTGTTCCTGTTGAATATCAGTTTCACTTAGCTATAAATCTGAAACAACAGAGTCCGATTTTTATTTTTTTTTCCACTTTTAAGTGTTGTTTCATTGTCACAACAATACAATCATGTAAAATGACTGCCAGATATTGAAAGCTGAGGTTATTCTAAAAAAAGGGGCAAAAGAATTCACTTTTACAGCCAAAATTACCAAATAAGTCCAGGCGGCTTAAATGATGCTTGGTCAATAAAGGCAGGCATATGTGTGTGTGTGTAAAGTATCCGCCTGTATGTGTGTGTGTCACTTGCTGTCACCATTTATGGCATGACCCTTTAACGAGTGTGAGCATCTTGCTGAACTATAAAAATAGGAACTTGTAGCTGACTATACTTTCAGTGGAAATTAGCAAAGCTTAAAATACAGCTTCTAATCGGCTAGAAGATTTATGGTGCACAATGACAACTGTATTAGGACACACAGAAGCAATAATCATGTGACTTCCTCTATCAGCGTATTTAGTCTTGCAGAACATGTCTTTCTGGTGAGATGACAGGAACTGGCAGGCGCAGTCGCGGTTTCAGTTCCTCTATCTTGCAGGACTCTATGGGTTTAAAAGGTTACAACATGAAACGGTCTGGCAGGTTGAATAGGTCATGTGTTAACAGTTTATAGCATTTGTTTTTGATCATGTATTCTTTACACACAAATCATTCTCATTAATGACAATCAATTTCTCCAACGGCTCTATTTATACAACAAATATTGTGGCATGAGACACACGCCAACATAGACCAACAGCGTGAACAGACAGCGCTAATGTAGCTACAATTATTTCCTTTTAGAGAGTTAGTGTGTGCGTGTTCAAATCACAGCAAAACCTGGTCCTGCATTTACACACACACACACACACATGCAGACAAAATGGTTTTGAGCACAATGGCAAGTGTGGACATTTGACATTTATCAGATTTTGGGGTTGAAATCCCATCGTTTAATAGTCTCTAGTTAAGTTAAGCCTTCAAAACACAAAATCAGCTTACTGAAGAAACCTACAAAGGTCCTGCGGATCCTTGGGGGATTTGTTAGTGGAGTTTATTACAGAACAACTCGTGATGAAAGAGGTTAAGGAAACAAACAGTCCTTCAGCTTTCTGTCGTACTGGTGTGCCGAACAGAAACAGAAAGACCTTCTAAATTATCTGTTAGTGAGAAAGAGGATAAGCTTATGTGCCAAAACATGTTTTTAATGTGTCACAAAGAAAAACTTTTTTTTGTCTTTTTTGATGGCTGCAAACTCTTAGATAAGATCAAAATTGCGAGATAGGAACACAAAGAGTAAAAGGTGAGAGCATCGCTGAGATGATGAGACAGAATGCGAGAAAGAAAGAACACATGTGGCAGAGAAAGTGATTAAACGATAGCACGGATAACGACATGCTACCTTATCTTCTGCCTGGTGCAGAAACAAAGGGATGGATGTAATCAAGGTAATCGTGCTGGAAGTAGCAGTCAGCGAGTATAAACGCGTGTAGTAATTAGCCATTTGCTTCTAATTACCAGGTTGTCATTCAAAAGCTTCCTGAATATAGTTTTTCAAACCAGGATGCAACCTCTTTACAAAGAAGCTCATTATGATTCACAGTTAGTGAATTCCAATGAAAAACTTCACTACAAAAAAAATAAAGCAGCATCACTTAGCATAAGTAAAAACAGACTATTGATGACGACGACGATGATGATGATGATGCTCAAAACAGTGATTGTATAATTTAATCTTGAGCTGATCCACCTAAACATGAATAATACATGTTATTATCACCGCAGCGTATGAATGGGGTTGACACTGATGCTGACTAATGCAAGTGGAAGAAGCTCGCAGAGGTAAGTCTCTGAAAAGCTTTTCATGAAGTCCCTCCGTTCTTGTAAGCAGTTTTGGATTTCCACTTCATGGCCCATTTCCTTTTCCCGGGATGTGAGCCAGAATCAGCATGTGTCATTTGGAACGTCAGAGTGGAACGCATTGAATAAGGGATGTCCCTGTGGACCTTCTGTCATCAGATGTAGCATTGTGCATAGCAGTGGATAAAAGATATTCCCTTTGACTGGTTCCTTTTATAATGGTGGCACAGGTCATATGGCGAGCAGAGAAAGTTGGCAGTTGTAGACATATCTCTACACTTCCTGACGAATAAAATAAATCTAGGACACCAATGCCACCATGCCAGAGATGGTTGTGTTACTAATGCAAAGCAGGGCTTTGAGCTAAATGCTAAAATATCTGCACATTAGCATGTTTGCATCTTCATATCTGGCTATTGTCAGATGAGATATTTACAGGGTCATAAAGGCTTGATGCGACTTGGCAGGCACAGACTGCATGTTGCGAACTAGAAGAAGCATGCTGTTTATTATGAGCTGTGGCATTGGGAAGAAGGTGTCAGAAACAAATTATCGGAAATAAGAATAAACGCAAACGATGGTGTGAATAACTCCGCCTGCCTTGGAAAAAAAGGAAAAATGACAGACATCTGTGTCTTTGACCATGGGTGGTAGAAGTAGGTCAGTGTTGAGTATTGAAAGATGTCACATGACAGGAAGATTTTATATATGGCTGATGCAAGCAAGTTCTTCCAAGTCAATATGAATATTTCAGATATTCACACTGGCATGCTCCCAAGGACAAATGACTTAATTCTAGTATGTGCAATGGACTTTCCATTGTGGTTGCATTTTCCTGGTTGGCTATCTAAAATGAAAAAGAGTACCTTTTTTTTAAGGGTTACACTTTTAAGGGCATCTAGTCTCTGTCTGTCCTTGTGCTCCTGCCCAGCTTAGTTTCTGTATTTGCCTTTAGTTTTTAATCACTTTTTATAAGGCAAATCCAGAATTTTTACAGTTATAATCAGCTTAAAAGTCAGTATTTGGTATCACCGCTTTTATTTTTCAACATAGTCTTTAGGAATAGTTCTCCGGGCTTTCAAAGCTCTTCTTTGGATGTTGGCTGCCTTTTGCTCTCTGTCAAGACCTCACACTGCTTCAGTAACGTCTCCCTACCTTTAGAATGGCTTCTTAACAGCCACCCTTCCACCGAGACCATTTCTGATGAGCCTTCAGTGAACAGATGGATGGATCAACGGAAAGGCCAGAGGCGTCTTTTAGCTCCTTTGTCAGCTCTTTGCTGGAATTTTTTCCCCCCTTTTTCTCAAGGACATGATATTCAATGTTCATCTTCTGTGGATGGTTTTTAGGCCTGCCACTTCTTGTTTTATCCTCCACATGTCCAGTTTCCTTATATTTTTAAGGTTACACTGCACACCATCTCAAGATATGAGTTTTTGGCAAATATAAAGTGCAAAACTACAATTATATGCCTGTCAAACAGTGTTACCTGTACTATATTTCATAGATTCAATGAAAGAAATGCCTGAATGGAGAACTGTTGCTCAAGATCATTTTTTTTTAAATCCAAGAAAGTATAATACATATAATATGAAAGAACTATGGGTGGCTTAAGACTTTTGTGCAGTACTATAGATTTTTAATTGTAACAATTTACTACCACCAAGCTGCCCTATTATTTTATCTACCCAATAGCTTTCTTTGTCTTTATGGGTTAAACACTATCACATATTCCAAGCATCCATCCATCCAGCCTTCCATTTTTTTGTTTGCTAAACCTGTGTAGGACTTGCAGCTGTTAACCACCTGGGCTGCAGCTGATGAGTGGTGGCTGCTGCAACGCATATGGGGGTAGAGCTGCTCCAGCATATGGCACAGGCAGATCTTAAAGCTTTTGGCTGCCCCCGGGTTAAAAAGGTGTGCAAATTTTGCTCTAGACAGCACTGAGAAGGGAAAGCAGGTATAGATAGTGACGTTTGATCCATTGTTGAAGCCTTAAGTGTGTTCCACAGGTAATTTCAGAGTGGCTCAAGCTTATAAAAGCAATTTACTATTGTTTTTCCACACAGCTTTATGAAATGTTGTGCCTCAGGACTTGGCTGTTTGCTTAGACAGCTTTGGGTTATTGTGTTCATAAAAGTGCCCAAAGCCAGTATTAAAGTTTGCTGTTATCTGAAATGGGGTTTATGTTGACAGAATTATCTTGAACTAAGATACATGAAACAATAAGTTATTGATTAAAGATACAATCACGTTGTATTATTCTATCTTGCAAATCTTTAATTCTGTTTACTCTGTTATTTTTGACTGCAGATGAAACATTAGGGTTGGAATACAAAAGCCACCTTGAGGCTGTAATCATTGTTAGAGATTGGACTGTGATTGCCACTACATCTCTGCGGCTGATAACTGGCTAGCAGTGATTGTGACAGCTGCTGTTTGAGCTCTGATGCTTCTGATTTTGTTCTGCTCTCCTCAGCCTGTGCATGCACTGTGTGAAATAAACACTTTCTTACTGCATTACTTCAGATAGTAAAGGCAATTATTTTTAAGGATGACAAAACTATCATTTCAAACTATAAAATCAAACTGGGGGTCAAGTTTCCACATAAGGACAGTAGTTCAAATAAGCACCAACTACTTAAGTAGTGCACAAGCAACTTTTATAGTGTAGGGAAGGTGCTTTGCAATCACAAACAGACATTATTAAAACTGAACAAGTATTTCAAACTACTTAAAGGATAAAAATGACTGGCTCTAAACTGTGGCTCAGGCAGGGGAGCTGTGAATGCTGAATCCTTTCTTTAAGATCTGATTGGACACATTAATATTATAATTTAATGATATTAAACAAAAACAAACAGAGATTTATGTACAGCCCAACTCTTAAGCATGGGACTACAGGGCATTAGTCAGTTTGGATCGATTGAGATGCAGTTGCACCACACTATAATCAAGAAAAAGGCTTCCGGTATAAAACAATTCATTCTCCTTTCTGCACTAATGCTATTCAAGACCTGTAGTAGCACAATCTATGTAAGTTATCCAGAGGAGCTATCTAGTCTTTATTTTCTGATCATTCAACTCAGGGGCTCCGTGCAACTTCAGCCAATTAGCACACAGCACCACAGGAAAGTGAATCTCATTAATAAACCAAGGCACATTATTTAGGATAGAAATGAAAGATTCATGTTTGAGACATCTTAAAAAGACAAGTTAGGTACTTCAGACCATCAAAGTGCACTTTATGAATTAGCCTCCGTTCATCCTCAAACTTTGACGAGATGTCACTTCTAATATCTTCTCAATGGCCCAGCTGTATGAGGCCATACCTCTGACAGCCAATGCATTGGGAGTTCTCAGCAGTTGAGGAAGCCATCTGTGTTTATTTTCCATTAAGAGTAGCTCTCTCATCTCCCCCTCTTCTCTTCTCTCTTCATCAAGGATAAACTTTACATTATGTGTATTAATTATTTAAGGATGCTGAAATGGGATGATCTAACCAATGTACAACAAGGAACCCCGTTTCATATTTGAAAGCATTCCAACACACATATTCACAACGAAGTAATGCAACACTGCTTCTGACTCACGTTACTGAAATTGTCCACTTCTGACTGACATAATATGGAAAGACTAGCTTGAGGTAAAACGCCGCATGGTTCAAGGAAATGGGGAATTGTGTGATTTAATGAGAAAGCCACGTGATAGGCTGTGTATGTGTGAGCAGTCATTTGTTGGTGCATGGCGGGGTAGTAAATTGCCTGCATAAATGATGGGGGGCACATAAAGGGCACTGGCTGTACGCCCAAAATAAACACCTTAGCAGAGAGTTGGGGTGGTGCTGAGAAAATGGCTTCCAGGTATTAGCCCGCTGAGGATTCCTGACAGACATCTCTCCCAATGGGTGCATTAGCATGGACGCATTCGACGCCCATCCTAATGCTCTGGGAAACAAACACTACATTAATGTAGTGTCATTTTCATCAAGATCAAGCAAGGTGACCACTGCTAAGTATAAAAGGACGTTCAGCAAGTCTAGGCATGAACTTATGCACACAAACACTTGGAGATATTTCAGTTAACACTTATTAACAGTTTGTAGAATTCAAAGACACATAAAATGGTGCCTTTGGTGGAAAATAGAAAAGCATGAACATGCACTAACACTGAGGAGCACAATAGTTTTACAGGGATAAGGACAAGTCCCATCAGGTGTACCTGGAACCAGTTCACCTTTTCACAACTTCAAGTCATCTGAGGATTTTGTGAAAAGCTGCACTATTAATTTATATCTCTTGGAATCGAATGGAATAAATCACAATGTGTAGTGAGGAGACCAAAAAGTGTCTGGAACTAAGGCTTGTTTGGGGCAACATGGTAGCGCAGTGGTTACTACTATAACTACAGTTTTCACTGAATATATTAACAACATAAATCATAATGGCTTACTGTGAATAAAAAAAATTAACAATCTGGCAACATATGCTTTTCTTTTGCTTGTTTCACTAAAATACATCTAAATATTTGGGACAGGCTCCCGCCTTCCAAGATCCTTACTTGGATAGGCAGAAGAAAATTTGTTTATGGTTGGACAGCCCGTTCTCACTCCCAACGCGTAATATACCAACGATTTGTCACATCGCGAGGCGTTCCATGCAAAAGGTGACCGTCCGCGTTCCTATGCTATGCGCCGGATTGTGCATCAAATCGAATAGAATGACACTTGCGTGGTAACACATGTTCCAGCCGTGTATTCCAGCCCTAACCCTAATCTTATCCCTAACCCTAACCTTAACCACCACCTTAATTGTGTTAGATAGTGTTTTCCAAAGCAATTTAAGTCAAATAAACGTACATGTGTAGATGCATTCCAAATGGTTCTTGTGTTTCCTCATTTTTCCGAACTTGTAATATAGGGACATGTTGGGTGGCCGAAAGCATAATATACCGACGATTTGTCACCTAGCATAAAATGTTACGCTTTGGGAGTGAGAATGTGTTGGGATGGACGGATAGAAGGTTAGATCACAGCAAGCTTTGACCTGAAGTCTCAAGTCACTTCAAAAACTTGAAAAAAGCTTAGCAGTTAAAAAGACAGTGTGCAGGTAAAGAGATAAACCGTAGCAAAACTGCTAGTATAGCCTGAAATAGAACCCGGCCGATATATAGGTCACCAATATATCAGCAGATATTAGCTATTTGTAACGGCCAATGAGTGACCATTTAAAAAGTAAAGAAGACATGGAATAAAAACCCTTCAACTATATTAAGATTGTTGCATAGTTTGTCAGTCAAATGGTCTTTTGCAACATTCCTGCTGGCATCACACATATTTGGATTGCTACAATCACAACAGCCGCTGATCCAAGAAGAGTTGGACAGAGCGTGAATGCCTTGTACTTTGTTATAAAACAAGTTTATTTCTGAACTGCGCTGTCATATAATCTTAGTAAGAACTTATAAATGACTTAACATATTAAATATTTCCAAAAGAAAAAGAGAAATATTGGTTGATATATCAGATTTTTAAATAATCAAATATCTGTATTGTGCCAGCCTTAAAAATCCTATTTTGGTCATGCTCGAGTCTGAAGTACAGTATCCAAGTTATTGGAAGCTTGTCGTTATTGGAAGTTTTTCAAATGCCTACGTTGTGAACAGAGCAGAGGAGACTGGTGTTCAGTAGTTATTAGTGTCACATCCCTACTGTGATAAAAAATGTCACAATTTAAATGAATAGTACAGCCCCATTTATATTCATAATATCATGCACCTTTTCTACTATGAACAGTCCATTTTTTACCCTCATTAACGGTCTTTTACTTTCTTTCTGTTAAACAGAGGGAAAAAAGTAAATGGCTATGAAGTGAAATAAAAAACAGAAGAATGAGGCTCAGGCCTGGGAAAAAGGGCATTGTTCTTTAATAGCAGCTTTTGCTTTAGGACTTGAGCTTTTAAATGCAGAGTTGATTACGGTGTCACTATAAAGAGCACGGGAAAAATAATTTACTTCAGAGAACAAATTGATATTTACATATTAAAGTTCACCCAAATCTAAAAAGGTCAATTAAACTAGCTGAAGAAAGACGTAGCATAGCTAATGAAATATTGTTATCGGAAATTAATAGACTGTGAGGCATATTAATTTGATGATATCTGATGATGTTTCCATCCCTGCTGGGTTGGCTGTTTTTAAGCCATCCCCAGGTGAAATTCAAATTCGGCCACAGTCTTGGCACGAATGGACAAAACTTTATTTCCAACTAACTGTGCTGGCAAATTAATCCCAAGCAAAATGAGAGGAAAGTCACAACAGAAACTGTGCTGAAAGCAGACACTGCTGACTTTAGTGTCAAAACTTGCTATATATTTTCACCGAGTCAGTGGGGACCACATCCCCAAATTCACGCCTCACATCTCAAAGTTTCACTCTAATGGGACTGACAGAGGAGTTGCCTATTAAACTAGTTTTGACCAAACATATGTCTACGTACAATTCTGTGTCCCTTGGGCGCCATTAGAAAGGGCTACGAGCTTGGCCTCTGTTCCCAGCGAGGGGCTAAGCTGCTGTAATTTGCGGCTTCAGAACAGTGAGTGGAGGCAGACCCTCCATGTGGCTGTGTCGGGGGCCTTGCAGAGCTTTGATAATGAGGCAGGTTGCCTCATTAAAAGCCATGAAGCTTGCACACAAAAGAACCTCACATCAAAAGCCTCCATGCTGCCTTTAGTATGTCTCTGCACACATGCTTTTGACCACAGCAGTAACGCCGCAATATTAAAGTTGCACAAAAGACCTCTGCGCTTCTGTACTCACTCACTTTTGCTGTAGTCTGGCACCTAAAGGCAATTGTGCGTTTTGCTTTTGCAAATAATTAATCTTTCTTTCTCTTTTCTTTTTTTTAATTAAAAGGAATAATACAAGAACACAAATGGGCTCATAAAGTCTGTGTAGCGGAGATGGCAGAACAAGGATCAGAGAATTCCCATGGTGGATGCGGACGTAGGTCGTGCATATAAAGCAAATGCTTCACTTTATTTTTAACCAAGCTAGCAGCGTGCCTCCATTAAAGCCGAGACGACAGACCACATTTTTGGACACAAAGTTCTCCCTACAGCTAAGAGAAGGAATGCAATTTATTATAGACACATGCTCCCCTAAAGATGAATTTTATTTACTTTGGTGGGCTCCTATACTTTTTAGACATTATTACAAATACCTTGAGTTCAGGGGCAGATCTACAGGGGGGCAAAGGGGGCAACTGCTCCCCTGCTGTAGAGCCTTGCCCCCCATAGCTGCCTCCCAGCTTTTATGTCCATCACTCTCCTAAAAGTCATGGCTGAAATCAGTCATGTACAGTAAGCTACAGTTACAGTAGCTCTTTTTCTGTATTTATTTTTTTTGTATTTTGGGTTTTTTTTGTCTCATATATACCAAAAATGTCCTTGTTTTCTTGGAAGAGATAATAACACAATAAATTGTTTTTTGTGGATAGTTTGTTGACTCCAGGAAATTTCACATACTTTAATAAAAAGATATGTGCCACCCTGCCTGGACCTCTTCCCCCTCCTTTGCCCCCCATGTAAAATTTTCTAGATCTGCTTTCTAGATCCACTGCTTGAGTTGAAATCTTTTACTCATGTTTGATGTGTCAAAGCATGCCAATATGTCTTCTACAGCATCATAGTCTAGTTTGCTTATTAAGTAGAGGGAATAAAAACCCCAAACTAATCTGTTCCTTACTGTTACGGCATTTCATTTCTTCTACACAACAATCACGGTCAAATCATTTTCTCCACAAAAAGAACAACACTTGCAAATAATCTGTTGCCATTAGGTCGTCATAGAACTACTGACAAAGTATGATATAAAAAAACCAATAAAATAAAACAAAATAATAGTAACTTTTTTCTTAATTTGTTTCTATTTCTCTAATCCCACTGCTGTTAAGTGGACAAAGCCAGGTACGGTGTCTGTGGATGATCATTTATCATACTTTTCTCATTCTTAGATACACTCATAAGAACATAAATCATGTTCTTGATCAAACGTCTAATAGAATTATAGTTTCTAAATGCAAGAAATCTCATAACGTCTTTAGTTTGATCAAATACTGTTAATAAAATAGCTCTTTTCTAAAATACTCAACTGATTCTCACACTGTGGAGTGTGTGTCTGTGTCTAAGCCAGGAATGCTTTTTCTGCATTATCACCATGTTTGGGATGATTATCATGCTGAAAAATGAAGCCAGTTTCAGTCAGATGTTTTCCAGCTGGTGAATGAAAATCTGCCAGTACAACCCAACACCACAGGCTGAAATTCTGCTGAAATTCCACATTTGTCATTTAAAACTTGAAACAGAGACTGTGATACTTTGTGATTGAGCCATTAAATAATTTCTCTTATTCCATTTCATCCTCTGGCATTTTGCCATTGAGCTTTATTGTCTCCCATGTTGACTGATGCTGTGTGACTGTGACAGGTGGCAGATGAGATGTGCTCTGACAGTTGCCAGCAAATGTCAGGTGTCAGACATTATGCATACAGACAAGACTGAGAGAGAGGAGTCAGGGCTGAGTTTTACCGGTCTGATAGTGTCAATGTTTTTCTCTCCCCGTGCACACATTTAACAAAGTGAGTACCACGTACAGTAGGAAAATTTAGAGTACTTTCACTGCTGCTTTGTGTCATACACTTGGGCTCTTTAAACACATAAGCCCCAAAACATGGGTTCACAGGTGCATCGGGGTGAACTGAGGTAAGTCTTTAGAGCTCCTCAGGCCATGAGGAGGGCAATGAGGTATGGATGAGAATAAGCAGACACACTTTGCTCAGGCATGAAATGCTTTCCAAGGAATGTGGACAGACATACACAGAGAGGCAAAAAGATAAAGAACGAAAATGACAGAAAGAAGAAGAGGAGGCGGAAAAAGCGAGTGAGTCACCATGCAGAACACAAAACGTATTCTTTTGTTGTCATGCAAATGAGTCACGATGTATTAATTTAAAATGCTGTTTCTGAACATTTTTTCCAGTTGGTCGTATCAGTGTATGATCTATGATATTTTGGGGAAAGTAACTTCCATGTTTGGAGAAATGTCAATTATTTTGCAAATCTAAACTATGGCTTTATCTCTACTTCTTTGCCCAAGAGCCAAAGAGACCAAGAGTAGTGAGCATGATGACAGCCCTGGGGCCGCAGTATAGTGAAAAGCCTCCTTATGGCATGTGATTTGGGTATTCTGTGGAAGTGGGTCCAAGTATTCCACCAACTGCTGCTGTAACTCATAACATGACATTGAATTGAGTTGAGTTGTTTGAGCATTTTTATTTTTCAGTTGAAGCACTGAGCTATTTCAAACTGCTTTTGTGGACCTAGAAATGCAAAAAATGCACAAAAAAAATCATCTATTTAAATATATAGAATAGTTCATTTAACCTGGGTGTATAGTACTAATGTCAGCTTGAAGCATGGTTTGGGAAAAGCATGGTTCATTCCAGATTGGAGCACAATTTAGGTTTCAACAAAAAAAAAGAAGAAAACCTGTTATCAATTCCACGCACTTCATTACTGATTCTACTCATTATTTAATAGACAGAATTTCTAGGAGGAGCTAAATGATGAAAGGATTTGCTGCCCTCATAATCTCATCTCTGCTTTTTGCATACGATGTGCTTCCATTGGCTTCATCATGTGCTGGTTTCTACGGTTTCTACTGAGCACTACTTCGTTTGCAGGCAAGTGCAAAGTTCTGGAAATAAGAATCAGCACCGCCAAGTCTGAGGCCATGTTTCTCATCTGGAAGTGGAGTACCCACTTATGGTCAGGGACAAGATGCTGTCCCAAGTGGAAGAATTTAAATATCTTATTCAAATGTGAGGGGAGAGACACATTGGGGCTGTACCGATCTGGCATGGTGAACAGAGAGCTGAACTTACAAGTGAAGCTGTTGATTTACCGGTCCATCTACATCCATGTGCTCACCTATGGTCACATGCATTGAGTAGTTACTGCAAGAAAAAGATTGGAGGCACAAAATAGTCTTTCTCTGAAGGCTGGCTGGTATTTCCCTTACTGAGAGGGTGAGGATAGTCATTTGGGAGGGGCTCAGACTAGAGCTGCTACTCCTCAACATCAAAAGGACCCAATTCAGGTGGTTCAGCCATACGACAAGGATGCCTCCTGGCTGCCTCCCGAGTGAGGTTTTCCAGAAGAGGCCCCAAGGTAGACCCTGAACATACTGGAGAGATATTTGTCAGCTAGCCTAGGGATGATTTGGTGTTCAGGAACAGGAGGTGCTGGCTGGGGAGAGGGAGCTTGGGTTTTTGTTTTGTTTTTTTGCCCCAGGTAAACAGAAGAAAATGGATGGATTGATGGAAATAAACCATCAAATAATAAGACTGGTTCAACACAGTCATCAAAGGTGCACCTTTCATGAAATATTGCAGGGAATTGATACCACTGACATGCCCGCACTAGAATCCTCATTTGGAGTACACCTCAACTTTATCAGGCATGCATACAGGCACGTGGTAGACATACAAACTACTGAATACTATTATGAGTTGATTTTGGCCAAATGGACTAGCCATAATTATTATTATTTTTTTCATTATGAATTTCAGGGTGTCTTTGAATTCAGTCCTCTGCAGGTTGGCGATTTCCATTTCCATCAAACACTTCACTCAGTCCATCAGCATAGATACCCATGTGTTCTTTTTTAACATGTGCATATGTTATAGCATTTTGTGCATTATGTTCCCATTATTTAGAAAATGTCCTGCTGAATGTGTTAACAGAATTGCGGCTGATATGCCATCAGATATATGCTGAATATAGAAAATATTACCGCTCACTCTCAAACAGAATCTTTTTGACATAGTACAGAGAATTCAGTCTTTATAAGCACAAATTTGCTTTACAAAACACATTTATTGTAGTAAATGTCAACAATATGCTTCCTCTGATAAAGATAAAGGTGTGCTGCTCTTCTTCTTTTAGCACAACTGTTAAAAAGGCTCAAATATAAGGATTTCTGTGTCATGCAAAATAAGATTTGAGATTAAACTCAGCTGCAGTTCGCTGGAGCTGAATTAGAAGAAAAGCTTTGGATTCAGTACATAATATGAATTAAAACAATACTTAAAGTTGCTACAATTTGTAACTGTGTATGCCAACAACACAGTGAGCCCTCATACACTGAGGAGGAGTGTCCAATGAAAAATGTTTTATTGTGAAATGGCCTCTTATTAAAACGATCTGGCAGGGACTATCGAACCAGCCGAAACTTCCTGGATGCTGTACTCGCAGCAAAAAGCAATCCTGGCTCAAATCCACTGCAGTAATTTGAAACAAAACTTTTTAGAGAATCCATCTCCTGCTCCTCCATTTTAAATAGCTTCAGCTAATGCACTTCACTTCTTGCTCTCTTGCTATGGATGTTTTCTCTTAGGTGCAACACTTATGGTTTGATTAGGAAGAATAAGGTGCGCCTGAAATCGCTGTGTGATGTACACCATCAAGCCTGATTGAAGTGTACATATCATTTATAAAGAGAGGAGAAATAATTTGAGGAAGATCATATTGTCTGTCAAAATCATTGATCGTTAGTTCCACACGGCCGCAGATAGACACTGTTCATTATCACAGATTAAAAATGAAAAATGACGAATGAAGAGGCACATCAGCTCACCCAGTGCAGCTCAGTATCAGCTTATTCTTTGATTACCAATCAGGTTTAAACACTTCCCAAAACCATTAAATCAAGATAATGAGTTCTTTCTTCTTCTTTTTTTATCAACAAGCACAATTACTTTGATGTGGACAATTTCCCCATGGGATGATATTCCAACCATTTAGTGGATGCTGATTGCAGCGTTCTTGATCAATATGAAACCATAATAGACACCCCCCTCCCCCGAAACCAAAACAAAAAAACCCCCAAAAAGGAATGAAAGGGACAGCTTTAGAGTCTTAAGATGGAAAAAAGGATACAGCTAACACAAGCAGTGAGCACTTTCATTTTTTAATTCTCTTTAAACCTCAAATGTCGCAACCCAGTATCAAGATATATATATTTCAGTCTTCAAAAACAGTAAAGTCGCTGCCTGATTTCCCTGTTTGATACTTTTACATCTTTCCACTTGTTCTATGCTGTGATGAAAGCATGCACAAGCACAGGCGTTATTTTCAGGATCGGATATAACGCTGCCAAATGTGAGTCTTGATTAGCTAACAGTTAATTAAGCTAGCTACCCAACATGAATCACTGGGTCAGAATTTTTATCATCTGACTAGTTAGCACAGAGTATCCTGTGACATAACTAAAAGTTATTTCCAACATTAGTTTAATGTTGTGTTTCTGTACTAAACTGAATACAGTACAGTTATAGTTATCTCAATCCTTGCTTTACAAAGGTTCATCTTTTTATTTGCACAACAGATATTAAAAGAAACAACACAAATCTTCCTCACTTGTGCTACAAGCAGATGATTTCACTTCCTGTGCCCAGAGGAAGAAAACGGTAGATTGATCTACAGCTTTCGGGGAGTTGTTATGTAGATATTCTTATTATTTTTATTGTATGAAAGAGCAAAAGTGCGATGGTAAAATGCAACCTCCGTCCAGGAAAGGAATAACTGCATAGTACTGCTAAAAAACCTTTGACTTTTTGTCAAGCATTTGGACAGGTAGCATGCTAATGCAAAGCTAGCCAAGAACCAAGAATGATGTTATAGCTGCATGTATGCCAGCCCCAACACTGGCACAGACTGACTCAGACTGATTGCAATGTGTTAGCATTCTTATCTGTGTTTATAAATTAGACAGCAGTGTCTGGCTAAACTTTCCCAAAGAGCAGAGACCTTTGCAGTCACCTTGCAATCACAAGCAGTTCTCAAGAGGCTGACAGGTCACAGCAACTACTTGCAATCGGTTTGCAGAACATGAAAAAATTCAGTGCAGTCACTTTTTTTTTTACCCTAATATGATTATGCCATCACCCACCTCATTGTTTTTATAATTCACGTGTTCTTTGGGCATTAAACAGACCAGATACAGTATATTAACTTCAATTCAGTTTTATTTATATAGCGCCAAATCACACAGCAGTTGCCTCAAGGTGCCTTATATTGTAAAGTAAAGACTCTTTACAAAGAAAACAGGGAAAATCCCAACAATCATATGACCCCCTATGAGCAAGTACTTTGGCAACAGTGGGAACGAAAACCCCCCTTTTTAACAGGAAGAAACCTCCGGCAAAACCAGGCTCCAGGAGGGGCGGGGCATCTGCCTGGACTAGGTGGGTGTAAGGGAAAAAAGACAGGACAAATAAATGATATGTGCGTGTGAGAGAGAGAGACAGAGATTAATAATAATAATGATAATAGCAACAGGGTAGATATTACCATTGAATACAGTATATATATCTGCCTTTGCTTGCTGATGTCATGCTAAGTCACATCAACCAGCTGCCAGTAATATGAAAGAATTCTGAATTGTTCCACATTTAAACAAACTGTAGAAATTCATTCTGAATATAACATGTTTAGGTTTTCCAGTTTGTGTGTGACAGCGAGTGGTGTGGACACACGTGTCAGCGATGATTTGTTATGTGAATAGAACAGTCCCAGTGATTTGCCAGTAGGTGGGGGGTGGGCTCAGATGAGGGGGACAGCTCAAAGATGTGTCATAAACTATGGAAGTCATGAAAAGTAAAATATATAAAAAGAGCAGTCTCGCATTCAAATGAGGATACCAGCAAAAAAATGCAAGATGCCATCACCTGCATGCATCTAGTCTTCTAGTTACGGATGTCATCATGAGGAAGAAAGAAAATCTTCCCAGCTGTCTTTTAACTTGAAACTTTATCGGGCATTCTAACTCAGGCATTAGCGAGACATCTGTTTGTCATGCACTTCCTGCTTGCCCTTCATCTGACTCGTCATTGTTAATGCAGCTGGCACAGCAGTCTGTCAGCACTGGTGAACAGGTAAGAGACAGCCCTCTGAGCATTTCTCTTTTATGTCAGAACAGAGGTGTCAAGACAAGAATAATCACAGATTAACAGCAACACCAGCATTCAGAAAAGTCACACACAAGCATAACCAAAGTCAACCCTAGTGCTAATGTATCAGTAGGTTATATAAGCAGATTTTACTGTGGAACAAGAGTCATTTTAAGTGTCTGAACTACGCTTGCAGGTCAGCTGGCGCTCTCAGTGCTATATGCAGAAGACTCTGTGTCAGTTATTCAAACCCACATTCTAAAGTGGGCCGTGCTGTTTTTGGTAGCATGAGCTAATAGTGTCTTTTAGGACACACGCACATGTTTTATCTATGAGAGAGCAAAGATTGTTGCGTGGAAAGCCTTCTCTTTGTTGAACAGAGATCTTTGATTTAGTAACAAGTAGCAAAAGTGGATGGACTTTGATGTGATGTGTGCCCTCTTCCTTCAGAGCTTGGATATGTTCCATCTTTGAAGCAATAATTTATATATTTTAATTAAAAGATGCTGGCAGGCCATTTTTGTTTGTTTTAAACGCAGCTTGGCTTTGTAGCAAGCACGCGGATATTGCAGTGGCGCAAAATTGATTTGAACAAGCTTGAATCTCGAATCTTGTGTTTGCAACTAGGTTAGAAGATGCAATCTGGATGTGAGCAGAGATGTTCCTGCATCTTTGCATCGGCAGACTGAATGCATGGAAAGTGATGACTGAGGTCATAGATCAAGTGAAACATAGGGTTATTACCATAGATTTCCATACATTCAGACTTTGTTGTTTCACCATGAGGTGGGACCCGTTGTTGGCCACTAGAGAGAGTGCAGTTTTGAGGCACCATTGCGGTGGCTTCACTTTTCAGACCTGCAAATAATTTCCATCTTTTACATACAGACTACGTCTAAGAAAAAGGGTTTATATCTGCTATCTGTGAAGGTTCTCAGTCGTCCAGGTCATCATAGTCTAAGGAGCTTAGAAAGAAAAGCGTCTGGCCTTCTTTAAGTTTCCTTGAAGACGTTTCACCTCTCAGCCGAGAAGCTTCTTCAGTTCTAAGAGCAATTGGTGGAGAGTCCCTCTATTGATCCTATAACTAATCACACGAGCCAAGATGTGAAAACGGGTGGGGGTCACAATCAGCCAATTGAACCCATTGTAAACCTAGCCCCACCCTATCATGTGATTTCCTGAGGTCAAATGGCCCAGGATGTGAGTGGGTGTTAAGGCGTCTGGGAAGGGATCTCAAAACTGGATTGTAGATGGCAGGCAGTTCAAAGATGGTCGTTCACAGTGGACATACGTGGCTTCTTTCACTCCTCTTTCAAATCATCTGGCTTCTCTGTCCAAAATGTGAACATTGGCATCCTCGAATATCCTCTATATCTGCTGTGGTTAAAAAAAAGAAGTAATAGAGGTCTATAGTTTACATAAAACCCTGTGTAGACAACAAACAGAGAGAACAAATTTCACATCACGCTTCACTTCCTCTTCATTTGTCCTTGTCATAAATCATTAAAGACGGTCATAAGAAAGGCAGCAGGACACCAGTATAGCCCCTCATGGTGTGAAGGATCCTGCTGGCAAGTACTGTGTGTATATTTGTATCCATGGCAATATTATATCGCCATGGATACCAAATATCAGTATTGTATTAAATAAATTAAAGTACTCTGAACAAGAGAGCTCATCTCATGCAACACCACCCTCAGATAATGTTAATCGGCTCAACCAAACAATCATCCAGCACTGAACAAACTTAACTCAACAGAGTTACCTCCTCAATCAGATCAAGCTTATGGCTCAGTCACATGACTTAACCTCCTAAGACCCGAACTCTTCCACGGCATGCATTTTTAATTTCTCTTTGATATTTGGTCACATTGGGACCCGATGAATGTAAAAACAAAGAATTACCAGATTTTTTTTTTAACCTTATTTTTGTTTCTAAGAAAAATGAGAGCCACATATGAGGATATTCGTTTAAAATTTTGATAGAACAGCAGTATAGCAGTATAATGTCCTCGTAAGTGGATATTAAGTGGATATTAAGGCCCTTGTAGAGCAAAATTGAGTATTTTAGTCTAAATAACGCAAAATGTGATGTCCACATATGTGGACGGCAGGTCCTAGGAGGTTAAATTAGTGCAGCAACCTCAGTCCTTACATCTACAACAACAACAAAAAACTTGGTGAGTTATGGTGATTGTATTGAATTTTTTTTTCAAGTTGTGGACTAAATAGTTCCCCAGAGCTCATGACTGTTGTACATTCAAGACCACTTTTGTTAGCAAGGCGATTGCGCAGGTCACTTGACAGAAAGCAACCTTGTCTACAAACAGTTGCAGTCTGACAGGCTGACTGCGTTCATTCTCCGAGATTTTGGAGGTCTGCAAATAATTGCTGTCTAATTTATCAGACTGACTCTTTCTCAGTGACTCCTATATTATATTCTTACAGAACAGGAAGACTTAGTGCAAATAGTTAAATGTACGGTGGCCCTGAGAGGCCAAATGGACTGCAACTTAAGAAAACACCAGCAATAAGAAAAATGCTGCAAAAGCACACAAAACACAATGGAAATAGGAAACACGACAACGGAAATAGGAAAAAACACAAGGGAAGTGTTTCTGGGGAGACAATAACCCGACGGACCAGTTGCAGGAAGCCAAAACATGGTAGGTTTGTATTATCATGATTCATATAATACTGATGACAGATTTTTAGGCTAATAGTTAGGCTAACACTTCCCTCTCATCTTTTCTTTCCTCACAAAACCAATAGATCCTCCACTTCTTTTAAGTGTCTCCCAGCGCAATTCTTAGCATATTTTGGTTTCTGCAACTGGTCCGTCGGGTTATTGTCTCCCCAGAAACACTTCCCTTGTGTTAATTCCTATTTCCATTGTCGTTTTTCCTATTTCCATTGTGGTTTGTGTGCTTTTGCAGCGTTTTTCTTAAATAGATTTTCAGTGTGAATTTCTATTCTGTGTAGACAGAAACAGATATGTGATTTTCAACAGCTTATCATAGTTATTCCTTACTATCAGAAACAGATTACATGTAATTGCCAACTTGACCCCATTCAATCACAGACTGATATGAGAGTGACAGACGACTCGCTCGACTGCGTTTTAACAGGTTCCCTCCTACTTTCAGGGCTTTATGTTAAATTAAGCTAAATGAACTGATGGCTATAGCTACAACACATTTTAAGTCCCTCCTGTCAAGAAAGCAAATAAAAATATTTTTCTGAAATGTCAAATGACTTCTTTAGTAGATACAGACAGATAGAGGATTTTATTAAACCCAAGGGAAATTGAGTTGTTGCGATGGCCAAGTCACATAAACCACAAAACGAAGAGATACTCGAAATTAGATAAGAGATAAAATTTAGAAGGTGCGAGACAGCCACACAAACTAGTTTCTACGAATGTGAGAAAATGTAAGATCAGTTCAAGAAGATAGTGACCATTATTGAATAGATATAGATTTCTTATGTTACAGTAAATATCTACTCTTTTTTTAACCTCTATGTAATTCTTTTTCCATCAGTGACCAAGCAGAGTGAATGCTCGCATGCAAACCTTCCCTTGCAGTAGAAAGCCTTCATTTCTCATCAGAACCTCTGGCTTCTGAGTTTCCACATTCACACATAGTGTAATTGTCCAACATGACGTGTTTCCCTGAACTATACTATACCTCAGGACACTGCATAAGAATTCAGGGCTTCTATTATGGTTAACGTTGCATGGAAAGCACATTAGAACGATGCTCTGTGGCTGAATGCAAGAACTCATCTCACCAGGGCTGATGAACTGTGAGTATAAAGACTCTCTGAAGAATAAAAAGACTCCAAGTATCAGCTTAAGAAAGAAGATTTATTGCAGTAGTGCTTTGTTCTGGATATCTCCTCATCCATAGAGGATAGTTACTGGCGTGATGGTTCTATTTTGCTGCTGTTATGATGTGCTTTCCCTTTTTTGGGATTTTTACATCTCTTACCTCAGATAGAGGCAGATGGAGGCATTCAGCAGGCGGCCCTGAATTACAGTAATTAAAAAGACACAGACAGCCCTGCAAGGCCAACCCCACATGAGAGAAGGGCAGCACCCAGGGAGGCAAGCAGAGGCAGAGCAAAATACATCTGATATTTATTTCATTCTTTTTTTTCATGTTCTCTTGTTTTTTACTTTGGGGTTAGACCGAGGCTAACTGTGTTGAAAGGGTGTTTAACTTTTTCTTCTCAGACGAGTCTCTGTGACATCGACCTAGCAAATTTGAAGCCTTGACACCCATTTTTGGCCCATAATTTAAACGGACCGTGACTGATAGCGAGTCTGGACATCTTGTACACAGTATGTGCCCAGCAGCATCTGCGTCAGTATGCACATGAGCACATACATAATTCACACACCTGCACAAACAAGGACAACGTCGAGTCAGTGAGCCAGCGGTGTGAAAAAGGGGGAAAAAGTCGAATCCAGCTGTGCTTACTTGTTATTCTCCTTTTCATTTTGTAGGTTTGACTCTTTATGGTAAGCTCCACCTTCATGCTTTAGTTGCATATAGCGACAGACAGACGTAGGAAAGAATTCAATAAAGCCACTATCTATATACACGCACTGCAAAGCATGCATATGTGTTCAGCCATTCACATAGCAGCATCTCAGTGCATAAAGGCATGAAGACGGGATTCAGATACTGCACAAGTAAAACGAGCATCAGAGTGGTGAAGAAAGGCGATGAGTTTCAATTCCTTCTGCAGCATTCGGACGGTAGGGTCAGAATTAGGTGTAAACAACATGAAAACTTGTATCCGTCCCTCCTCGTATCAACATTTCAGGCTGGTGGTGCTGAGGATATTTTCTCTGTACAGTTTTTGCCCCTTTTGTACCAGCTGTGTATCATTTAAACACTGAGCATTGTGGCTGACCATGTCCGCATGACCGCAGTGTACCCATCATGTCACAAAGCTCAGATCATTTCAAACTGCTTTCTTGAACACATCAATGAGTCACCAGATCTCAGTCCAACAGAATACAGGGAGTGCAGAATTATTAGGCAAATGAGTATTTTGTCCACATCATCCTCTGCATGCATGTTGTCTTACTCCAAGCTGTATAGGCTCGAAAGCCTACTACCAATTAAGCATATTAGGTGATGTGCATCTCTGTAATGAGAAGGGGTGTGGTCTAATGACATCAACACCCTATATCAGGTGTGCATAATTATTAGGCAACTTCCTTTCCTTTGGCAAAATGGGTCAAAAGAAGGACTTGACGGGCTCAGAAAAGTCAAAAATAGTGAGATATCTTGCAGAGGGATGCAGCAGTCTCAAAATTGCAAAGCTTCTGAAGCGTGATCATCGAACAATCAAGCGTTTCATTCAAAATAGTCAACAGGGTCGCAAGAAGCGTGTGGAAAAACCAAGGCGCAAAATAACTGCCCATGAACTGAGAAAAGTCAAGCGTGCAGCTGCCAAGATGCCACTTGCCACCAGTTTGGCCATATTTCAGAGCTGCAACATCACTGGAGTGCCCAAAAGCACAAGCTGTGCAATACTCAGAGACATGGCCAAGGTAAGAAAGGCTGAAAGACGACCACCACTGAACAAGACACACAAGCTGAAACGTCAAGACTGGGCCAAGAAATATCTCAAGACTGGTTTTTCTAAGGTTTTATGGACTGATGAAATGAGAGTGAGTCTTGATGGGCCAGATGGATGGGCCCGTGGCTGGATTGGTAAAGGGCAGAGAGCTCCAGTCCGACTCAGACGCCAGCAAGGTGGAGGTGGAGTACTGGTTTGGGCTGGTATCATCAAAGATGAGCTTGTGGGGCCTTTTCGGGTTGAGGATGGAGTCAAGCTCAACTCCCAGTCCTACTGCCAGTTTCTGGAAGACACCTTCTTCAAGCAGTGGTACAGGAAGAAGTCTGCATCCTTCAAGAAAAACATGATTTTCATGCAGGACAATGCTCCATCACACGCATCCAAGTACTCCACAGCGTGGCTGGCAAGAAAGGGTATAAAAGAAGAAAAACTAATGACATGGCCTCCTTGTTCACCTGATCTGAACCCCATTGAGAACCTGTGGTCCATCATCAAATGTGAGATTTACAAGGAGGGAAAACAGTACACCTCTCTGAACAGTGTCTGGGAGGCTGTGGTTGCTGCTGCACGCAATGTTGATGGTGAACAGATCAAAACACTGACAGAATCCATGGATGGCAGGCTTTTGAGTGTCCTTGCAAAGAAAGGTGGCTATATTGGTCGCTGATTTGTTTTTGTTTTGTTTTTGAATGTCAGAAATGTATATTTGTGAATGTGGAGATGTTATATTGGTTTCACTGGTAAAAATAAATCATTGAAATGGGTATATATTTGTTTTTTGTTAAGTTGCCTAATAATTCTGCACAGTAATAGTCACCTGCACACACAGATATCCCCCTAAAATAGCTAAAACTAAAAACAAACTAAAAACTACTTCCAAAAACATTCAGCTTTGATATTAATGAGTTTTTTGGGTTCATTGAGAACATGGTTGTTGTTCAATAATAAAATTATTCCTCAAAAATACAACTTGCCTAATAATTCTGCACTCCCTGTACTTTTGGGTTGTGGTGAAACAGGAGATTCACATCGTGTAGAACGTGCACTTACCTGCACACCAACACATGGGCGCAAGGGAGACGCATTGGAAATTTGCACATTCTGACTCTGACTTCTACAAGCGTTCACGTGTGCAGGAGATGTGTGAAAAAAGGTTTAAGAAGCACGCTAAACTTACACATATTGTGCTAGTGTTCAGTGATAACAATGTCGTAACATCTGAGTCTAAAGTTGTGCTTTGGTGCTATGAAAAAAATGCGAGTAACTGTAATTTTAGTGGAGAAAGTTTGACAGGACTGCTCTGTTTGACTGCTCACTTGTATGATGTTACAGACAGCCTCACATTTGAAATGCTATATTCTAATGGTAGCGCACTGTCGCTTGACAGTAAAAAGCCATTAACTACTGCTATTAGTCATGCATGCTTTTGCAAAATAAATAAACAAAAAAATAAGTTGTTTACATGTAACGTAAACATAAACATGCAAATGCTATCTGTGTGTTATGAGCATTCCAGTGAGTCTCAATTAATGCTGCTTCGAAGCGAAAGTGCACGGTATATATTTGGCTTCTTAATTAATATAATTATAATATAATTATCCTGTACTTTGTGGGGCTGCGGGATAAACCTTTATCCGGTTGGCTTTCTCTTTGCATGACAAACACTCACAGAAAGCTACACAAACACTCACACCTGCACAGGTTGGCCCTGATCTCATCCAGACAAGGTCATTGTTGTTGACGCAGGAGTGTCTGAAGAGTCGGTGTTGGATGTCCTTAAAGGAGTAGAAACCACAGGTCTGCAAGAAGAGCTCAATCAGAGCTGCCTACCACCTAATCTCCTCTGTCAAGGCAACATTAAAGTTGCATTGGAATGAAGGAGAGCTCATGTGCCACCCAGTTCCGGCTGATTGAGGAAAGCCAAGCCCTTGACAGACACTTAATTTAGAGCCTAGTTTTAACATGAAATGATCCAGAGCTCTGATGAAATGGTGGAAAATTCCTAATATGTCTTTAAACGTTGTATGTGTGCAGTCATTCGCTTGGAAAATTAAAAGCTGTGTGTATCTTCTCATCTTAAGAGCACCAAAAAGGACAGCCTTTTTCTTCTCTTTTTTTTTTACTAGGGGATAAAGGAGAGTGCCGCAGCAGGGGGACCTGTAAATCCGCTCAAACAGTGCAAGTTATTGGCAAATCATTTTGTCAAAAAGGAGTTGTTGCTTGGGGATGTAGGGAGAAAAGAAAGGCCTGACAAGCAGATAAACATTTGTTGCACATCTAAGCCGGGACATCAGAGGAGTCGATTCTTTCTGCCAGAGTGGAGGGCAACGCGTTGTCAGAGATCAGCTAGATTAAAGAGGGCTCCAAAGTGAGCTATTAATTGCTGCGTCTTTATTGTTTATATTGATAGAAGCTAATGTGATTTGGCTAAAAAATAATAATAATAAAAAAAGAGGGGATGAGGGCAGTAATGGATCAGTCCTTAACTCCTAAAACACTTCAATAATAAGCATGAGCCTAGACAGAGAGATTGAAAAAGAGACGGAAGAGATATTAGAGCTGCACAAAGTAGAGGCTGATCTTTTTTGCCAGCATATGGGTGCACAATTGGGTCAGGAGATAAGCAAGCCCCCGTGGACTGTGGACAGATGCAATCCATCTCTCGCTGCGTTGATGTCCTCCCCCATCTTGTCTCTCTCACAGGCAGGCAGGGATCAGACCATGACCTGTGGAAAAACGGTCGTGCCTTTAGGATGCAGACGAATGGCCAGGATGATGCCTGGATGCTAGCGAGGTTTCCCTGCTTTCCTGACATCTGCTTTCATGAGATATCAATAGGAAGGAATGTGATTTTGCTGAGAGGGTTGAGGCGGGTCCAAATCAAAAAGATATCCACTGCAGCTCACTGAGGTGCGCTGGAAAGTCATCATATTTTAGCTTTAAAGGCAAAAGGTTACATTTTAAAGTGGATGTAATTCAAAAGTTAGCCATTTCTAACCACCAGTAAGGCAATGATGCACATGTATGCAAATTTGCACTTTTCTGTGTGCATATCAGTGTGTGGATTTGTCACGTAAAAATGATGGCTACACTGTAAACTTTGTGCAGGTCAGCGATTCCGTGGTAATGATGAGCAAGGTGTCTGTCCTTTGGCCTGCTGCCTGGAAATCACATTAGATCAGACTGTCAAGCAGGGCGGAAGGTGTAGCGGTGGGTGGGGTGGGTGTATGCCGTGCTTTTTTAGAAGGGACGTGGTGGGATTTTCACAAAGCACATCAGTCACGCCACTCGCATCTAGCTCTGATCCGGGAGTAAAATCATCTCAGTGTGAGAGCTGCATTATAATAAATGTCAATATGAAGTGCAGGAGTGAGTGTCATCTGTATATTATCCACTCGCCAGCCTGTATTGCTCCACAGGGGGAAGAACGGCCCTATTCTCTGCAACGCAGAAGTCTAATCATTTCATAGCTGGGTAATTAATTTTCAGTTTTCGCTTTATTTATTACTTCCATATTCCTGATTATGGATTTTGTTTCCTGTGAGGGACTTTCTATTAGCTGATATACAGACATGGTGAAAATCAAAGATTCACTCCAGTTTGTAAATAAATCAGTATGAGCCGATGTATTCAGACTGCTTGTTCCCGAGCTTTCTGTTAGGTGCCTGCTGTGCCTACTATTTTGTTACAGTTAATAAGATTTAAGAAGCTTGAAATGAAGAAGAAGGAGAAAAAAACAAACAGCGCGTGAATGTGAAATCATTTTTCTTCTTTTCCTTTCTTTCCTTTTTTAATCGGTCATGTATGAATCCGCTACATGTACAGATTATGACAGAATTCAACAACAAGTACAATCTTTATTTGCCACACACAGTCATACAGAGTACAACATGTAGTGAAATGCTTGTGTCCAAACTGTGGACAGGCTGCAGACGTATCCGTGCCATTCCAGGGCTTGGTTTTAGCATGGTGGGGGTCTAGCCAGGACCCTTACTGGATACAGGGTGGGAATGGAACTTGCGACTCTCGCTCCAAACGTGTAGTCTTCCAGCAGCCATGGATTATTACCCCCCTTGTGAAAATTTCATTTAAAAAAAAAAAAGCATTTCCCAAGTCCTGTTAAAAAAAGCAAGGAATTTTTTAACACAGTTTTTATTTTGAATACTGACATTATGTTACCATAGTCTGCAAACAGAAACAAAAATTTCACAGGGTCAAAATCACTACTCCCCTGATGCAAAAAGTCAGTTTTTTCTCCTTTTAGCTGGACAACAGCTTGCAGTCATTTATTGTAGTTTCCATAAATGTCTCCTGAGCAATCTCAGGCTGTTCCTCCTCGGTCACCCCACAGATTTGCTTCGCTACCGTCAATAAGACCAGTGTTCACTTTGGTTTCCTGGAGCTTATTCTTCATCCTCAGCGACGTATGTTTTAGGTCATAGTTGTGTTGAAAGACAAAACGATGAACAACGCCCAGTTTTGCTGCTGACTGCTTGAAGTTCTTCTTTTAACATCTTCACTAATTCTTTTCCCTTCCACCTTTACGAGATTCCCTGTACCAAACTCACTGAAGCATCCCACAGCATGATACACCCACCGCCGTGTCTCACTGTGGGGAAATAGCTCTAGTTTCATCTCATGACCAAAGGATGTGCTTTCAATCATTCTTTGTTCAACTTGTCTTTAAAATGCTTCTGCAGAAGTGGAGTCCCAGCTCAAGTAATGACTGGAACCATTGCTGAAGTTTATCTATCTATCTATATAGATAGATACATATAAATATATTAAAAAAAGTAAAGGAAATTTTTGACAGAAACTTCAAATTTCTAATAATAATTTTGTCCTCATCTGCATGTTTCCAAGCAGGGTGCTGACTCGCAAGGTGAGTCAATTTTCTCCTGCAAGCTAATCAATATGCAGATTACAGATGAACTAGATAAGGAAAAAATGTGCTATTTTCTACTGTTCAAAGTAACACATTGGCAGCAACTTGATTTTATTGGTGTATCTCTCTGGTGATCTGATTGGAGCTCATGGGACTGATAGGCACCCTTTATCCGGATTAAAGCATCTCGACTGTACACCCATCCACCAGTTTGCTAATCCCAAGCAAATAATTCCCTAATAGCCACACACGCATAGACACAATCTCACACACAAGGGTGCTGGTAAAAAAAAAACCTGTCACTTTAGTAGTCTGCTTATCTGGCCCAGCCATGTCAGTACTCTCCCAAGTGAGCACAAAGGCAGCAGTGGTGTTTTATGTTCTGCAGATGAGTTTGCTGATAGCCACACTGCTTCAGCCTCAGTGCTGTTCAAACAGTGAGAGAGCCAGGAGCAGCGATAACCAGGGTCACTGTCTCTTATTGCATTTCTGTAAAACACAGACAAAGGACATGCCATTGGAGGTAATTAATGGTTCGTGTGACACATGTAGCCACACAGTAACAACGTTTGGTTAAATTGGTCTGACTAAACACCACCCTCGCCGCCACCTCCACACACGCACTCCCTCTCGTGCTCTCCCTCCCACACCCACACCTTCCAAAACGGACCCCTTCAATCCACCCGGCAACCTCCTCCCCCCCTTTTCTTTTCTTCTTCTCACACTTTGTGGTCTAAGCTGCATGCTCACTGTCCCGAAACGTGATGAACCATTCAGCCCTATGGGAATTTCTCCTCCCAGTTTGCTAGCGTCAGCTACATCTGTGTCTGTGTAGTTCCAACAGCAGCAGCAGCAGCAGTGTGGCAATGGCAGTGACTTGGCTCAGGCATCAGACTGGCTCTCAGTGACATTCTGCTTCAACTTGACTGAGAGGCAGCACCGTTTCCACTCAGCTCAGACAAGCAGGGAAACTTCTCTCCTGCTTTTATTCTTTGGCTCTGGCTTAGAATCTTATTTAATTTATTAATGCCAGAGGAAGGATCCCTTGCAACTTTAAGTATACTTGTCTCATCTGGACAGACCAGACCGCTTTGGACAGCTGAGAATAATGTGATGCCGTACGCTGCGCCTCTTGAGCAGGGATGACCGAAATCTTCCGGTACCCACCCTCCTCCTCCCACTCTCCGTCAGCTTTCTCCTGAGCCTCTGCGTTCACACTTTTCCCCAAGACCCCTCCGGCACGCAAGGGTCAAGTCAGCAGGATTTCTCATCCACCACAATCCTCTCTCCAACTGTGTTGTGATCCTGTTCCTCAGCACCATACTTGAGGAGAAAGGCTTCCCAAGAAAAACAAAGGGATTAAAAATGAACTTTGCTCTCACCAGGAGACACAGTCTTCCCTTAAACAGAAGACTGTGAGATCTGATGAAAGTCAACTGTGAGTATTCATCTTTTTTCCCCCCCTTTACATCAGTGGTTCGTTTCACAGTCTCCTGAGAATCATGCCCTTTCTGATTAATGCACAAAGGCATGACCTGGATTCAAGAGGAAATAGCATCATGTGTGCACAAGTGCATGTCTGAGAGGTCTCGGCATGTTTTTTTAATGTAGCCTTTTACCTTAATGAATGCAGCAGAGCTCCCAAAAAGATGTGTACATTTGTTCTTCAGGCAGACATGCTGTCCAGAAAAGCACCATACACTACATTATATGTGCATCTATTTAGCCATATGTCAGTTGTTTTATAAAAGTTGCTGCTCCTAATTATTGCTAAGTCAATAAAGCCTTGACTCTTCACATATCTTAATTATTTCCCCCTTAATTGCTTTGGAGTTTTAATTTTAGATTCCTGAATGCTTTGATAACCTACACACATTTTTATGTACACGCTTAATCTGTCTGTAGTTGTGCTGTTTTATTGCACAATCATATTTCTACCCCACACCTCTCCAGCCCTCCAATCACCGTCTTTAGCCTCGTCTTAAAACATCTGATAATAGCGCATATATTTGATTTTCTTCTGCACACTTCTAAAATGTTTAATTCATCTTCTTTAGTTGAATTAAACAAGCAAACAAAGAAAAAAAAGGCATTTTGATTCACTTCCACAAAGCCAATCGATCTTTTCCTTCAAAAGCTAAAGCTCTTTTCTTCCCTTCCCCTCTCTGATTAACTGGAAATGACAAAACAGAGGAGGATTAAGCAGTGAAGCGTGATTTTAACGAGTCCTTCCTGTCCCCACAGACCTTGTGAGGTGTTACAACAAATGTTGAGAGGTGCTCGTGCTCTTGAGAAAAATCCTGGAAGCAGTTACCATGGAACAGTAATGGCAATGTTATGGACGAGTAGTCTGTTTTACCACCAGAAACGTCCACTGTTATATTAGTAAAATTAGGATTTTATGGTGAACATTTCACGTTTTCAACTTGGGAGTTTTCATGCTCAGATGTACCATAAAGAAACCTGCCATCATCCATGTAATGGTGTGCAGTCTCACATGTGTTCCTCCCTCAGCTGCTTGGTTCTTCCAATATCTTTTGTTGTGCAGACAAAAGTAATATCAGCGCAGAGGAAATGGGGCGAGTTGGGAACAAACATCAGAAAACCCAGAGGCACAAACGAAGGCAGACGTACACTAATATTTAGCAAATTCTTCACACAAGAATTCAAATGAGCCAGATCATTGTCCAAATGATGGGGTCTTAATGAAATGTTGTAGTCACTCATAAAACAGTACTCACTGTTATTGTTTTATTCCCTCCAGTAGCTGCCAAATCTATGCAGATCACAATATTCGTCTAACGAACGTGGTCCTCATTTCTCACGGGAGGAAAGCTGTAATTTAACTTGTGCTGGTTTGAAAAACAAAACTGTTAAGCAGCAAAACTCATATTTTGATCTTTTCCTTTAGCTGATTTTATCCTACACAATCATCCTTTTACCACTAATGCTTAAATATCTGTGCTTGGGAGCAGTTCTTAATGTGAATATTTTTATTTGTTCTTTCCCCGTCAGTGGCACAAACGTGATTCAAGCAATATCGTAGAGCCACCCTCCTCTTCCAGAATCGAGAGCTCTTAGCAATAGTCCAGTGAGCTGACTGCAAACCATTGTGTCGAGGAGCTCTGGGCTGATTTGCACATCGCCCATCATGCAGATGCATGCCCTACAGTATGGTTTCCTCTGTTTGCTTTCCCTTGACTTGTCTCTGTGTTGCTTTCTCTTCCTTCTGATGATCACTCTCATGTCCTTTCCCTTTTACTAATGCCACACACGCGCTATTTGAGTTCGTGCTTTTTGCTGTGCAGTGCATTTGTTTTTCCACCAAAGGACAATGTAAAGAAAGGTTACCTGTGACTAGGAGGCTTGGTGGGGGCAGTGTATGAGGCTACTGCACAGGAGCCCTGATGGCGAGGTGCCAGAGGACCTGCAGGAAGCCAGCCTTCGACCAGATTTGTGCTACCTGTGCGGACTCACACTGTTAATCACTGGATCAATGACCATTACTTATGCATACCAACACAATATTTGAGAGAATGGTCTGATACCCTTAGTATGTATAATTAATAAGGGAGACTCAGTTTCCTTGGCAAGAGCAACACGATTTCTTTGCACCACTGTTTGGAGCTGATGCACTCTTTTCTCCTCTTGTTTAAAACCATAATTTCAAAGCTTTTTGTAAGTTCAAATCAAACATTTTTCAAACCTCCCCTGTGTCACAGGGTCACAAAGCTTGCCTACTCCCCAGTGTACGTCACATTTGATAACAAGCTTCATCCATAAAAAGCTCCAAAAACAGGACGCAACAGACGATATTCACTATTTATAGTGAGGCAGAGGCCATGTTTACTCCACAGTCTGAGTTCTGAGTGTACCATTAAAATGCTTCCTGCTTCGATTTAGAAGCTATTAGCGGGCTTGACTTGTTCTACCGCTTGAGGTCAAGCAGCAGAACAAGTCTATTCTTTGTGTGTGCGCCTGTAAGCCTAGAACACATCAGTCATCAGTGAGTCAGAAATATCTCTATGCACCTATCATCATTAATTCATTCTTTTCTGGGAAAGGGTAATCATATTGCTTGCATCACAAAATTGGAAAAACTAACAGAAAAACCAAAGAAAACTAAGAAATAGTCCACGCCTGTGCGTTTTGAGAGTGTACCTGACTTATCTGGGCTCATCTGTGCTAGCTGCTTACGCCAGCAAACATGTTCACGCAAGACTGCCAAAGCTGTTATGTTTAGGGAGGGTAATATTTTCCAGGCCACATTAAATAGCCTATGACCATTGTAATAAAAAATGTATCAGATGACTACGTGGAAAGAGTGTGTGCCCCTCATAGTGATTAATAAAGATTTATTAGCTATGGGCAGCGCTGCTCAGCTTTATAGCTTCAACCAACCGTTAGGGTGTCCACTAGTAAATTTAACATTTATACTCTCACTTACCATCATTTGTGGCAAAAACACACGGCTGTTTCAGGAAGAAATGGGAAACAAAATAGAAGATGTGACCATAGATTGGATATTGTTTGCAGGATTAAAAAGTAAGCCATGAGAGAAGCGTCTTAAACCCGCATTCTTCTGCAAGAAGCTAAAAGTACCCAAAACGACTTCCAGTTAGTCATGGTAAAAGTGCGCCCTCTTTCTCTCATAAGGTTTTACGGATCAGGACATAATAAAAATCATCTGGCCCTTGGCGGATGAAAATTGGGTAAATACAACCTTAGATTAACTTTTTTTTAGAGGAAATTTAGCTAAAATGCACAGAGACCTTATGAAAAACTCAGTACACCCTTACTGTTTCCATAGGAGTTAAGAGGGTAAGTAGCAGCCAGGTACTGCTTATTAAATACACTCGATTAACTGATCATCAGAAATTGTGAGCACCTCTATAAAAGAAGAGATTTTAGCAGTTTGCTGGTCTGGAGCATTCAGAGGTGTTAACAGAATTGTCACAGCAAACGCCAAGGTCAGACTGTGCAATGCTCAGAGAAATTGCAAAAAAACCTCCCAAAGGCTACATCTCACACCCTACAGGCTTCAGTTAGCATGTTAAATGTTAAAGTTCCTGACAGTAGAACTAGAAAAAGTCTGAAGAAGTACGGCTTGTTTACAAGGTTTGCCAAAATAAAGCCTCTTTTCTCTAAAAAGAACATGGCAGCATGAGTTAGTATGACTTGCAAAGTTGTTTCTGAACAAACTAAGACTTCTGGCACCTTTTTCTACGCTTAAGTGTTTTCTAACATTCACACTCTTATGGATGCATCTAACTTAGGGTTAATATTTTGCTCAAGGATATTTTGCCTACAGACTGGAGCAGTCAGGGAGTGAACGACCAAACGTCTGATTCCTGGGGGACCTGCTCTGCCTCCTGAACTACTGCCACCCCAAAGTGGTGTGGCTCAAAGACCCCAATAGTGGAGATGTTTGGCCATAATGCAAAGTGCCACATTTGGTGAATATGAAACACAGCATATCAGCTCATAGTGTCCAAGTGGTGGAGGGTTTGAGGGGTGATGATTTGGTGTTGTTTTGCAGGGACTGGACCTGGGTACCTTGCAGTTAACTATGAACACCTGTGTATACCAAAGTATTTTAGAGACAAGTGAGAGGCCATCCAAAGCGTGCCAAAAATGAGTCAGCAGAGACCACCTACAACCAGCAAATCTCCAATAGAATGGCTGAAAAACAAAAGAATCAAGATATTGCAATGGCCTGGTTAAAGTCCAGACAGTCTAGAGTTAAGCAAGGACCTTCAGAGAACTGTGCATAAACAAATGTCTCAATGAAATGAAGCATCGCTGTATAGAACAGATGGCCAAAATTCCTCCACAATGATGTGAGAGACTGTTACAGTCACACAGAACACAAAAACTCCAAGTTATTGTGGCTAAAAGTGATTCGACAAGCTATTTAATCATAGGATATAGTTCGTTTTTCACACAATACTTCTGCATTTTGGTTTAGTCTTTGTTGAATAAATAATTACATGGTATAATATGTCATATGTTGTTGTTTATCTGAGATTATATTTGCCTAATTTTAAGGCCTGGTCAGAACCAGATAATGTTTTATCATATCCTGATATGTGAAACCTTAGAATTAAGGGTCAGTGCACGATACCATGACTGAATATAGAAGTCTGATTAGTTCGTGGTCTCAGTTGCCAGCTTTTTGTGTCGTGACAAGTTGTAATATTGATTTTCCCAAAGCACTTCCATTTACAGTAAAATAGATGATGAAACAGTGTATACTTTAGGTCAGGCCTACCTTGTGATTGGAAAGCTCTGACTGTTTGACACCTGGCTTCAAAACTCCAAGACGCCAACATTGGAAGCACTTAAAGGCTTAACAGGACTTTACAAAATGACGCATGACATGAAGGTGGCAACATATGTGCTGTTTTTACAGTCTATGAATGGGGCTTAGTTAATACCTAGCTTGTGAACGTGTTGGAACTTTGAGCAGCAGAATTACTTTGTGTTTAGCAGACCATAAAAAGAAACTAACAGGGAGTGAATATCGACTCCAAATGACAGTGATGCTATTCAGCACGTTACTTTTGTCTTGCTACATTGACACTAACATGATGTTATCTGGAAGATGTTAACTGAGGCTGACATTAGTTGTCATTTTTTGTGTAATGAACATTGACAAATTGATCCATCTTTTGATGGGATCACACTAGCTGCAAAGTCCATCGTCAATTCAGTGTCTTATTTTAGCATGTTAGTGTCTCCAGTCTTAGTATATTGGCTACTGATAGTTGATTGATGGTATAAAAGGTCTAAAAAAGGAAGCCAACACAGAAATTCCATTAACCTACATTATTTTAAATTGCCCACAGGGGAATACTCTGGTTTCCAAAGACTTCTGGTTATATAGAAGTCCAAGAGGCACCTTGCTCTATAATCTCAATAAATAATTTCATGCTAACTTTATGGATTAAATTACTAGTCATAGGTTGAAATCACTAGAACTTTAGGTTGATTTTGATTACAAGAGTCAGAAATGTGAATTATTAAGATTTGTGACTGAAGTCGTTAATCCTCAGTTTCACAGGAGTCACTGGTCACTCATCACATCAAGATTAAAAACACTAAGATGGTGATGGCAAAAACTCTCTCAGCTTGAGGCTTGTTATGGGAGTGGGTAATGTCTTTGGACTTCGGGAGGAAACCAGAGTACTAGAAGAGAACACACTCAAGCTCAGGGAGAGCATGTAGTCTCCACACACAAGGCCCCCAGCCGGCCGGTGGGTTTGAACCCTCTTGCTCTGAGGCGACAGCGCCAACCACAGCATGCCGCCCATATTTGAAATTTGTAAATAGTTTATTCAAAGCTGGGTAATGATGCAGGGATTCGAGTAATGTGATATGAAATGCTATTCTATAACAAGATGAGGGACATTTGAAGTCCTGCCGGAGGACTCCAACTGTCGCACCGTCACTGTAATGTTATTTGTGCGGGCCTCAGGCTACCACTGGCACTCCTGCTTACCTGGCACTGTCCAAGAAATGCCTGTGAATAAGGACGTTATTTCTCAAGTGAGGTTGTGATTATATCCAGAGAATTACATTGCGGACAGCGATACATCTCTTTCTGGAGGAGTTATCTACCTGAGCGTGACGTTAAGAGAAAGTTTCCTTTTACCCGAGCTCAGACTCCGGTAGCATTTTCCAGATAAGGAAGATTAGGCTGAAACATGGATTGTTTAAAAAAACGTTTTTTTTAGAAGGATCACAAAATAATCTCAAAATAACTCTGACAAAGTCATTTTAAGTAAACTGGAGTTTAACGACTTTAGATTCAAAGATTTAAACTATTTTTTGTGCCTAAACTAAGGTTACCATTTGGGATACTGTTAGATAGCTACATTTGGTTATTTACTTAGTAAATGAAAGTAGTCTTTTAGTCCAGGCTTAGTCAGCTAAAACATAAATGCTTGTATATGTGTCTGAAATCCAGTTCCACAACACTGACTGCTTTCCTATCTGTGCCTGTGTTTTGGAACAGGCTGGCTGAGAAGGTAATATGTAAAGCTGTCTTTACCTACATGTGTGCCAGTACTCTGGCTGACAGCCTGAGGCTGCATTTGCTGCTACCCACATGGAGGTTATCTGCACTGAGTTCATTGTTGCTCTGCACTGAGAGTCTCAGAGCATCTGCACCTCCCCGATGGTAGATTCACCATATGCCGTTGCTGTATTATTTTCAGTCGAACAGAATAAGTGTGAATTTGAACATAAAGTTTTAGAGTTTGGAAGGTCGTACACAGGACACAGATGCTGGGCTGTAACATGGCGATTTCCTAATTTTAAGCAGACCAAGTGGCAGGGATGAAAATACCAGTGCCGTGGTGCCCAGTTGGCTGCAGCATTTCCTGAGGGAAGACTGACCGCTCTAGAAAGATAGAGGGAACGACAGCCTATTAACTCGTGGAAACAAGTGAAAAACTAGTGCCTCACAGCCAAGTAGCATTTATATATAGACAAATACAGGGAGTGCAGAATTATTAGGCAAGTTGTATTTTTGAGGAATAATTTTATTATTGAACAACAACCATGTTCTCAATGAACCCAAAAAGCTCATTAATATCAAAGCTGAATGTTTTTGGAAGTAGTTTTTAGTTTGTTTTTAGTTTTAGCTATTTTAGGGGGATATCTGTGTGTGCAGGTGACTATTACTGTGCAGAATTATTAGGCAACTTAACAAAAAACAAATATATACCCATTTCAATGATTTATTTTTACCAGTGAAACCAATATAACATCTCCACATTCACAAATATACATTTCTGACATTCAAAAACAAAACAAAAACAAATCAGCGACCAATATAGCCACCTTTCTTTGCAAGGACACTCAAAAGCCTGCCATCCATGGATTCTGTCAGTGTTTTGATCTGTTCACCATCAACATTGCGTGCAGCAGCAACCACAGCCTCCCAGACACTGTTCAGAGAGGTGTACTGTTTTCCCTCCTTGTAAATCTCACATTTGATGATGGACCACAGGTTCTCAATGGGGTTCAGATCAGGTGAACAAGGAGGCCATGTCATTAGTTTTTCTTCTTTTATACCCTTTCTTGCCAGCCACGCTGTGGAGTACTTGGACGCGTGTGATGGAGCATTGTCCTGCATGAAAATCATGTTTTTCTTGAAGGATGCAGACTTCTTCCTGTACCACTGCTTGAAGAAGGTGTCTTCCAGAAACTGGCAGTAGGACTGGGAGTTGAGCTTGACTCCATCCTCAACCCCAAAAGGCCCCACAAGCTCATCTTTGATGATACCAGCCCAAACCAGTACTCCACCTCCACCTTGCTGGCGTCTGAGTCGGACTGGAGCTCTCTGCCCTTTACCAATCCAGCCACGGGCCCATCCATCTGGCCCATCAAGACTCACTCTCATTTCATCAGTCCATAAAACCTTAGAAAAACCAGTCTTGAGATATTTCTTGGCCCAGTCTTGACGTTTCAGCTTGTGTGTCTTGTTCAGTGGTGGTCGTCTTTCAGCCTTTCTTACCTTGGCCATGTCTCTGAGTATTGCACACCTTGTGCTTTTGGGCACTCCAGTGATGTTGCAGCTCTGAAATATGGCCAAACTGGTGGCAAGTGGCATCTTGGCAGCTGCACGCTTGACTTTTCTCAGTTCATGGGCAGTTATTTTGCGCCTTGGTTTTTCCACACGCTTCTTGCGACCCTGTTGACTATTTTGAATGAAACGCTTGATTGTTCGATGATCACGCTTCAGAAGCTTTGCAATTTTGAGACTGCTGCATCCCTCTGCAAGATATCTCACTATTTTTGACTTTTCTGAGCCTGTCAAGTCCTTCTTTTGACCCATTTTGCCAAAGGAAAGGACGTTGCCTAATAATTATGCACACCTGATATAGGGTGTTGATGTCATTAGACCACACCCCTTCTCATTACAGAGATGCACATCACCTAATATGCTTAATTGGTAGTAGGCTTTCGAGCCTATACAGCTTGGAGTAAGACAACATGCATGGAGAGGATGATGTGGACAATATACTCATTTGCCTAATAATTCTGCACTCCCTGTAGTCTACATGAATGGGTATGAATCTGTATCAGTTGTATATGCAAATATATTCAGTTTCACAGGATTTAATCTTGCTTCAGTAGATTTCAAACTGATCAAAGTCAGTGCAAGACCGCACAGATGGGTTTGTACTCCATGATAGATGAGGCATCAAGCCATAGCCATTTCCTACGGGCTTTGGGTGGATAGCCTCACACTCGCTATTAACTGTAGTTTCCAGCACAGAAGAACATTTTCACCTGGTCTAACCTCAGAGGGAGGAACCCTGTATGTTGTGAGCTTCCATGTGCATGTGCGTTTTTTCACTGTGATCAGTTGTGAATTAATAGCTGTAGTGGTCACTTACTGTCCCTGCATTCATATGCTACTTTCCCCTCCTACATCCAAGAAAATGCATTAGCAGGAGAAACCAAGCTAATGATCAAACATCAGGTTTGCCTACTTGTTAATTAAATGCGGTCCATCCTAAAAATGACAGCAGACTGATACATGCAAATAAGCTGACAGCAAGTCTCAAGTGTATGCAGGCAATTACTACCTATACTGGATCTGTGAAATGATATATAATATATGTATAAATTAAACATCTTCCAGCAGATTAAGGCTGTTGGATATAAATTGATATTGCTTTATAAATAAATGTACTTATTTACTTATGCAAATATATTAGGCGCTTCGAGTAGGGATATTTAAAATACTGTTTTATTTACACATGTAAAAGAAACTTGTTATTACAAATAACGAACAATTAGTTTCTCAACAAGAATCTCAAAATGCAGTGAATATCTGTTAGTGAAGGATGATTACTAAAATATTCACTCTCTAAAATTGCAATGGCTGAATGAATAACAAAACTACAATCCCCATCATCACTTGTCTGTTTCATAATTTCAGTTTTGACACAAGATAAAATCATTTGTCCTTTTTTGCATTTTGTCACAGACACAAACATATTAGCCTCAGTATTAACACCCCAACATGAATTTAAGTCCAGGTTTGACTAGTTCATGTACACTGAACTGCTGCCATCTAGTGGCAGACATACAGAGTAATGCTTCTTTCTTCTTTTTTTCAGGAGGGCTTAGTGGAAATGACAAATCTGGTATTAAAGACTCCTGCGATACTTGGATGCCAATAACCAGGAGAAGGCCATGGAAGGAGAAAACATGAACTCCACAGTAAATACCAGCACGATGGATATCCACCTGGTCACCCACAGTCTCTGGGAGGTGATCACCATTGCAACTGTCTCGGCTATAGTCAGCCTCATTACCATTGTGGGGAATGTTCTAGTAATGGTCTCCTTTAAAGTCAACAGCCAGCTGAAGACAGTGAACAATTACTACCTGCTGAGTCTGGCAGCTGCAGACCTCATCATAGGTGTTTTCTCCATGAATCTATACACCTCTTATATACTGATGGGTTACTGGGCCTTGGGAAACCTCGCATGTGACTTGTGGTTGGCATTGGACTATGTAGCTAGCAATGCCTCAGTCATGAACCTGCTGGTGATCAGTTTTGACAGATATTTCTCCATCACCAGGCCTCTAACTTACAGGGCCAAACGGACTCCCAAACGAGCTGGGATCATGATAGGTTTAGCGTGGCTAGTGTCACTTGTTCTGTGGGCCCCGCCTATTCTCTGCTGGCAGTACTTTGTTGGAAAGAGGACTGTACCCGAGAGGCAATGCCAAATCCAGTTTTTCTCTGAGCCTGTAATTACTTTTGGGACAGCTATTGCAGCCTTTTACGTCCCTGTATCTGTCATGACAATCCTCTACTGCAGAATCTACAAGGAGACAGAAAAGAGGACCAAAGATCTTGCAGAGCTTCAAGGGATTAACTGCTCTACAGAGTCTGGGGTGGCTCAGCCTCAGAAAACCATCATCAGATCTTGTTTTAGCTGTAAACTAAGTTCAGCATCACAAGACAGGAAACAGGCCTCGTGGTCCTCCTCCACCAGGAGCAACGCGGTCAAATCAGCGGCCACCACCAGCGATGAGTGGTCCAAAGCTGGTCAGCTGACCACCTTTAACAGCTACGCCTCCTCCGAGGACGAGGACAGGCCAGTGTCTCCAGGAGGCTTCCAGACCTCCTTCGGGAACCAGGCTTGCAAGGCCACCAAGAGTGGAGTATGCAGCGAGAGCGAGCAGCTCAGCAGCTACGATGAAGAGAGTTTCTTTCAGACGCCACCCAAAAGCAACTCCCAGAAGAGCAGCAAGTGCGTGTCCTACAAGTTTAAACCAGTGACCAAGGAAAGTCACACGGAGCACCAAAGCAGAAACAGAGACACGAAAATCACGTCGCCAACATTCTCCTCGGCCGAGTCCATGAGCGTTCCGTCCACCTCCACCATGTCCAAGCCCATAGACACAACGCTGAAGAGCCAGATCACCAAGAGAAAAAGGATGGTGCTGATCAAGGAAAGAAAGGCAGCTCAAACTCTCAGCGCCATCCTGCTGGCCTTCATCTTAACATGGACTCCTTATAACATCATGGTGCTGATTTCTACCTTCTGCTCTCAATGCATCCCCGTCTCCCTCTGGCACCTGGGCTACTGGCTGTGCTACGTCAACAGCACCGTCAATCCCATGTGCTACGCCCTTTGCAACAAGACTTTCCAAAAGACCTTCCGCATGCTCTTACTCTGCCAGTGGAAAAAGAAAAGGATTGAAGAGAAACTATACTGGTATGGACAAAACCCCGTGGTCAGCTCTAAAATGACATGAAGTTGTGAGACAGTGGCTGTAAATCATATGTTTGCACCAATAACTTTGGCTTTATGAACTTGTGCATACGTATTAGGTGATATCAAAAGATATCCAGAGCCTAGTACATCTTATAGTGCTGCTCATTAATCAGTAGGTCTGCTATAGTGTATGGTAATTGCTGCTGGAAGAATATTATATATTTTGTACACTGTATGTAGGGTCAAAAATATACAAAACAAACCAGTATTTTTCTCCAAGTTGAAGCACATTTACGCCATTGATTTACACAGCAGCACACTTTGATATATGGAGACCATCGTGAAGTTGCTCCAGTCTAAAAAGTCAAGCTGATGTACTCATACCCAAAATGTCACAAGACACACAGAACTCTTTAATTCTTAAAGTATTGTGCTTGTACTGATGAGGCGTATTTCCAAATGGCTGTCGTTGTTTGTTTTTTAAAAGGGCTAATATGCTTCATCGTGATGTCGGACTCTTGCTCGTTAAGTCAAGACACTTACTTGATGTTCATGAAAGCCTTTTAATGTGTGCCACTGTAATTTGTCCAATGAATAAATGTGTAGAGAGTCAGCTTCATTGTTTTGTCATCACTTGCTATGATTTTCATGTCGTGCAAAATCCCAGTGCAAAATACGGTTATAGGAATCATGCGTAAAAGGCATTAATGGATCACTTGAGTTTACCGATTGGGAATAACTAACTTGTTGATAATGTCAGTGTTTACATTGGAAGTTTTGTGGAGGATTTAACAGCTCACACTGTTTATGAATTCTCTTTATTACATTTTATTCTCAGGATATTTTCTTTTTCATTAAGCATTGAACTACAGTATGTTTTACTGTGGCTAAATCAATATCACTGTATTTCTGGCAAACTTGTAATGTACTGTGGAAAATATGTTGGTGCGCTGCTCCTTTGTGTACCCACTGAATGGAAGATGCCTTGCACAGGCTATTTTATTTTTTTTATCTGTCATAAGCTATAATGCCATGAAACACTTCTTGGTAACTGTGATAAACCAGGAGTCTGCACTTGCAATTTTCAGAAAGAAAAAAACAAAACTAAAAAAACATGCTTTGCTTCAAGTATACTGACTTGGTGTGTGATGGAAACAAAGCTAGAGCTAAATCTGTACTGCGACTTTTTACTGTATTTCAAGTTTGTGATGCGTTTTTGTTTTTTTCAGTATTTTGTGATCATGTCCATGCATTTTTGAATAAAATGTGGTCAATAGAAGGTCCAGTAGTCACTACAAGAAAATCCCTGATATCACCCATTGTTGTGTTTAATGACAAAAACTCAAATCTGGCACAAATCCTGGGAATGACGTCCTTATAGCTCATCCTTCTTGCAGTCTCCACTCTGAATCAGTTTCACTGTGTCAGAAGGTCTCACCATCATCCATGCATACTTGCACAGCCGCTCCTTGTTGCAGTCTTTTTGCCAGTAGATGACATTTCTGCGATTCAGATTGGCCCCGGCGCAGGCGTCGTACCACCAGCCTCCTCCTGGCACCCCTTGAAACTCCAGTTTGGCACAGTTCTGGAAGTAGTTATCATTGTCTCTGTCTTTAGTGGTGAATTTCTGGTTGTCATGGAGATAGTTCTCTGTATCCAGCGTCAGAGCGTCTACGGTCGTTCCCTCAAACAACCCCAGTCTCAGTCTATAAGCTGATGCTTCATCCTCCACCAGGAATGGATCATACTCTCCCATCTTTGTGACGGCATCTTGGTCCACAAGTTTTATTCCTAGTTTATAGCGTGCAGGCCCACGGGTAAGCTGATAAAGGTAGTCATTCCCAAGCCAATGATCTCCAGTGATAAAACCAAAGCCTTTCTTATATTCAGCCCAAGTGCGATCAAAATTCACACTGCTATTCACAGTAATGTGCTGCACCACGGTCCAGCCTCCCTCCTGCATGGCACAGTAGGCCACAATGGGGGAGTCCCCTGGTTGGATCAGGTACACTCCGTCTCTGGCCCAGCCTGAAGAGGCCATCAGCATTTCATAGCAGTCTCTGGGCAGCACTGTTGAGCAATTAAACATCAGTCATATCAAAACTAATACCAGGCAATCAGAATTACTTTATAGCTAAGAATTAGGCAGGTTTATCATATACATCACACATCGAGTCTATTACTCCATTACTAGCTTTTTTGATAATTACCACATATTTGTTTTGTCTTCATTTAGTACAAAAAGGTTTAACGTGTGAAAATGACAGTTATTTCTAGTGATGGTAAATTTGATTCTTTTTACTGAATCGAGTTTTAATGAGTCACTCACCAAAGTGAATCGGATTTTTTGGGTCATTTGATTCACTGAGTCAGTTGACCAGAGAGTGCAAAAAATGTACATTTTCACTCAAACTTAATTTGTTTCTCTTTTCATGTAAATCCTACTGCTAAGATGAATAATTCTAAAAAAAACCCAACTATTTTATAGAGCAAAAAAGAGCAAAAACATTTCTAAAATTAAGCAATTTCCTATCAAAATTGCTTAATAAACATTTATTTTGTTTATTTGTATTTTATTAGTATTTTCCTTAAATGTGTCAAATATATATTTTCTCATCTAAATGTCCACTGAGCTGTGAGCCAGGGGGCGGTAATGCGCCTTAACATTGGTTGCCAACCAAGAAGAAGAAGAAGCTGTGAGCCAGGAGGGAGGGGGTGAGTGAGTGAGTGAGTGATTCGTTCGCTCGCTCTATGATTCAGCACAGGAGGGAGGGGGTTAGTGAGTCCTGAGTGATTCGCTTACGCTTATGATTCAGCACAGGAAGGGAGGGGGTGAGTAGCTCAAATGTGTCGTTAGCATGTTAGCAGAGCGATGCTACTGTGAACCGAGGAGCTATTTTCTTGATGTGAGCTTCTACTCAGGGTTTTTTCTTCCAGTTCAGAGCAGAAATGCTTTTGTTAAGAAACTGGCTGTTGTTGTCCCCCCCCCACAATTTTAATTATAAGCTAGATATATTTCTACTAATGGAATTAGTTTGCTAACAGCAACAGGGATGAGTCAGTGAGTCAGTTGGGCTTGTGAATCATGATTCACGAGTCAGCAAAGTGATTCTCGAGTATTGAACGATTCGTTCACGAATCGAACATCACTAGTTATTTCACAAAGTTTATGTACTGATCCTCGACTCAGTGGAGTAGCTTTCTAAATTCTGTAATATTATCGTGATTGAAATGTGAAATTTAAATAACTTAAACAAATTACAAGCTGCTAACAGGTGAGCTTTTTAGCTGCACATTAGTTTTGAAGTCTTCAAAAGGAGACGCGGAAGCTTTGTTTGCTTTTCCCAGTTTTTACACCAAGCTAACTAACATTAGCGTCTAGCTTAGAGAAACAGAACCGCCCCCCAACTGTTTTTCAAATTGCCAAACAACTTCTTTAAACCCAATCCATGCACAATTTGGTTATGTCTAATTTAAGGACCCCTCAGGTGTTCAGTGAATAGTTGCAGTCTGGTACAAACAATGCAGGTCAGGAATTGTAGTGATGTCTTAAAATTTGCTTACCTTGTATTACTTTCCACCCAAGGCATCATTAGATTTAAACACAAGTGCTAAAAGTCAATAAAAAAATCCAGTACTTTATGAAAATGATCATTTTATTTATTTGAGGGACAAAATATCAGATCTTCTACTTTTGGAATCTGGTTTATTGTGCAGCTGTTATGCAGCAATAAATGGCTTTAAATAAATTTACACATGGCCCAGATGGACTACAACATGTCCAAACCATCATACTCCTTCAATTGTGCCTCGGAAAACATTTTTATGATGTCATGTTTCTTTTCTTCAAAGATAATCTTTCTAATATTACCAACAACCTTACGTGAACAGAAAGCTGTAGACAGGCAGAAATGTTGTTTTGAGAGAGCCGTGGCTTTCTGCTTGCAGCACTTGCAATGCACACTGCTCTTGTTCACTGTTCTCCTGATAATTTTCTTAAGAACATTAATATTAACCAATGTGAGAGAGGCCTTTACTTAGAAATCACACTCTTGGAATAAAGTCTGCTGATCTGCTTTACATGGACAGGGTAACAATTCTGTCCAACATTTCTGAAAGTAAAAGGACCGTCTGTCTGATTACATTCAAAAAATATGTTTCTGTACAAAATAATTTCTCAATGTTTCCCAGGTAAGCACAATAAAACATTGCTTTTCTAAAAGTTTTCTAATAGATTGCCTTTTAACAATGCACAAATAACCTCAGAGGACCTAATGCTTATCATCAGTGAGTCAATAAGCGATTTGGATCTAGAGGTTGGAATTAAACTCACATCCACAAGAGTAATCTTCACAGATAATCACAGATATGAATGTATTCAGCGTTTAAAAAACATCAAATGATTTTCCAGACCAGTGTTTTGAAAATTCTCCCAAATCATGTTCAGCTTTTGTCCAAATCCACAACTGAAACAGACAGGAAAGAAAAGTCAAACAGGAAGTGAAAGCCTGCATAAATAAATACCTCTCATTCCACGGTTCAGGACCAATTTATGCTCATCTGGTGAAAGAAGATTTAGGTTTTCAGCTTGGAGATGCTCCATGTCAAGTCCAGTCACACTAAGCAGCAGCAAAACCACTGCTAGTGACAGGCATCTCAAATACTTCATCCTTTACTTTTTCTGTGATCAAACCAACAGCATTTTTTTTAGTGATATGAGCTGATGTAACAAATACAAAACTCTATCAATCCATCTATTTTCCTCCGCGTATCCAGGCCGGGTCTCAGGGGCAGCAGCCTAAGCAGACAACCCCAGACCTCCCTCTCCCCGGCCACCTCCTAATACAAAACTGTGCTGAAGAAATATAAAATCAAAGCGCTTACATTAAGTAGAGCCACCTGTGTCCTAAAACACAGTGTAGAAATGTGTTGTCTGTACCAGAATCGTCTCCCACTCTGTATTTGTCTCCTCTGATCGAATGACAAGCAGCAGAAACACAAACACAAACACAACAGCCGACAGCTGAGTTCGGATTGAGAGACTGAATTGCAGTGCCCGTGCCCAGCTAGAGTTGGACTTTATCCTCAGGTTCACCTTAAAATGATAGACACCAGTCCTCGACTTATCTGTGCAAAGTGAGATAAAACCCACATTTAAACACATATCTCTGCCTTACTTAAATCACTTCAACTGTGAATGAGGTTTAAAGTCCAGCTGAGACTGAACTCTAAAGGTTCAGCCTTTGCTCATTTCACTCCTCCTCCTATTGAGTGTTTTTGTGAGTTAATTGGAGTGTGAAAGCCCCTGATCTCAACTGGTGTTTGCCCTCTGCTTCAATACAAGCCTATTATCTTGATTTATATCTAACAAGCTTTGTGTTCTGCTACAGTACTTAACGTTGGTGATTCTGTAACCTCCTGTATCATTAGTAGTTTAGACCCTTGTTATTTGTTGGACACTGGGATATGTATGAGAAAAAAACTGCCCCATAGGACTTGTATATATCCAGAGGTATTAGAGTAGTACACAGAGTACGGTTTTATTTTTGAGTTAGCACGCTGCACAGGACTGAAGCATGTTCATTGCATTTTACACATAGACTTGATTAAATAACCTCTTTTTAAATTCTGATCTCTTTTATTTCTTTATGTCATTTAACATCCATCAGTCTTACCTCCCCATGTGAATTCTGCTGATTGTTTTTGCCTTCAAATTTTACCCATTTCAAAAGCATAAACACTAAAGAGCCAGAAACATCTGGTTCTTTAGTGTTAGTTTACCTTTTTCAAAGAGTGTTGCTTGTAATCTGACAGTTTAGTTCAAGAGTAGTTCAACTTAAGGTAAAGACAGTCATATACAGTTTTACAGAAGATGCAATTGTTGTTTTTGCAGCCATAAAACAGAAATATTAGTGGCATCCCTTTTTAGTGTTTTTGTAACATATCATTATAATATCAATCACAAATTACAAAAAAGTGTTAATCATTAATGAAGCAGTTAAAAGGACAAAAATCTTACAGTCATCACAATATCTGCGTTGTGAAAATAAGTGGATAATTATTTACAAAATACTACTTTGCTACTTAAGAGAGAAATTATGAGCCTTGTCACACCATTGTTGTTGTAGACATTGCTCAATTCTTTAGTTGCTTAAGCTGCTCTGCAAATACATCCAGCCCACACTAAGAGCCAGTCAGTGCAAACGTCAGCAGCTACTATGAATAACACTTTCAAAACTAAGGAGACTGTTCATGCGCCTTGAGGCGAATAAAATTGAATTGAACTGTTAACGGAGAACGATGCGTTCAGGATCTTCACTGCTGTCATGTGAGTTTAGACAGGAAGGAATCGATGACCTAAGGGGCAAAAAGATGTACATAAAATTCAAAAACATAAACACACACATATATACATATAACTAACAGTGTTAAATTCTGAATGTTTACCTTTGCCATGTCTCCTGCAGGTCCTGGAACAGACTTCAAAAAGGGTTCCTGCTGCCACAATTCCCATAACTGCTGATTAAAAACTTGAAAGTTTCTGCAACAAAGGAATAAATCATACAACTCTGGCAAATTAATGTCAAAAGATTGGGGTTTTTTTGTAAATTAAAAATAAATATATTAAACTTACTCATCCAGCAGAGGGTTTGTTGAGCCACTGAAGCCACTATCTTTTAGATCCTCCCACCAGTTTTTTAAAACTGAATTTACCCACTTTAGGCCAGCAGTAAGATGCCTATGTAGATAAAAGAAAATACAAAAAATAATTATCCTACTGCTAAACACAATGTTATTGTGCATGTGTAAAGTGTTTTAATGAGCAGGATTACTCACTCTTCATATGGACTGCTGAGGACTTTGCTAACTAAAGGAAAGAGGTCGACACAACAGCCGATGGTTATCTTTGAAGAATCCTCATCGATGCTGCAGGGAAAATATAAAAATTATTGTAGTAACACTATAATCTCAGTGTTACTAGGATATTTGCAAAACTCAGTGCTCACCATTTGCTTATGAGGGGGAGAAAGTCAACAAACACACCAGTATCTTGGATTCTGTACAAAAAATATGATGTAATCAAACTTTGGAAATACTAGCAAACAAACATTGGCGCATGTTTGAAAGCAGCTGCACGGCGCACACCTCAGAAAGTATGTCAGCAGCTCTCCAACATTTCTCTGCCACAACGTTAAAGCCACTTTGAGTCTTAGATTTCTTCCAAAAAGCACGTCAGTCAGTGTGTTGTGATCCCTCGTGAGCTGGAAAACATAGTCAGCTTTAAGTAGTTTCAGCTGCGTGTTTGCAAGAAAAGTAATTCATAAAACAATGCAAACATGAAAAGGTCTTACTGACCTCAGTCAGTACACAGTAGTCAGCCTCTTCAGAACCAGTTCTATCAGTTCCTTGGTTGTTATTGATATTATTGACATGAAATGGGAAATCCCAGGGGTCCATACTGAAAATATCCTGCTGTGTGCCCTGCAAGACTTTTGTCTCATTTTCCTTGTTTGCAGCATCACAAGTTCTCCCAGACCCAAGCTGCTTTCTTCGAGCCACAGTCAGATGATGAGTCTTCCTTTTACATGACACTACCCGCTTCACTCTGCCTGGGTCGTTCCCAGAGCGGCTAACCGGGTATCTGGATGGGGTAAAATTCCATATATAGCTTTTAATCAAAAACAAATGGCTGTAAGAAATGCAAAACAGGCAGGAAATACCTCTTTTTGTTGCACTCTTCATTTGCAGCATCATCCACCTGAATTTAAAAAGACAAAACATGGCGATGCACAAACACAGTTAGCGGCATAAAAAGCACCAGGAACCAGAAATCGATTTGTGCATCATAATGACCAACCCAGCTCACCTGTTTTGTGTTTCTCCCTTTAGGATAGCTCACTTTGTACTGTGCTGCATCATGATGGAAGCGATCCTCAACATTTTGGCTCTCTGCATCTTCAGTGTTGGGGTCCATTATATCTAAAAAGAAAGGATATATGAATGAGTTAACAAATTTATAAACACGACAAAATACATACATACCTCATTGAACCTTAGAGCCTTTGCCTGAAAATCATCACGCACTAAGATCAACTTAATGGATTATTTATATAATTTTTGCTCATTTCCAACTTTTACCATTTTTGTAAGACAAGATAAAAACTTTTAAGGCCATTAAAAAAATGCATATCACAGGATTTTAGAGGTTAACGGTGTATGAATCTTGTGTTTCTGGCCATAAATGGCTACACATTGTGGACAGTGTAAACATTATCTTGTCCCCACAACATACGGGCTACACATGTCCAAATACACCGTTTACCACTGTAAACAAAGTAAGATAGTAATAATACATTTTTGCCAGTAAATCAATCATTAATTATTCATCTAATACTCTGTTTATAACGCGACACGCTGAAAAACAACATCTCCCACAATCCACTCGGCCATTGTTATCGTTCTGCACGATGACGTAGTCAGGAAGTGCTCTCCAGCCAAAACAGCTGGTTGAGTTTATCTTAGCTGTAACTCTTTGAAGTTTTTATTTTTCTGAATATATGTAATTTATTCAGAACAGAAGTCGTTTGCGCTTTTGGAGACGATCATTCACTGCCTTTAGCTTAACTGTAAGTGTTGTACAGAGGCATGAATTTCTTTGTTTCCTATTGCACTTAATGCAAAGTATTAGCTTTGAATTGTCGCTAACAAGTAATTAAGCCAGGTAGCTAACAGCCAGGTAGCTAACAGCTAACCAGACAAAAAGAAAGAAGCTTTTTAATTTTGTTCCAACCAGCGGTCGAGGAAATACATGTGAAAATAAATGCGTCACAGCATTTAAAGTGAAATAAATAAACAAACCTGTAAGCGTTCACAGTAAATATGATGTACTCACCTTGCGCTGCTTCTCCAAACAGAGATACGACAGTTAAACACTTTGATTCTTTTTACGCAACTACCAACTAGCCGACGGTAGATACCGCCCATCATTAGAGAATAAAGCAGCCTATTCATGATTCAGCTGTTGGACTGTGCACCCTCTATCGGCTATTGACACAGTGTTGGTGCACGTTTCACAACCAAAACACACAGCTAAGAGAATCGTCAATGATTAGCCTAACTGACAGTTAATGTAACTGATAGATCAGATCAGCTGGTATAGTAGATTTTGACTCAATTAAAAAGCACGATTTTGTCTTCATGGGCTGTGACACTGATAGTGTCTTTGTCCTGGTAAGTCCAGCATATCAGCTGCTTGCCTTTGCATTTTATTGATCTGAAGCAAGCCATGGCATGTGAGCTTACCTCTTCTGTCTTACACTGCAGTACTGCTCCGAAAGCACAATGAAAAGCAACATCACATGCTTTTATTGTCACATCATCTATTTCTAAACTTGTGGCTGACTCTGCTGTTTTGGTTCTGCAGTTTCATGGGCTGAATGGAGGTTAACTGATTTGGACATACTCAACAGAGACCAAAACACAGTATGTGACTTTGTTTATCCTAACTACTCAGCATGTGTAAACATCCCCTGAGGTCATGTCATTTACTGGAAGGCTTTAAATATCGTCAATATTTCCAAATTTTTTTATACTGGTGCCTTTAGAGTCATGTGATTTTTGTTATGAGAAGTCGGAGATCATGTGATTCAAGTGTGTGTGTGTGTGACTTCTTTAATCAGGCGTTTGTTCCCTGTAGTCCAGCATTAAAATGTCGCCTGTTCACGCTGCCTGTGCTTTGCTATTTGCTGCACCCCTGCTGGTGCTCGGTGTTCCTCCTATTTGGACCCAGCCAGAACAGGTGCACCTCTCCTATGGAGGTAAGTGTTTGACCTTTTCCACCTGACACATGTGGGATATAGTTTTTCCCCTTGGTCAAAGGAGCTTGCAAAGAAAAGCGTCTGGACTTCTTCAAGTTGCTTGAAGACGTTTCACCTCTCATCCGAGAAGCTTCTTCAGTTCTAAGGTCAAATGGTGGGGACCCACACCCATTTTCACACCTTGGCTCAGGCGATTAGAGGATCATCAGGGGTTTCTTTTGTCCCTCTTTGGGGGGATACTCCCACTAGGTTTAAATCTGGGACTCCCCACCATTTGACCTTAGAAGAAGCTTCTCGGATGAGAGGTGAAACGTCTTCAAGCAACTTAAAGAAGTCCAGACACTTTTCTTTGCAAGCTTCTTTGACTACGATGACCTGGATGACTGAGAACCTTCACAGACGTGTTTTTCCCCTTGGAAATACACACAAGTATCCAGGTCACTTGCAGATTTACAGATGTTTTGTACAAATTGCTCAATATTCTGTTAACTGACTACATCTGACGTTTTTTCAGGCAGGTTCACAGAAATATTCCCTGATTGTATTTTTTGTAAGTCATGTAGGTTGAGGACACCGTTTAATTACCTAAACTTCCAAACCTGTATCTAATGCAGCATAAAAATCCTTTTGTTGTTTTCTTATGAAGGTGAAACATGTGGTACTCATTATTGAACTGATGTCTTTATGCAAGTACCTGGCCAACTCAAGTCTGCCTTTATAATGCTTCATCTTGCCAGCAGCAAGATCAAAAGTTCCGCTCTTGTAAAGTCAGCTTTTGCACATCAGCATCTTTTGGCTTTAATAAATGCACCAGTAAGTGTATCCAATGTTCCTGTCAGACAAATCTGCATCACATTTCAAATAAATGGACTTTTCTTCTTCAGGAATGCCAGGCACTATGGTAGTGACCTGGACAACCTTCAATGAGACAGAGAGCAAGGTGGAGTATAGCCTTCTGGGGGCTCGGCTCTTTGAGATGAGCGCCATAGGACACGCGACTCTGTTTGTTGACTCGGGAACGGAAAAGAGGAAGATGTTCATTCACAGGGTCACACTCAGAGGCCTCAAACCGGCAGCTTCATATGGTGGGTGGAGTTTTTATATAGCTGACATTAGGGTGGCTGTATCTGTAGGTCATTTATTAACCAGATGGTTGGTGGTTTGATTCCTAGCTGCTCCAGTGAGTATGCCTAAAATACTGAAACCCACCTTGGTGTGTGAAGGTTGGATAGAAAGCACTTAGGTAGAAAAAATGCTTGTATGTATGGATGAATGAGGGATGTTATTTATAGCTTTACTTTAAGTACTCATGTAGAGTAGAAGAGCACTCTATACAAACTAATCTATTCACCATTTAGCTTTTGGCTCTCACACCATCTCATGGATCACTTAACTTTGAAACTTTTTTCCTACATTTTTTTCCAGTCTACCACTGTGGCAGTGAAGAAGGCTGGAGCGACGTGTTCTTCTTCACTGCTCTTAATGACAGCACTACGTCCAGTCCCAGGTTTGCTTTTTATGGTGACCTCGGCAATGAGAACCCCCAGTCTCTGGCTCGACTGCAAAAGGAAACTCAGCTCGGAATGTACGATGTCATCTTACACATAGGTAACTTCTACCCTTCTAGATATTTTATCATTCATCATTGTAAAAGAGGCATTAAGTTATATAAACCGCAACTTAAGGCATTAGTCATCCACAGCTTGTATTAACATAAATCAAATCAATTAAGCCAGCTGACATCCAACAGAGATATCTAATGAGGAGGCAATATATCATTGTGGTAATTACTGTAATTACCATAATAACACATAGTCATCATTTGCACTTATTTGCTTTGAGCATTATGAGATGGATTCTGGTCACTAGCCTGCTATTCATCACTTCACTGATTAAACTGCAGCGTGTAGGTTTTTGTTGTGCCAAAGAACCTAGTTTTGATTCACTGGATCGCCAGCTTTTGTGATGTCTCCATTTTTAAAAATAGGAAATAATGTTTCTTACATTTTTATTTCTCCTCAATGTAAACACTAAGTGAACTACCTCTCCCGCTGGTTCAAGAAGGCACAGCAGCACAATTTGCAACACAACTTGCCTAGGGGGTTAATAATAGATTAGTTCTTAAATATAGACATCTAAGTGATCTTAATGCTGTGAAGTCATAATGTATGAATAAGGAGTGAAGCACTGCATTTAGTTATTTTGTATCAGTCAAATGTCATTCATAGATTTTGTGTTTGTGTAATATTGGTAATAGTAAAAGTGGGGAAAAAAACCCTTTACCTCACATTTTGCAATATTTCGCTTGATATTCTATTTGGTACAGTGACATCAAATATCAATATTTTGTTAAATAATTCATGAACAAGAACGCTCATGTCATGCACCACCAACCGGAGATAATGTTACATTAAACTGGTTCAATCAAAAAACCATCCTCCTAATTCAGAGCAAGCTAAGTATCAATTTTTGTGGAGAAAGAAAAAAGGAAAATGCATGAAAATCATCTGAGGGTCTAATAAAAATCAACCAATCCTTGAAATGTAGTTACGTGAACTTCTTTTTTTCCTTCAATAAAAAACAGTAAAGTGTAAACATATTGGCCTTTAAGTTGACATTTCTTGTTCTTGAGTTA